>NC_142142.1:35753084-36061209 GCF_024610735.1 Ursus americanus | reverse complement strand
CTCATTCAACCAAACACTCCTCTGAGGGCAGAGACCCTGTCTTAGTTGACAGTGCACCCCCCACATCTGGCATGGTGCCTGACACATAGCAGGCATGCAATAGAAGTTTGTTGGATGTGTACAGAACTGCTTACATTACCAGCAGGTGTCTGGTCTGCTGAAAGATGTACGCCCTATCTTTGGGCACTAGTGAGTCTTCCTGTGCTCTGCTCCAGCTTGGGGAGAAGAAAGTATGTCTGATGGGGACAGAGCAGCTATACAGAGTACTGAAAGGAGCAACACCTGGAGTGGAGGAGGCACCGTGGAGGTGGAGGGAGGGGAGGGAGCACTCTTGAAATCAGTTGTGGGAGTTGTGATGATGACAAGTCCAAGTACACAGAAATGACAGCAGTCACTGGGAAAATTATGAGCCACCTTGGATGTAGGAGAAATGAAGGAGACTGAGCAGAAGAGCCCAAGTAACAAAACCAGGAGACTCAAATAACTTTTATGACTTTTTCAGAACTCTGATTTGTGCATAGTCTGGGATGCCTATTCAGGCTTAATGCCCAAAGTGTCATGGCCCCCCTGTATGTTTCTCCCAGATGTTTTCAGGCTAGGACAGACCTCAGAACGTGCATGACCCTTGGTAAGAGGCACAGGATGCCTGAAAAGGGTTTGAGGTAACAAATGATTGGCAGGGTTGCAGTTCAACTGCCAGAGTGGTCCAGCCATATCATCAGTGAAGCTTAGACAAGGCTCAGTCAGCAACAGTGAGAGCCAGGAGTTCAATGACCTGAGTTTTCATCTTGCTCTTCTGCCAATGTGCAAGATCTTTGGCAAACCATTCCATCTCACAAGGCATCCGTTCCCCAGTCTGGAATCCCAAATGTATATTCTAAGTCTATGTTTCTATTGTTACCTGCCCCTCAAGCTCCCTCAGCCCATGTGATCCCATGCCCCCAATCTGCTCTCCTGCTCCCCCACACCTAGGCGGGGATCAATGTTGCATCTTAAACGCCTCATAGCAACAAGAGTCAGCAAAGAGTTGGTTGTGGCAGAAACTCAAAGTAGGTGAATTTGAGGAGGACCAGGACCCAAACTCACAATTAGAGGATGTACAGCAGAAATCCTCTCAGCAAGGATAAGTCCTGAATGATCACTTGCTGACTGACAGATGAGGGGAGGAACAGAACATAAGGCAGCAGCCTGGGCCCAGCTTCGGTCTTTCCTCCCCCTTCCTTTCCACTCCTGTGTGTTGCAGGTCAGGATAGGCATTTTGATTAAAACCCCTTATTAAAACGCTCTCCACCTCCTTGGCAAAGTGGCAGAAGCAGCTGATTTCCCCTTCTCTAAGAAGTTACCTTCTCCCTAGAAGGCCCTGTAACATTCTCTTCTCCTTTCTCACTTTACTCTCCCTGTACCAGCGGCTCAATCTATGCTGATTGTTGTTGTCCATGCATTAAGTGGCAAGAGGCTGCAGCCCACGAATGTTAAGTGGGGAGGAAGCTTCACAGGATAGAGTGGTTTACTGCTCTGCAGCTCGTGGAAGCTGAAGCACGTGTGAGGAGCAGGGTCTTGGGGGAGAAGAACTGGACTCCATGTTATGGAGAAGGCCATGAGCACCCCCCCCCCACACACACACACCATAGAGCGTTGTGCCTCCAGGTAGGTGTAAGAATTAGGTCTTTCTTTCTTCCCTTCTTTCTTCCCTCCCTTCTTTCTTTCTTTCTTCCTTCCTTCCTTCCTTCCTTCCTTCCTTCCTTCCTTCCTTTCTTTCTTTCTTTCTTTCTTTCTTTCTTTCTTTCTTTCTTTCTTTCTTTCTTTCTTTCTTTCTTTCTTTCTTTCTTTCTTTCTTTCTTTCCTTCGAGTAGGCTCTACACCCAGCATGGAGCCCAACATGGGGCTTAAACTCATGACCCTGAGATCAAGACCTGAGCCCATAACAAGAGTCAGATGCTTAACCAACTGAGTCATCAAGGTGCCCCTGGGATTTTATTTCTAATGGTCTCCACAGGTAATGATGTTGGTTACTTCACTACCCAATCTGATGGTCAAATCATCTTCATTGTGGAATTCTCATGGCTAACAAAACACTTGGGATGCAATTTGCATCCAGAATTCAGACAGGCTCAAAGCCCAGACCTACCAAGGGACACTCGTGAAAAAACGACCTTTGCTCTTCCCAATTTCATAATAAACACTGAGCAATGGAAGGAAAGCTTCTGAACAGACTGGCTCATGGCAAGAGTCCCTAGAATGGTCAGACAGTCAGGGTGGCATCAGAGCAGGAGGGAACCAAAAGACAAAAGAAACAAAAAAAACATGGAATAGAGAGAGAACATCTCAGCGCGAGCCCTGGCAGAATCCTAACTCCATTGGTTGGTCCATCTTGAGCCGTGGATCCTCACAAGAGCTCTGGGGCACTGGAGGCGCTGTCCGGGAGCATGCCATAATCTCTGGCTAATGTGTTCTTGAGGTTAAAGGAATGACATCCCTAGTCTTGTCTATTTGCATCTCCTGTCAATCATCCCATCTCTGCATTCTGGCAACCATGCAAAATCTAATCCTCGTTCTTCTTATTGGTCAAGTTTTCTTCTCCTTTGGGATAAAGAGAAGTCAAAAAAGAGTTAGATCTTTCAAGGCCTATGTTTGATGTTGCCCCAGCCAGGGATGGAGCATCTGATGAACCCATCCAAAACCTAGCCACCACCCCATGATACGGTCTGCTCAACCTCCATCAGTATGACAGCATGAAAACAGCTAGACGAAAGTATCTTCATTGTTCTATACTCAGCTCTTCTGAAAGCTCACTGCCTGATTTCTAATTCTTAAGACTCTGAATACAAACAGAAGCAGCCCCGAGCAGGTCTCTTCAAAAGCTAACTGGGCACTTTCAAGATAGGGGTGCTTTGGTGCCTTCCCCAAAGGTGGCTGCCAATAATAAAACAGTCTCTTTTATTAAATATTTATTGTATTTCTTGGTGATTTGCATCTTCATGTCACCCGTCTGACTATTTCACTGTGACAATGATGTGCAAGATCAGGTTTTCTTCTCTTCGGAATAAGGAAGAGAGAAAGTAAGAAGTTAGCACTTCTTTTTCTACAGTGCATGCTTGCTGTTGTCTCTGCCTGTGGCTGCTGCCCCCGCAGGTCCAGTCCCCACTCTGCTGACTGCTTCATGTGAACCATCTCAGTCCCCACAGTACCCTGTGGGAAGGAACTTTTATCCTCTTTGTAGAGTTGAGGAAACTGGCATTCAGTGAAGCTGAATTATTTGTGCAGAGCTCGTGCGTACACATTAGGATCCAAGTCCACGTCTCTCACTGTACAGCCTTGGCTAGCATCTTGCACCAGAAAGCTTCCCAGATCCTCTGCTTCTTCCTACGTGGGTACATCACCGCTTAGCCTGTCCAGAGCATTAGCAGTTTCCATCTTGGGCTCCTGCCCCTTGTTCTCAGAGAAGACCCCCCACCTCTTCACATTACCATTGGAAAATTAAAGAAAATATCTTTGATTCAGAGTCTCAGAAGTTCCCCAGCTTAAGAAATGGGTTTTTTTAACTGCTTCTGAATCGCTCACCTTTTCAACCAGCCTCCCCCCTCCAAGCTGCAAGTGGGGCAGGTAAGGCAGGAGAACAGAGCAGCCATGAGCCAGCTTCAGCCCTGAGTCAGTGATGACTCCCAGCGGTTTCTCCTCCACAGATTAATCACCTCCAATTATGGCTTCTGACTGGGCTGCGAGTCATTCACAGCATCGCCTCCTTTGTCTGACCCGCGCCTCCCTGCCATCAGGCTGCCTATTTGTCCAAAACGCTGGCTGCGTGCTACACTTCCCAGCACCCCAAAAAGGTACCCCAGCAGCCAAGTGACTCAAGAATAAGGACTCCACCCTCTTCCCTCTCACCATCTGCTCTCAGCACCGTGAGCCTTTTGGGGGCAAAAAGAAAAGGGAACATGAAATTGCTCCCCTCAGGAGCCTATAGATGACTATGAACCTTCCATTAGCTGATTGGATAATACCTTGTTGTGTTTCTCCTCAGCAGTGACTAATAAAGCTTTTTCTCATTTCCAGTAATTACCCCCTCCTCACCGAGAAGGATGCCACACAGCCCTAGGTGTTCCATGGCCCACCCCACACCCTCACCCTCACTTCCCTCTCTGGCCCCACAGGAACACCTGCCTCCCTTCTACCCTGCCAACAAAGCCTGGGGCAGGTGGGCCCCTGCTGCTTTTCTGCTTCCTCTTTGCAATTCCTAAGCATCCTCACTTTGGCTGCTGACCCAGGCACATGGGTACCCAAAGACACTGTGCCATCTGCCCACCTCAGGGGGTCCTACACTTGGCTCCCTGCCCTGAGCTGCCAGCCAAGGGCAGTGCACCAAGCCTCCCGGGAGCATGAGCGAGAACTCAGTGCAGAGTATTGAGTACATCTCTGTAGCCTGGCTAAGTTTACAATAACTTTCCCAGATCTTGTTTCACTTGATCTTCGTGTAATCAATTGTGATTCTTACGCACACTATCCTCTGAGAGGACGTGGTGCATTATTATCCCTGTTCTTTAGAGATAGGGAAACTGAGGTCCCATCTGCAGATATGAATCACCCTCACTCAGTGAGTGGCAACCCAAGTCCAGAGCCCTTGTTTCTCCATGACAACATGATCCAGCCCTAGCATTAAGATTGTGAAACACTGCCTGAAGCCCCTGTGGTCATGGTATGAGAGCTTAGAATTAGGTAGACCCGTGGCTGAATCCTACCCTAGCTCTATTTTATTTGGTGACAGATGCTATTCTAAGCACTTTTCAAATACAGCATCAACCCTCGTAACTCCCACAACTTCCTTTGGGCAAGAAACTACCAGTACACTCACTTTGCCACTGCGAGAACAGGAGCCAGGCCACGGAGCTAACTAGGCACATCACTGGGGTCAGACATACGCACCCTGGTCCAAGGCCAAGCTCTTAACCCCTCCTTTTTGCCCCTTACTTTTGTAACTTCTGACTGCATAAACTTGGGAAATCACTTCAGTTTTCTCGCTGTTTCAATATTCTCTTCTTCTATGGTGGTGGTAAAAGAAACTTTCTCCCTGGCGTCTTTAGATAGGAAGACATGCATAGTGTATATAAAATACCAAACTCAGGGTCTAACACACAGAAAACACTTGTGATTAGCACAGTGAACCCCAGAGCAAAGCTGTAAGACAGAGGAGAGTGAGAAGGACAGAATATCTAGGATGGCATTAGGAGGAAACCTCCCGGGTCCCTATTCCCAGAGGTTCACAGTGGGGCAAACGGCAAATCTTTAGGGCACTCTGTGGGTAGGGACCAGGTAGCATGTCATCTGCTCCTACCCTGGCCGTGCTCATTCCTTTTTCTAAGCATCTCTCTCAAGCCTGCCTGATAACCAGGATCTAAAATAACTCTGAGTCTGAAAAGCAAAAGGCTCTGTAATTAAAGTTTTTACCTACTGGGGACCTTAGTTATCTTTGAGAATCTGATAGAAACTATAAACCCTTTCTCTAGAAAAATCCTCATACACCCAATACACAAACTTGTTCTTCGAAGTTCAGGGATGATCAGCAGATTGCCAAAGGTCCATTTGACCCCAAGTTTAGCATCCTTACAATTATCATAGCGAAGCTTGCCAAGCCTTTCTTTTCCAACTTCTTACCTTGGCGCGCTCTCTCTCTCTCTTACACACACACACACACACACACACACACACACACACACACACACAATCCCTAACGCCCCCTCTCCCCCCGCCCCAACCACTGCCTTGGACACTGCTCCTGACCAGTGCAGAAGCTGCAGCAGTAGTTGCTCTGGCAATGATGATGGCTGTTGCTAAGGGAGCCAGGAGACGGTGGGGGGAGGGGGTGAGTGGGCAGCAGCCCAGCAGGGCAGCACCCCCCATATAAGTCTGAGCGCCTCAGGCCCTGGAAACGGTGTTCCCAGCTGGCTGCCATGGCAACAGCAGGCTTGGGAAAGTATTCATCATGGTCTGGACAGATTTCTCCGGCTTGCACTTGCTCTTTCTTCTCCCTAAGTGGCTAATTGAGGTTTGAAAAGGTCTGCTGTGAGTGGGCAAGGGGCACAAAGGTCAAAGGGCTGGTCACATGTCCTGAATGGAGCAGGCTCCCCAGGAAGCTGAGAGGCCAGGGAGGGTCTGAGCCAGCACCCAAGCAGATGCCCTAACTGCTGGGGAGGCAGCCCCAGGATGAAAGATATTCATCCGTCTCCCAGGGATCTCTGCCCCTCCTCCTGCTTAGAAGCACTCACTCCTTGCCCAAGGAGTCATCCTAGGAAGGAGACCTACTGCCTGTGCTCAGGTAAGCCAGCAGCCAGGTGGGATCTGGTCACTTCCAGCAGAGCCATTCAAGAGATGCAATGACTATGGAGGGTCAGGTCGATGGGGAGAGGTTGAGAGATGGGCTCTAATCTAAGTAAGACTAAGGGACAGATGAGATGAGAGGTTAATGGAGCAGTTGAAAGCCTCGCCACAGTGTCAGGACCACCAACTCACTGGTCTGGTTGTAGGTGATTTTAACATTATCATCATCTAAAAGTATTGTCCTTGTCACCATGCATTGGGGGGTGATTAAATGGTGTACCTATCTTGACTTGATCTTCGAAGCAAATTTCTGAGGGAGATACTATCCTCTTTTTACAGATGGAGAAACTGAGGCTTAGAGAGTTCAAACCACTTGGCCAAGTCATGCAGCCAGAAAGCAGTAACGCTGAGACTTGAACTTGCATCTGTCTGCCTACAGATCCCATCTCTCACTGCAGGTAACAGAGGGCCTGATGTGAGTGTGACCTGTTCACCTCTCAAGACAAGAGCAAGCACCTCAGTGTGGGGATTTGGGGTTCAGAGCCCTCATGGCCAAAAGTGCCCCCTGCTGCTAGGCATGCTGCAACATGTGGCTTTAGAGCAGCTTGATTTCTTTTGAACCCCAGGGTTGACTATGGGGATCACTTTGTGTCATTGTTTTTAAAGCGTGTGTACAGAAGTAGAGGGATCTCATCTGTGACCCAGGGCTCTAGTTGCTGGGTGTGACTCCCAGGAGACTCCCAGTGGAAGAAGGCCCTTGATGGGAATCACTGGGCCCCCCACCGCCAGAACAACCCGGGAGATGGGGCTTCTCAAGGAGGTTGCCTGGTCTTCTCTGTTCTCAGAAGCTGTGAGTGCAAAGGGAGTCGGCTGGGCTCCTCTGGGATTATGGAAGGGAAGGGAATTAGCATCTCAAAGTACCTACTATATTATAGGAATTCTACTACATGTATTTGTTTAATCTTCACAATACCTCTTTGCAGTTGATATTATTATCACCCCATATTATGGAGTGAGAAACTCAGATTATAAAGATCTGGTAATTTGACCCAGGGCAAACAGGACTTAGACCAAATATAACTGGCTCCAAAATCTGTCTGGTTTCTGTTCCATTCTCTGACCTCCCACAGGTATTGGCTGCTCCTCATGGCCTATTCACGCAGGAATCCTCAGTTCAGTCTCTGAGTGGGGAGTCCAAGTGGTTCTTCTTCTTCCTCGGGGCTCCCTCACTCCCACAGAAGATGAACATCTTTCATCCTCTGGCTAATTTAATTTCTCTTTTCGCATTCTTCTTACCCTCCTGTTTCCATCCAAGCAGGAGATCACGAGTCACAGCCAACAAGCCAGAAGCCAGAGCACGGCTCTCACCCCATCTTCCTCCAGCTGCAGGCAGAGGAGAAGATGGGGCTCCTCACCAAGCCTGAGTGCAAAGGAAGAGTCACCACGGAAGCCTGGAGATTGGGGTCTCCATCCTCAAGCTGGCCTCGGCACAGGCTGTGCCCTCTCCAAACCTTCCTCCCTGATCTCTGCTTCCTTGGGAAGCTCTCACATCTGCGGCCCTGCTGGGATCAAGGAGGAGGTGGGGATGGGAAAGCGAGTGCCCTTGGTGTACATTCCTTCTCTGGGATGGAGTCTCTCAGCCTGCATCCGGCATCCTACTCTATACCAGAAGTAGACCTTAAGCTCACTCTCTTTTGGGTGTTGTGTCCCACGTTGGAATCAATTGTCAGGAGGTAGTTTGCAGTCCTGGGAGGAGCTCCTGGGAGGAGCTCAAGTCCTGGGAGGAGCTCAACAGACCTTTGCTCTGTTCCCAGTTCTGCCACCAACAAGTTGGATGATCTTGAGTAACTCCCTTAGCCTTTCTGGACGCCACTTTCCTCCGGAAATCGCTGGACCAACTAGCCCCTTCTAATAGTCTACATTGTTTCTCTGAGCTCTGCAGCTCCAGATACCCATTCCACATCCCCCTCCCCAAACCAACAGTCCCTTCTACCCCCAACAGTCAGATGTCCTTATCCTATCCAGACCTGCCAAGCTATAAAGAGTACAAGGCGGTTGGTTTGTTGCTGTTATGATTTCTTTTCAGGCAGGAAGTCGGATTTAAATTGTGCCCCAATCAGGACAAACGCTGGGATGCTCAGGTCTCTACACAATGGATTATATAAAAACAGCTCACCTCTTATTTCCCTCTCTCTTTGTTCCTGCTCTTTTCCAATCACTCAGTCACGTAATATGTATTAACTGGATGTGTCTGCGAGGCACGGTGCAGAAATGTAATCCAAAATGACAAGGTTCTTGTCCAGGAGGAACTTACAATTCCATAAGGATACAACCCAGACAGGAGCATGAAAGGCAAGCCTGCTGCCCTCATGCCGTGGGGAAGGATAAAGGATTTCTCAATGCCTTTTAATGTTTCTTTTACCCACTTCCGTTGTTAATTTCATAGTGATGTCATGTATCCGGTGCCTGTCTTTGAGCCACGATCCTGTCTTCTGCCTTCTTATCTATGGAGGAAATCAAGCTGTTCCGAGACATCCATCCCCTCTCCTGCCAGGGCCTCACCTTCCTACCTGGACATGTTGACCTAGTTTCCACAAATCTGCAACGCAAAGGCAAGGGTTTGAAGGCTGGGACACGCGGTCTGCGTCTGTTGGAGCAAACGATGAGACTACATACAGATGGAGGTTGTGGAGACAGTGGAGGTCTGCCCTCCTCCCCGCTGAGGTCCCTTGGCTGCCAGGTGTCTGTGCTCTGAGTGCTTTCTCTGAATTCCCTCACTAAGCCTCTTAGAGGGCAAGTGCTACTTGCTGCCTCCCTCTTCTCCTCTAGTCCCGGACGCCTCAACATCTGCTCCATAAATAATAGCTTCTCTAGAGCTCTTTATAATTTACAAAGTGCTTCCCTTGTATTTTCTCATTTAATCTTCTCAACAATGCTGTGAGATAGGATTATTATTGCTCCTTCTTTACAGATAAGAACCTGAGGCTCAGAGAGACTTAGTGAGTGTCCTAAGACCTCACAGCTGGACCCAGCTGATCTGCCCTCAGACTTAACTGAGCTCTTTTGGCCCGAGATGCTCCTTCATGGTCTTCTACATGAAATCAGAGGGAGAAACTGCTTCTCCCATTGCGTCCCCACTCTCCTAAGACGTCACAGCACCAAGCTCTCACTCCATGTCCTTGTACTGCATGAGAGCCCAGAACTCAAATACAAGAGGTAGGGCTCAGCAAAGGAGTGAGAACAGACAAAGGACCGTCAAGGGCTATGCTGGTGCCTACTCCCCGCTGGCTGGTCTAAGGACCAGACCAATGCAATTTCTTTGGTGGGACTGTTTAAAACACAGAGTGGGTTTTGAAGGGTTTGTTAGTTTTGGGTTTTGGTTTTTTTGGGGTTTTTTTTCTGGACAGAAATAAAAAAGAAACATTAAGGGAAAAAAGTAGGTCATTGGCCCAGGAGTCCCCCATGAAAACAAGAAAGTACGTGGGTGTGGAAGGAAAGCCAAGCCAAGCCAGGGAGACAGAAGGTAGGAGTCTCGGGGCTAAACGGTTCTCTTTGGCTCCTGTAGTCAGGAGAAAGGGTGTCAGGAGCTTTCCCTGGAGAAGAGGAGGTCTGTCTACTTCACTGGTGCTAAAGGGTCCCACAGTGGGGCCTCTAGCTGAGTCTCTGACTTGGGAGCAAACCTGTCACCTGTCGACCTTGGCGGGGGCTGAGATGACAACCTCCATGGTGGCTGTAAAGTAAATGGCTGCACGAGGAGCAGACTCAGCTGCTGTGGGCAAGGGATGGGACAGGCCAGCTCCAGTCCATTCCTACATGGACCCCGCCTCTGAGCCACTTTCCAGCCACCTTGAGAATACACTTGGCTACTCTGTCAGTGAGAGACAGATACCAGGGAGTGGGGCTTATGAGGAGGCATTCAGGAAGCAAAGAGAGGTAAAGAAATGGGAAACATGGAAGAGACACGGGGCAGAGGGAAGCACCGGACCCCAAAGATAAAGGGGAAAGACAGACAGATGACCTGAAGGTGGGACAGAGCATGAAGAATAAAGCAGGGAAGGAATCTTGAGACCAGATGATGAATAGGCAGAGAAAGGAGAAGGAGAAACAACGGGGACTGAGGGAGTGACACGTTAACATGTGAAGACAAGAGGACACTGTGCTGCCAGCCCCACCTCCCACCACTGGCGGTCAGCATAAAACTAACGAGCACCAGGAGAGGACACGTCACTGGCCCTGGCTCACCTGCCACTGGCCCTTCTCCCTCTTCTCTCCTCTCCCTCTAGCGTCCCTGGCCCCTGGTGGCACAGGGCTCAGTTTCTCACCCCAGGGTCTTTTACTGCTTTCCACCTCTTGCAGGTTCTTTCTGTTGGTTCACCTGCCACAGTCAAGGGGCTGAAAATCCCGAAGCGGAGATTCTGCCTCTAGCCCTGCTCCTTGAGTGCTGGGTCGCGCTGGTGGAGTGACTTCCAGTCTGAACACCACAGTTTCTTCATTTACGAGCCTCCCATGAGAGTTGTAAGAGGATAATAGAGCGGATGTAAAAGGATTGTAAAATCACCAAAGGATCAGACACTTTAGATCCTAAGTTTATTTCCAGGACTGAACTCGTCAAATCCTTTGAAGGGGAGACTCTTGCCCCAGACGCTCTGTGCCCTCTGCTGGGTGTCCTGACTGAGGCGCTATGGCTTGTCTGCCTGGCTTCTACAGACCTTGCAACTGCCTGGTCCCAAGTCAGAGGACCCATGAGTGAGCCATGCTTGTGGGGAAGAGCAGGTGGGTTTACCGACATTTCCTAGGCAATTAATCCAGACTGGGGTCAGAGACAGGGACCTAGAGTTACAGCCTCAGAAGTTTTATTCCTGAAGCAGATCTAGGCTTCTAGCACATACAATCATCTAGGTAGATTTTCAAGGAGTCACTGAATATGCATGAGAGCGAGAGAGAGAGAGAGAGAGAGAGGATATGAATAAGGGAAAAATACCAGAGAAGCGAGAGGAATGGTGGATGAAGACAACGGGGAAAGAAGACCTCGGGGACTGTGTCACAAATGTGGTTGGATAGGGACTGGGGGAAAGGCTAGGAAGAAAAGAGAAGCAGGAGGAAGGTTCTGGGAGAGAAATAAAGAGGCCGAGAGAGTGGAGCCAGGAGCTGGTGGCGCAGGCAGATGGAACAACAGAGACAGAGAACAGAGCCAGAGGAGTGGGCACGCAGCGAGGCCTGGCAGCCAAGCCCTGTGGGTTTCCGTGGGAAGCAGATGCTTCCAGGGAGCAGCAACCGATGGTCCCCAAGCACGTGGGTCCTTGTTGACTCCAGGCCCAGGGCAGCCTCCTCGGCAGCCAGCCTTAGCCTGGAGGAGCAACGCGGGTCCAAAGAGGCAGATGAACGACAGTCCTGCCCCTGTGGGGCTCCTTTGCCTCTCCTCCGTCCTCCTCCAGGCTCCGCCACCCCCTTGTGAGCCCCGGGAAGCCATAAGCTGCCACATCACGCTTGGAAGCGGGTTGCACTGGAGGGGTAAGTGTGAGCCACAGCACGGTGTACTGGTCTGTGCATGGGTGTGCAAGCTGGTGGGAGGGGCAGGGGAGGTGGAGCAGTGGCTCTGGCAGCATGGAGCCTAGTGCCAAGAGTCTGCGATGAGCGGGTGGGATTGATCCCCAGCAGGGTACTCCTAGCTAGGCAGTGGGGAGAGGGCCATTCCTTCTCCTCTGGGCACCCATTGTGATCATCCTGCAGCTTCCTGCTGCCGCCATGTTTTTCTTTTGCCCAAGCCACCAGACTGCCTCAGCCCCTTCTCTGCAGGAAGGAGCCTGAAGAACCCTGCGGTTCTGGGTCAGAAGAACCTTGAGGTTTCCCTGGCCTCATTCTCTCCCCCCACCACTCACAGGTCACTTTCCAATTGCCGCTGCGGGCAGAGAGCAGTATCTCCAAGATGCTGACTTGGGAGACCCCACCCCCACCCCAAGAATGCTGTCTGGTAGGAAGGAAGCTCAGAAGGAGCCGGGAAGAGGGAGGTTTTCACCAGGACCTAGCCACCTTCCCAGTCCAAAGGCTTCCCATGCTGTCCTCCACCACCCGCCTCAACGCCTCTTTCCAATGGTGTCCCTAGAACATTGCAGTGACCCCGATGTCAGGCTCCCCAGCTGTGCCTGGGTCACTCATACAGCCTGGAGTCCCTCACTTCTCCTACACCCCAGGTCAAGGGCTCCTGCCAGTGGCCCCAGAGTGAACAAGAGCTGTGCCCCGGGAGGGAAGGGGTAGAGGGAGGGGAGCAGGGTGTGGAGCACATCGTTGGCGTAGAGGCACAACTCACTCAAGTGAAAGACAGGTACCACGGGAGCCAGATGGGCCAAGCAGAAACAGAAGTTAAGTAGGAAGAGACGGATAAACAGCAGACACCAAGCAAGCAGCCAAGCATATGCTCTGCAAGCAGGCGACACAAGCACCCAGTAGGGTTTTGGGTGGGGGAGGGGACACAGACCCACAGGGATGGGGACATAGGGTTTGCTGTGGGCTGGCTATTGCCCGGTCAGAACTAGGGATCTAATCTTTCTCCATGGAGCCTCAGAAAAATGGAGCGCAGCTGTGCTGGCGAGGAAAAAAGGCGCATTTGGCAGGGTGGGGGGAGGGGTGCTTGGGCGGGCTGCCCGAGGGACTGGTCTCCGGTGCAAGAACCAGAGTCCCAGACAGGGAAGTCTGAATAGCCAAGTGCCATTTCCAAGACCCCAAAGCAGAGACCCCTAAAGCTGAGTGAGATTCAGGACACAGCAGAGAAGCACAGCCTGGCAAAGCCGGGAAGTCCTTCAGCCCTGCAGGTGCCGGCTTCCCCGCTCTCCAAGCCCATCTAGGCTGGAGCCCTCAGTCTCGGTGATGTCATCCCTTTGAGCTCCAGGAGGGAAGGGGTGGAGCCAGGCTGGAGCTTTGCAGTGTTATAGGCTCCACCCCCAGACTGGCTCTGCTTCTGGGCCCTGTCTGCCCAGCCCCCTCCAGGCCGGGCTTCCGGGCTTCCGGGGCCGGCCTCTGGAAACCTGGTGCTGCTGCAGAGCAGAAGAGGGGAGGAGGGTCATGCAGAGTCACCCCCTGCAGAAAGCGGGGCCTGCGCAAGGGACAGGCTTACCTGAGGCCCTCTTCCACCACGTCCATGTTCATTCCTATGTTCACTTTTGGGAGCTCTGAGCTTCCAAGGCCCCATAGCCAGCTGGCAGAAGCCCAGTTTCCTAGTACCTCAGCCTCCACCCTCTTCTCCCCACAAGCATGTCCAGAAATGCTCACCTGCTCTGCAAAGTACCAGTGTCCGCTGGAATTTCTTCTCTGGATACTGCTCCAGGGAGGAATAACTGAAGGAGGTAAGTAGTACCCCAACTTTGTTAGTGTTGAGCTAAAGAAATGAAAGCTCCGAGCTGAATCTGAGACTATTCTAAGCCCCAAATCTAGACAGCCGTCCTGCAGAATGGTCCCTTCACCTCTCACATGCTCCTACTGGACATAAGCCAGCTCTGTGCCAGCTGCTGGCCTCTTTCCAAAGCTGGCATTGGCCTCAATGTCCTTCTTCCCCTCTTCTGGGGCTGCCCTGGCCCATACCAGGCACTGTGGCTTGGCACGTCGAGGTCTCACTCTGGGCTAGGCAAAAATTGGCCTTCCTGTGCCCATCTTCGATGTCAAGGTGCTATTTGGGGGTTGTCACATACCTAGCTGGGAAGCACAGATAAAAGAATCAGCCCTGGCCTGGTCTGTGAAGTTCACCGCGTCCCGGGGGCTCTAGTTCTGGACACAGCTGGTTGGCATGGCCCCACGGCCCAGGAGCAGAGAGAGGCTCTCCCAGGCGTAAGCCTGGGAGCCAGGTCCACGTGTGCCCACGTGCCCAGGACAGATGCTTGGCTCAGTGCCAGGGATCCTTGGCTCTGTAACAATGATGTGTCTAGGACAGACAAAAGTGAGAATGGGGGTGAAGAAGGAAGAAAGGCAGGACCAGGAGTGAAATTTCTGCTTTGATTCCTTGAGCCCTGGACTAGGAGCCTTTGGCAAGACCAGCACTAGGACCAACTCACACCAGGAAAATGCTGCCCCTACCTTTGCCAGCTCTTGGACCTCACTTGTGAAACAAATTGCCTTAATAGCCCACAGTATCACACACATTACACTTTCAGTCTGCTTGCTTCTGTAACAGGTTTGATGCCCATAACATTGCCATTGTGGAGATAAAGCAGATGGTATTTTAATCCATTTTATGGATGAGGAAACTGAGGCTGGATTTGAGTATCTATCTACTGAAGGCCTCACAAGGTGTGTGGGGTTATATAAAGATCAATGAGCAAAATGACTTATTAAGAACCCAGGCTCCTAGACCCCCACTGTCCTAATCCACCCCCCCACACACTGCTTCACAGACTTAACTCCAAAGGAAGAGACACAGCCAGGGGGAGAAGTTTCCGTCTATGGGATAGCTGCTCAGTGAAGGGGTGAAGGAAGGAGAGAGGAGTAATTGTGTGTTGGAGCAAATTGTCACCTGGGACGTGGGCTGCGGACAGAGGAACACGATGTGTGCATGTGGGACACACAGTCCTGTCTCCAGATGTGTGCACACACTGCGTGTTTCAAAGGCTAAGAAAGAGTATATGCACGAGCTTGAGATAAGTCATAGTTTTATACATTAACATACACTGATGGCAAATGCATGTACAAGAAGAAAAAAAGAAGAGAAGGATGTGTTTATGTGGAGATGTGAGCAGGGTCTGCATATACATTTTTCTGCTAAGAAAAACATTATACAGGGGCACCTGGGTGGCACAGCGGTTAAGCGTCTGCCTTCGGCTCTGGGCGTGATCCCGGCGTTATGGGATCAAGCCCCACATCAGGCTCCTCCGCTATGAGCCTGCTTCTTCCTCTCCCACTCCCCCTGCTTGTGTTCCCTCTCTTGCTGGCTGTCTCTATCTCTGTCGAATAAATAAATAGAAATCTTAAAAAAAAAAAAAAAAGAAAAGCATTATACAGACAGGTTCACAGTGTGTCTGTGAGCACAAGCCTGGTGTACTGGGTGTGCAAATGTGTCCCACTGTGTAGGCACGGGTGAGTAAGTGTGAAGAAAACCAGCACCGACTGGAGAGGAGCATTTCCTGGAGCTGAGTCAAGGGCTTCTATGTTCTTTCCAAGGGATTCTTAGTGGGTCTCCCTCCCTGAGACAAAAAGGTGAGCGTTCCTGAGCCCCAGGCTGGTGCCCCATGAAGCCTGTGCTGCCTTGCTGCACTTCAGGCCTCCCCTGCTCTGTCTTCTCAACCCCACAGAGGGCCTGAGCAGATCAATTATAGCTAATAACATTTAAATTCTGGCCTGAAGGTGCTGAGGAGGCCCTGAGAGAGAAGAAGGAAAAGGCGGCATGGATTTCAAAAGAGGGACTTGGAGTCAGCAGCTGTTATCATGAGTGAAGGGTCTCAGAGTCAGACCCAGAGCTCCCTGATTTGTGTGGAAGCCATGGCTGGGCCAGAGCTTTAAGGGCATGGGTGACATTAGGAACTGCCCACTTCCACGTCCAGAAACAGCACAGACCTGCAGCCCATCACATCCTGGAGCAGACATGCTATCCTTCTCTCCCCTTCTCTACCTCCAAGCAGGTGCCCCAACCAGAGAATGGGAGGGGAGGGTCTCCTCTGTGCAGGGCACCCCTTCTCTGATAGCTGTAATGAGTTCCAAGGAGCAGAGAGCCCTTGGGAGATCACACGGGGTGGGGGGGAGGGGGGCAGCCGCCCAGGAAGCCCCCAGTGGTACCACAGAGAAGCCCACCTCCCCTGCATCGCTGGGTGTTTGGGCCATGCTGAGGCCTCCCCCACGGAACTGTGATTTATAAAGCTGTAACCTCTGTCAGAGCAGGTAGCCTCAGCTTCAATCACCATGAACGGGATGCTAAATTCTACATCCCAGTAAGAGCCACCGCTGCCTCAGGCCCAGCAGTCAGCTGCAGGGAGAAGCAGAACGATGCAGGAGGAGGTCCTGAGCTTGGGGGATGGCCGGGAGCACAGCCGAGACCGGCAGCCCCAGAGTTCTCCTCACCAGTGCTCAGGTCTCGCCCCACTGAGGGCTGCCACAGCTGGAGACTCTTCCTCCCTTTTCCCCTCGGTAAAGGACACACACACCCGTGTGGCACCATGACAAAGCTTCAGGGCACATCGGAGCTGGAAGGAACCTCAGGTCCGCTTCATGTCCCAGCCCTTTGTCAATTCACAAACAAGACAAAAGATACCTCAAAGGAAGGAAGGACTCGGCCAAGATCACCGAGCTCATTGGCGCCACACCAAGACTATCATTTAGCATTTTGCAAACGGATATTTCTATAGTTTGGTAGAATTGAGAATTTTTTCAGAAAGTTAGTCAGTCTGAGCGAAGCAGCCAGCTTCCCTTCATCCACACTGGCAGAACACTGTGATTACAATTCAGCTGCATAGCTCCTGTTGCGAAATGCAGTGGTATGTCCCTCAGTGCAGGCCACACAGCTGCCTGCCACTCTTAAAACTGGGGCTCTAAGCCCAAGGTCAATGCACCGGCTTCCTGGGCTCATAAGCCCTTCACATTGTGGCAGATTTTTGAGTGTTTGTGCTTTGGATATTTTCCTGGAGAGAAGTTCACAGCTTTAATCGATTTATACAGAGATGCATGACGTGGAAAAGGTTGAGAATCATTGTCTTAAAGCATCAGGAATCCAGGCTGCAGAGAAATCAGATCTTAGCGATCAGTTGCTAGGTGCCTTAGCAGCGTTCACAGACATAAAAGGGTTGGACTAGGTTTCCCTAGATATACGACTATATATTTTGCAGTACGAAAGAGCTTCTAAGCTCTAGAATGTAAGTTCCTCAAGGGTAAGGTTCTTATCTGTTTGTTCACCCATCCGAGATATCAGCCCAGGTCAGGGCCTGGAGCAAATACAAATTTGATTAACTTATTAATCTGCACAGTACTTCTCTTTCCATATCCAGTGCGGCTTGGTCTCCAACAGTGACAAGAATTATAACAGGGAAGCCCTGAGGTAAGAAGTGCAAGAATTATTTTAATTATTATTATAATTAATATTATTTAATTATTATTATAGTATTATTTAATTATTAATTAATTATTTAATTATTTCAATGTTGAGTTTCGGGACTTTTTTCATCTACTGTTAAAGGCTGATCACCTTGGGGAAGTCGAGGCAGTCGACCCAACGCCCAAATTTAGATCTCCTGATGCAGTTTGTGTTGCATTCCAGGACTGCCCCAGAACCTTCCGGGAAACTTACTTCTCCAGTCAGAAAGGCAGAGCTCCTGCAAGCAGGGGCTTGTCTCAGACCCTGGACCTCAGGAGTCTGAGCTCTCCGTTGTAAAAAGAGAAGAATTCTGAATCTGGCAAGGATCAGGGCAGACCCGGCCTCAGAACACAGGCTCCAGCACCTCAGCCTCTGGTGCTTCCATCTGAGCGTCCTTCCTTGTCCCACTTGCAGCTTCCACAGCTCAGCTGCTAAGCCCGCTGGGGATTAAGAAGTTCGGGGGGAGGGAAGGGGAGAGAGCTCACCCCGGAGAGGGTGGCTTTCTGAGGAGGGAGGCCAGGAGGGGGTTCTCAGGGCCCCGCTGAGCCAGCTTTCCCCCCCTTCCTCAGGCTCGCCCCTGTAGGCTGGACCCTCCTTTGCAGAGACGAGCTCTGAGAGGAGGTTGTACAGCTGCTGCCTCCGTCTGGTCCTAAAAATAGCCTCCTCTCTGCCCATGCCCAGCTCAGGGCTGGGCCAGAGCCACGCGGAGGGCTCACGGGCAGGAAGGAACAGAATGTGGGGTGGGACACGAGTGCCCCCAAAATGGGGAAACAGGAGGAGGGAGGGGGTACCACCTCAGGACCTGCCTCTTGACTCTGGTCTTCTCTGTTGCCCCAGAAAGTCCCCTAGAGAAGGGACAGGCTTTCTCATCCTTGTGTTTCTGAGGGGACATAGAAAGGCTAAGCCAGCTGACCGGGGTCATGCACAATACCTAACATCTAGGAAGACCTTACCACGTGCCTGTTTTCACTGTTTAAAGCACCATTGACAGAAAGGACCCGATAATGTAGGTATTGGTAGTATTATTTCCTTTCATAATCAAAGAAACGAAGGCCCAGAGACGTGGACTCACCAAAGTCAGAGTCAGAAGGTGGGGGCAGGATTCCACCTCAGGCAGTCACACAGCCACACCCCCAGCCACAGCCCAGGCCGAGGACCCAGGACACAAAAGGCTGAGGAAGAGGAAACGAAGTCCCAGAGTTGACCCCAGGAGTGCACCCCAAGTGAGTTGGGCATGGTTGCCTAATACCCACCTTCTTAAGAGTCCATTATGTATAATCACAGACACACGGCCTTCCTGGGTCTGCTGCCCTGCAGCCACTTGGTCAGACTGGCTTTGAATTTTTAGGTAAGTCCTCTGTAGCTGTCCCATTCACCTCGCATGCTGCCACTTCTGCAAAGGCTCAGGGACATGGTGCCCCGCTAAGTCCTGGAGAGTAGGGACCCCACAGACTGAGTCAGTGGATCATGCTTCTGGGCACAGGCAGGTGGGGGACAGCGAGGGCCCTTTCAAGCCTGTAAATGCTTAGACTCAAGCAGATTCGGGCTTCACAGACAGGGGTGAAGGTGGACAGAGTATGGAGGAAAGGAGGTAATGGGGAAAAGAAAGAAAAAGGAAGAAGAGGAAGAAAAAGGAAGAAGAGGAAAGGAGGGGGAAAGAAGAGGGGGGAGAGAGGGGAGAAAGAAAGTGAGCAGAATGTGGCTTCTCAAGACTGGCTGACCACCCTCTCTAGACTAGAGGAGGCTAAGAGGGGAAGGGCTGGTCCTGCGGAGCATGCAGACAGGGGCACTGGAGAGAAAGCCCTTGCGTCAGCAAGACGGTGGGGAAGGAGGGGACCGCGGTGGCCCCAGGATCGCTGGATGCTGTAAACACTGCTTCAGTCCTGTCTCCTCTCCAGTTCCTCTGTTGGACTTGCCTGTTTAAGGCCCAAGCACACACCACCCTCCCGCAGAGACACTAACGCAATTAACAAAACACATTCATAAATCTTGCATGGCGTCCGGAGCTGTCTCCTCTCTCCCCAGCACGGGGGCCAGCTCCGGAGATCCTGTGCAGAGAGCTGTCTGGCCCTCCAGCATCGGAGCCTCCTAAGAAAGCCGTGTAAACCTTAGTAGGACGGCAAGACCACGTCTTCCTGCGGGAGCCCCATTCCAAGGCAGGGACCAGGAAATACTAAGTCAGAAGAAGCTAGGAGGGGAGGTGGATGTGAATATGTGTATGCAGGGGACTGGGGGAGTGGATCCTGCCTTCCAAGCTCCAAGTGAGAGCATTCCCCAGAAGCCCACAGAATCACCCCTTTGGGAGGTATTTTACCTGGAAGGACAGAGCAGGAGAGTGTACGAGACCGAGGGCATCTGCGTGAGGGTATGTGCATGACTTGGCAGCGTGATTGGGTGTTTGTGTTTTGTGGGGGGTGTGTGTGTGTGCACTCAGTCTGGAAGACTGGTGACTCACTAAAAAAGGGAGCTTTCTGATCTGAAGAGCTTATTTTCAGCTATTTTTATCTCCTCTTGTCTCTTGGCCCTTTTTTTCCCCTTGTCTTTTTCAAATGTGGAGGAATTTGGGGGCTGTGAATGCTATGTGTGCCTATGTGAATTTCAGCTTGAGCCAAGAGGTGGGAACTCCCTCCAGAAGTGCAGAGATGAATGCATTGGTGGGCTCCACAGGTGCACAGTGGGGACATACTGACACACAGAATATCCTATTCCGGTATGTCCACATACAGCCATATAAGTAAGTGTGAGTGAGGCCAGAACGGTCCCTGGACGTTTCCACACTGCCCACCTGAACCTGTGGCCCCAGGCACAATCCTGGGCCCTTGTCTTGGGGAGTGGCCTGACCCCTGCATTTTCTCTCTTTACCCAGCCATCCTCACTTCCAAAATGTTGACATCTTATCAGGAAGGCCTTTCTCTGCTCTGTCAACAGGGAATAAGAAATGAGCTGCTAACTAGGCTTCTGTTATGGCTCATTCCAGCCCATCTTGCTCACCCACCACCTTCGGCCCTGAGACACTGCTCCCCAATCCAGCAGTCATCCAGCCATCTGGGGCCAGCTTGTGCTTGGGCTGACAGGACAGGGCTGAGAGATATATTCCTCCTCGTGCAAGCTCACTCTTCCAGCCCATAAAGAGGAGGAGGAGAGGGAGCTCTCTGAGTGCTCTGCCTCAGAAACTCTGCCTGCAAAGAGAGGCCACTGTGGCTCCCAGGGAAGGCATTCCAAAGCATCCTTCTTTCCCTCCACTCCACAAAGAAAGCAGGGCAGACTGCATTCTCTAGGGTTCTAGAGTGCCCGCAGTTCCCTTGACGTAGAGTCTATGTCGAGATGACCATGCATGTGCACACATGCTAGTATGACAACACAGAAAGGCATGTGTGCTGACAGCAATACACACAGCCTGTGGCAGACGCTCTCAGGGTCACTCCACACACGCACGGGTCCCCACTGCCCACCGTCCCACATGGGCATGCACATTGGCACACACTCATGGTGGGCACGCATGTGCACGCTCACTCCTACTGGACCCCATGAGAGTTCATGGGAGGATTCCATCATCATGGGCAGCCTGAGGTCCACCACTTCCTTAAGTCTGCCGTTTATGCATGGCTGAGAGGCACCCATTCAAGGGGGCCAACCAAAATCTAGCCATTTGTGGCTCCTTGGGCCATGTACTCTTCTGAAGGACCACACCAGCCCAGAGGAGGAGCACTGTGTCTAGTTTGTCTGCCCAAAGGCACCGTAGCTCCTGGTGTCCAGTGGGCACTGGGTGTGAGGTCTCGGAGGAGCTGGCTGTCTATCTGCCCACCCACTTCACCCCATTCCACAAGCATTTGGGGTGCGTGTGCTCAAGCAGGTCATCATTGTGAAGGAGGACAAACCAGAGCCCTCAGATAATTCACAGTCCAGCAGGGAGGACAGACACCTGCATGATTAGCCTGACGGAATGTGCCACCGAGGCTGTGTCACTGCATGAACTCCACAGTCATCACTTCTCCCCGCTGGGACTTGGGCGTCTTCACAGAGAAGAGCGCAGGACTTCCGCCTGTGCCTTGGATGGTGAGTAGACTTCACCAGGTTGAGGGGGAACTTATGTGAGGGAAGCGGAGTGCAGACGGTGACTAGGGAAGGGCATGGTGCGTGGCAGGAGAACAGCAGGTAGACCGGGCACATGAGGGAGAAATCAGATCCTGGCAGCAAGTAGCCTGGGTTCAAATCCTGCCTTTACTAGTCTGTGGCCCTGGCCTCAAGAAGAGGTTTTGAATTATTTCTCTCTCTTCTTACCCCACTAGCAGGAAAAAGTCTTTGCCTTTCTTGAAAGATCTGGAAAGGTGCCTTCTAGGCATCCAGACAATGGGGGTACTAACAGGGCCTATCCTCCAGCATGTTCTGAACTTAAATGAGAGAATCCCCGGGAAGCTGTTAGCACAGAACTAAGTAGCTTTGTACTAAGTTATTAGCCTCTTTTCTGACTAAAACAGTGGTTCTCAATGGGGGCAATTTTGCTCCCCAGAGGACATTTGTCAATATCTGGAGACATCTTTGTGGTGAAAACCTGGGAGGCGGGGGGGGGGGGGTGCCACGGGCATGCAGCTCAGGACCTTGCCGCAGCAAGAAGAGCCCACCACAAGACAGTATGCCGTCCCAAATGTCAGTAGTGCAGTAAGGAGTTTGCCTCGCTCCTGAAGACAATGAGGGGATAATGCTTTCTAAGCAGAGATGATGTGATGAAATCTAAGTTCCAGAAAGAAAATCCCATCAAAGTGTGACACACTAAAGAGGTCAGTCAGGACCCTGTGGGTCTGCAGAGGGGGCTTCAGTGGCAGTGCGACCAGCGAAAGAGCAGCAGAGCACAAACTTGAGGGGTGTGGGAGGAAGATGAGGATTGGGAGAGGTGGCTGGGGTGGGGAGGGAGGAATGGGCATGGGTCTGGTCTTGGGGGGCAGGGGGGCTTCAAGCTTGTGGGACTGAGCCAATGCTGAGCCAACGGTGATGCCGCCTTTCACCACAGGCTCTGAGAGGGAGGCTGTTTGGCTCTCCAGGATGAAAACACCTCCAGCAATCTGGATGTCAGCCGTGTGCCCTCCACGCCGTCTGCTCCCACTCCTCCTCCCTGCCCACGTGTGCAAAGGACTGCTCTTCGAGAGACCGCTCACCACACCGCTCAGGGCCCAGGAGAGGCAGGCATCCTTTTGCTTACAGACCCCCTTGAATGGATGGAGATGGGGACCCTGACAGAAGGAAGGACTCCCTGTGGCCCGAAGCAGACAAGCCATGGAACTAAGATGACCACTCTGGGCTCTGACGTCCTGCACCTGCCCGTCTTTCAAGATCCTGCAGCTCCTGCAGCCTGCTGTGGGCGCAGGGGAGGGACTCCGGGAGCATGGGCAGACTCGGTCAGCATAGAGGCTGAGCCTCCTTACCACCCCAAGTCCCCATGTCCCCTCAAATGAGCCCTGAAGACAAGTTAAAGGAACTGGGGAGAAACCCCAAGCAGTCAATACATCGGCAGGTGAGCGTGTGCTGTGTCCTGACTTGTGCTCAGTGCTGAGAAAGACGGACATTTAAGAGGTCATCCCTACCCTCACAAACATGACAAATCTCATTGGGAGGGCAAGTCAAAGGGGCAGAGAACGACCAAAAGACAATTAAAAGGCCTTGGTAGAGCGTAAGGAGCCCTGGAGAAGGACTTGACAAGAGTTGTGTCCCGGCGCCTCGGGGACCTCAAAAAGCTCCAGCTGCCTGATCCGTATAGATGACTTCTAGTTGTCCGGCTTAGGGATGGTGGTAGCACTTCCGGTGGGTTAGTCCTGACTGCCCGAAGCAGTGTGTTGAGAAGGACTCCGAGGCAGCACTCGGGCTTAGCAGAAGTGCGGTGTACACTGGTGCTGCCTGGGGTGCGTGCTAACAGATGCGGTGGCAAGGTGATGTTGCTTGTTCACTGCTTCTGAGTAAGAGCGACGACCGGAATCATTTGTACGGACTCTTCCGGCTCTCACATTCTGTAGTTCTGTGATTTAAATGGCAAATTTCAAGGCACTGGCTGGAAGCACAATAAGTCATGGGAGGAAGAGCTCTGTGTGGGTTAGAATCATCAGAGAAGGCTTTGGGAAGGAGGAGGCACTTTAGCTAGGCCTTGAAGTGGGGGAGTGTGAGTAGCTGTTCAGGAGGTGGGAGGACATTTAGATGCACGAAAATGGGGCTGAGCTTGGGCTGTGCTTGGTACAGGAAGGAGGAGGCCAGCGTCACTGGAAGCCACTGTCTTTGTTTGGGCAGATAAGATTAGACATGTGAGGCTTGGTCATATCGAAAAAATAAGAACTAACATTTATTGAGAGCTTACTATGTGGGAAGCCACAGAACAAAGATGACTTTCCACAAAATATTTCATTCAATCGTCACAACACGCCCCCAACGTAAGTCCTATTATTAGCCTTCTTTTCTAGAAATGGAAACACAATTGGAGACATAAAGTGACTTGCTCAGGGTCACTCAGCTAGTTGGAGGTAGAGTCAGGTTTTCAGCCCAGGTAATGTGGTTCTGATGTTTGCAGGTATAACCTCTCTGTTCTGACTTCTCTCCTCCTCTTAAAAGTGGGACAGTGAAGGAACCCAACGATGCAGTTGAAATCTCACAGCGGACTCTCTGGGGTCCAGAGAGAGAGCAGGAACAGCTGCATCTTGAAGAAGGAAGACCTAGGACATCAATCACATGAGCAAACCCAAGCCAAGAACATGGCAGCATGGACACAGATCACAGTAAGCACAAAGCACTATGGGTCCGGGCTCCTGGATGCTTTCCCCAGGCCCTAAATAATCTACTGGATGATGGCCCAGCACTGCAGATCAGACAGCAGGGCATGATTTTCCAGGGATTTGGGACTCAGCATGTGAAGGTAGAAACAGATCCAACCCTGCTCATACCACAAGCTCCGAAACAGAAGGCAGCAGCCTTGAATGAAGATCTCATTTCAGAGATCTTAGCTTAGCCCTGCCTTGGCCCAGGGCTGCAGCCTCTGGCCATCTCAGCACTGTCACTGCCTGGCACCTGGTGGTGTGCAGGGGAACTTCTGTCCCTTCTCCCTCTTTTCCTGGCCCTCTCTTGTCCCTTCCTTCATTTCTGGGTTCAGGGGCAAACCCAGCCTCTCCCCAGCTTGGACTCTTAGTTCAGTGGGACCCAGGGAGATACTGCTGGGCATCTCCCTGCCTCTAAGCACCTGAGCGGAGGGGGATACTCGTATCTTCTCATTCTTTCTTCGCCACTAATACCACTAATACCAACAGCCCTGTACCATGCAGGCATGGCTCAGAAATCAGGGGATCAGTATGAAACCAGCAACTCCTCAGCCTTTCTCACAATCTCCCTCTCTGCACCCCGACCCTGGCTCTCTGTCTCAGCTGGTTCAACTCACTCTCAGAACCCCCTGGAGGCCCTTCCTTCTGGCTTCTCCATCTGGCTTCAGAGAAGCCTCTGGCCTCCACTGCACTGAAAAAGAGACAGAGTTGTAACAATGGACTGGAGACTCCCACAAACCACCTGCTACACTCTCACTCTTGTTGTCCAGAATATGCTCACTGTCTAAAGACCTGATTTTATGACTCCTTCTAGAACTCTCCTCCTTTCCAGACCACTGGGCCACAGTGGCCAACACCACTGTCTGGAAACTCATCCTCATTTTCCAGCTTAACTTCTCAACTGCCTCTATTCCTTTTTGTTCTGGGGAAAGCAGGGTCTGACACCCCCAGTGATGCTATTCCTTAACACCCCACCCCCAACAAAAATAATTCCCGTCTTACCTCTTCTAAAGCTTACAGTCCCAGCTCCTTGGACCTGAGGCACAGAAAGAACACTTTCCTTCCAGCCAGTAAGTGGCAAAGAAGAACAAATCTGGGCTTTTCCTTCGTCAACCTTGAAGAAGCCGAGTGGAAGGTCCCAACCCCCTGAGCTTTGCTCTTTTTTCCTAGTGGACCCAATGGCCAGGTGTCCTCGGTCAGGCAAATCCCCAGCAGGCAAACTCTCCTCTCTCTTGTTTCCTACTCTTCTTGTGTATTTCTCTCCATTACATGGGTACACACACCCAATCATTTCAGGCCTTCTCTGGAGCTGTCCCCAACAGAATTCACGTTGCCTCCAGTGTCAGAGGCAGGATGTGCGATACTGGGTTTCTCTCTGTCTGGAGAGTGAGGCCATAAGGGGGCAGAGGTAGAGCTGCTCTGCCAGCAGCACTGGAGAGAGGTCACAGCCAATGCCCATGACCTGCTGCTCAGCTCACGCACACACTGGGGTCCTGGGGTACTTCCTTCTCACCACCCGTATCTGCTGTGGGGCTTACAGGAGAGAATGGAACAGCCCCTCAGAAGGCATTGAGGCATTCCCATGGAATTCATGAAGATAACCCAAACCTTTTTCCAGTGAGAATTTATGTTATAGCCTTTAGCCGTCCAACTGCTACTTCCTAAGGGAAGGGCAGGCACATCACCAGGCTGGGGGATAAGAGGGACTGGAACAGGTGAGTGCCATCGTGGGAGGGGTAGCAGCAGTGCTGACCCCATCATACCCTGTTGTCTGTGGAGTGAAGGCCCAGTTACATAAAGCTCCAGCTGACTTGGTATAAACTATGACTAAGAAAACTTTCCAAAGACAGTTGGTGGTCCTCCACCCCCCTGCAACTGGTGAGAACTACCCCCACAGAGAGCAGAGCAGAGATTAGGGCTCCTAGCTCCATGGCCCTGACTCATCACACACACAAACACTCCCCAACACTTTTTCCCAAAATGGTTCCCCTCCCACCCGTCCACCCTCCTACCCGGGCTGGGTGACAAAAATGAACGCCCCAGAGATCTTGCCAAGTTCTGGGCCAGGCTGAGCCCAGGGAACATAACATTCTCCATAGAATGAGGAGGCCAACCCTCCCACAGAAACAAAGTCCATTCAAAGGAACATCACCACTGACTGACCCTACTATGGTCACTGCATTGTTTCTCAAATAGCTTGGACTACCTGCCCTGAAGTCATAAAATATTAGAGCTTAAAGGAAACCTAAAGGTCATGCTTAACCCCTTCTCTCCTTCCCTATTTCCATGTATCTACTCACACATTCATCTATCTATCCACTCATCAAATAGTTATTGAGTTCCTACCATTTACACAAACGGTGCAGGCAATGGGGACCTACTAGATTCAGCCTCTCCTCCAGTAGTTTATCATCTAGAGGGTGAGAGAGGCAGGTGAAAGGGAAGTTGCTACAGTGTGGTAGGTACCATGACAGGAAGGACACCTGTTCCCAGGTGGGCGGGGCATCCAACAGAGTGGGGGCGGGCTGTTCATGGACCCTTATTGGGAGAAATCTTACCTAGGTCAAGATAAAAAAAAGAAGGAAATCCCATTTCATTCATAAGGGGTCTGTTCAACACGTAATAGGGCCAAAGCACAGTGTTAAGCATGCTATATGAAGATGAATTAATTACAGTATCCACCAACGGATGGGGGATATAAATAAAGCTACAAATTACCAGTAAATACTATGAAGCACCCAAGAGAAGGACCCATGGGGAGAATTTTAAAAAGGGTGTGGGGAAATATCCCATTGGGAAAATCAGAAAAGCTCTGTGGAAGAAGTGGAATTTGGGTTTATCTTGGGAATGGATAGAATTTAGAAGCATAGATGGGGTGGGGAAGGCATTCCAAGCAAAATTAATGGTATTAGCAAAGCTTAAGAACCAGTAATGTCTGTTTGGGTGAATGAGAATATACCGGTTTGACTAAAGCTTGTAAGACGAAGCAATGGTAGATGCAGCTTAAACATAGGTCAAGGTCTTATAATAAGGGATATTTCTTAGTTTTAAAACAAAGTCCAAAGAGGCTAGGCAATTCAGTCAAGGTCACAGTTAGTAGAAAGCAGGTCTTCTGGATTCAACTTCAAGGCTCCTTCTGCAGGTCCTAGGCATGCAGGTTTCTCCCCTTGCCATGATTCAGCCCCCCTGGTGGAGAAGTACTGTGGCTGACTCCTCTATCCCCTTGTCGGAGGGGCTCTCACTGCAGAGCAAGCAGACCCCAGGCTAGTAATCCAGGCTGCTCTACTTCCACTCCTACATTTTTTAGACGAATATGTAGATTTTCTTAAAGAAGGTAAAAGAATCACCCTAACAGACTGGGTTAGGTTCTCACTTTGGCCACCCAGCCCTGTCTGAAATATCTGGAATTCCTATAGCTAGCGTCCTTTCTTCTCGTTCCTCCCATCACCCCTACACGGACCTGTGGTCTTTAGGGTTAACCCTTTATTGTTTTAGGTACAGGCCCAGTTCTGCGCTCGAGTCCACATGGGTGTTTAGGACTGCAAGCTCTCAAAATACTGAAACACTGTGCCTAGAATTCCCTTCGAACAGTCAAGCACAGAACACCAAACAGCTAAGCGTCTGAGGCTGGTAATTGGCATTACAAGGCGGGCTTGGTAGGGTTAAGGAATTGTAATAGTAAGAACTAGCCACAAGGTGGTGCCGTGAGGCTGACAGAAGGTTTTGCCCAGGCTGGAAGCAGATCTGCGTTCCTGCCTCAGCCGGTGGGGGTTGAGAGGGGTACCTCTCTCCTAGGAGGGCTGCAAATCAGGGCTGGCAGCGGGATCCAGGAATGCGGGGAAGACTCACAGACGCAGTGTTTGCTCTTTGCTCTCCTCTTTTCCTTTTACAAGCCATCTGTGACCAAGAGCAGGACAGGGAGCATCGGAGGGCCATAGGATTTGGATCCTGCTCTAAGACGGGAGGGGGAGCAGCGGTGGGGGCTCTGCCTGGAATCGGGAGGAAATCTGGGTGTGGGTGTGCGTCCATGTCCTTGAGGTTTGGGAAATTGGTTGGCAGGGTCAAAGATGCTTTCTTCGTAGACAAACATCTTGGAAATAAAGCCAATCCCTGGAGGGAGGCTATACCCTGGACATTTGCTGCTGCCCCAGAATTGGATGTTTTAAGGGGCTATCCTAAGACAGTGTCCGGATGCTTCTAAGAAGTACAGGAGAGTTTCCTTTCTGTCATCCATGCAAAACTCACCCTACACATAAACCATACAAATCAAACATTTCTCTCACTTCAGTTCGTATGTTGTTAAATATGCATTTCTACAAATGTCCTTTTCCAGGCATCCCTCAATAGCTTTCTGCAAAGTACTGCTGAGAAAAACATCTATACACACAGAGGCACACATATCCATCTTCTATGCATTCCATACATACCACTTCCACCCTCTCCACATCTGCTCACACGAGGATCCCGCACAGAAAGTCATGTACATATTTCACACAGAAAGGCAAAAGCGCGCGCGCGCATGCGCGTGCGCAACCTCCCCCCCCCCCCCCCAAGATGGTAGCTTGAAACAGGAGAGCTTATCAAAGAGTCTGACTGGACGTCTCCCAGCTACGAAGACGAAAATTACATAAGGAGAAGGAACTTTTGATTTGGGTGGGGGTTTTTTGTGTGTGTTTTTGTTTTTGTTTTTGTTTTTGCGAGATCAGCAGAGTGTGAGGTAACTGCCCCCAGCCTAAGGAGGAGGCAGGAAGGTTTGCCTCAGACCTTTGAACTTGCCCTTCACAAGGGTCAGGGTGTTTGTTGATGTAAGAAAGAGAAATTAAGTGTGTGGATTTGTGTGTGTGAGGGTGTAAAAACAAAGAGAGAGCAAGGTGGGGAGGAGGAAAGGCGAAAACCAGAGAGGTGGAAGTAAGGAACTGAGAAATGGTGCAGACTGCTTAAGAAAGAAAGAACAAGCCCCCAAACGGAGTCGTATGCCCCCCATAGCAGCAATCCAAGACTTACTTACTTTCCACTTCTCCCAGGACTGTGACCTTTAACAGCCCATCTCGAATTTCCTAATCAGCCCTAGTGAAGTCATCTGCCTGATGAAAACCCTTCTTCGCAAAAAAAGGTGTCCAGGCCTGAAACAACCCATCTTTTCCTTTTGCTGATAACTTCTTTGCCCTACCCTCCTTTCCATAAAAACCTTCCATTGTGTACCAGTCCTCAGACCATCTCTCCATTGGCTAGGTAGAATGCTGCTCAATTCATAAATTGCTTAATAAAGCCAATGAGATCCAAACTTAGTTCGTTTTTTTTTTTTAAACAAATTTGGTGGTATGGGGGAATCTGAAGCAAACTTCTGATGGTATTCGGAAACAACCAGATAAACAGGCAGCAAGCCCAGAAACCCTTTTGAGTTCATGGTTTTTCTACCATTTCTAAGGGCCAGGGGTAAGCTTCCGTCAGTACTAAGCTCTGTTTTCTTTGCACGGAACTCCCAATCTATTTGGCTTTCCTTTACGGGGAAGGTCAACTTGAGCGGGCTGACAGTTCTGCCTGGAGCCAAGTCCCTAGCCTTTCGAACTGCTGTTCTCCAGGGGGAAAGCCCCAGCCCCTGGATTCCACAGTGGGAATTCTGATGCTTTAGTCTGCAATTCCCATGTGTTTGGCACCCTCCCCAGATTCCGCATTAGGAATCGCTGGAAACAGCTGCGTTTGCTTAGAATCAGCCCATGGTCCCTATTCTTTGGGACCTGCAGGGTCAGATCGCTCCCCATTCCTCAGATTAGTAGTATGACTCCAGGACAATGAAAGGCCTAGCTGAAAGAGATAGGATTCTTTATTTCCAGAAAGTTGAGCATGCCATCTTCCGGCACACTACTTCCTTTATGCAGAAGAACTATATTCCATAAGTTGAAGATGATCTAGCAAGATGGCAAAATTTTACTAAAAAAAACCTGGAATTCCAATGGCCATTATGGGGAACATTCCAAATAAATATACAATCATTTAAAAAATGCACTTAAGGGGCGCCTGGGTGGCGCAGTCGTTAAGCGTCTGCCTTCGGCTCAGGGCGTGATCCCGGTGTTATGGGATCGAGCCCCACATCAGGCTCTTCTGCTATGAACCTGCTTCTTCCTCTCCCGCTCCCCCTGCTTGTGTTCCCTCTCTCGCTGGCTGTCTCTATCTCTGTCGAATAAATAAATAAAAACTTAAAAAAAAAAAAAAGCAAGGGCTTTCAATTCAAACAAACAGAATGAAATGCCTATTTTAATTAGTATGCAGAAGGCTTCAAAAGCTTTCAAAAATCCAACATAGCTTCATTGAATGATTCATTGCAAAAGGCTAATGAAAAATTAAAGAGATAACAGGTACCTGAAACAAAGGCTACCAACCCAATTCTTCCAGGAATTGGAAATAGCTGCTTTTGTCTTGTAAATCTCTGCCCAGCCAAAGGTGTGCCTCTAGGAATTCAAAGTTCACCTGCCCTGGCCATTTTTTCTTTGTTTGTTTTCAAAATTTTACTCTTTATTTGAGAGGGAGAGGGAGAGTGACAGGGAGTCTGATGTGGGACTTGATCCCAGGATGCTGGGATCATGATCTGAGCTGAAGGCAGACGCTTAACAGACTGAGCCACCCAGGCACCCTGCCCTGCCTGTTTTGCCAATCCCCTAAACCTCACCTATTCCTCTCAAAATGCTTGAAAAGATCAAGGCATTGGAGACAAAATTGTTCTGCACTTAATCTGTGCTTTTGTGATATAAAGTTTTATCTTCTCTTCTCTAGGACCAAAGAGCCATTCTTTGAACTGCAAACTTTAGGGAGAGGTTTCTTAGCAGAAGGATAAAGAGAGAGAGGGAAGTATTTGGAAATTGGGCCTAAGATGTCCTCTCCGCAAATATTAGTAAAAACAAAAGCTAAAAGATCTTTGTATCTGTGTGTGTATGTGTGCACGTGCACATAGTAAATATGAGATATTTTTTGATCTCCAGATGGTATTGCTAAAATTAATTTGTAAAAGAGCTCTATTTAGTTGGTTTGAAAGCAAGAGCTTCTAAGGATGGACCATTCTAAAACTCACAGATATAAAATAACCCAAATGTTGGGGCGCTTGGGTGGCTCAGTCAGTTAAGCAACCAGCTCTTGATTTTGACTCAGGTTATGATCTCAGGGTCGTGAGATGGAGCCTGCGACAAGCTCTACACTCAGCAGGAGTCTCCTTGCCCTTCTCCCTCTGCTCCTTCCACCTGCCTCTCTCAAATAAATAAATAAATGAATAAATAAATAAAATATTAAAAAAAATAACCCTAATGTTTACCAAATTCACACGATCTGAGATAATCTCTGACAACTAAAAGCTTGTTTAAGAAAAGTTTACTACTGTCTAGTAAACCTTGTTGATTTTATTGAAACAGACATGTCTTTAAAGTTCTCAACACTAATGTAATGCAGACCTAAGAAGTTAGGGTTCGAAGCCAATGGCCAAGAAAGAATTCTTGAGACATTGTTGGTGCAAATAGGTGATTTTATTAAAACACAGGACAGGACCCATGGGCAGAAAGAATGGCACTGGGGTCACGAGGAGTGGCCCATTATATACTTTCAGGTTGGGAGGAGGTTAGGGATAGTGTATGTTCTCTAAGGAATTTTGGAAGCAAGGTTTCCAGGAGGCTAGCTACTGTTGGGAAAGGTCATTTATTACTATTTAGTAAAAACTTAGTCCTGAGACCCTTCACATGTGTATCAGTGGCTCATTTGCTTGGGGGATGATAGCCAAAATATATCTTGGGGGGTAGAAATAAAAGAAGTTTCCAAAGGAATTTTTATATGTTAAAGTAGACTTATAGGGTCCTGGGGGTTGGGCTAAGATTGCCTTTTGCCCTTAGCAAAGTATTAACATCAAGGCAGTTGAATCCCTAGAGGAATGTCCCTCTGCCTATTTCAAGGACTTGTCAATGGGCTGTAGGTAGTACAGAAATTTAATAATTTTTCTTCTGCCTTTATTTCCCACATCACAGATAAACAACTTTCATTCTACCCGAGTTTACTAGTTAAATTCATGTTATTGCAAAATTATCAGCAAAAAATAACTTAGAACGATGGCTGATTTTGTCTAATGTCTCGTGAAGTTTTCACAAGTAATCTAAACTGTTGGAAGCAAACAACTTACATGTAAATGGAATAGGAGTTTATAGATAAATTTTTCACTAACAATTATATTTTATGGTGTGTGTACTTAGAAATAGCTTCCTAAATCTCTAGTAACTTGAAACTTTAGAGTTTTGCTAAGTTATATTACATGATGGAAATTTGTTGAACATTCAGATCATTTCCAAATAAGATAAAATACTGAAGCATTAATTACTGAACATTAGTTAATTTACTTTGGCTTCCTATTACAGAGGAACTGAAGATGTTTGGGCCTCTTGGTAAACATGTTTTGTGCCATGTTGAGAAACTCACTGTGAGAAAACATATGCTTCTAGAAATTATGGAAAGTATTTATAAGTGTATCCAGCCACAGAGTGCTTACACAGTTTACAATTGTCTACTTCTGAGGTTTCACTGGAAATTAAGGTTTCTAAGGGTGGAGAATTCTAATTAATAGAATTAATTAATCAATTAATTCTAATTAATATGTGCAATTAATCCTGCTAGAAATAATAAGGGAAACATCTCTTCATGCAAGGGAAGTAGAATGTGTGTTTTGGTAAAAGAAGGTGTAAGGAATGGAGACACATTTTTTGAAGAAAGAGAAAGTTGTAGAAAATTTGTGAAAAAGGAATCTTTGGAAAGGAATTTTATGTGTACCCTGAACTAAGATGGGAATGGAAAAGTTTTAATAACAAAAGTAAGCGGGTGCCATGGTGGAGGTGCTTGAGGGGACTAAGAGTGCACTTAATGATGAACACAGAGTAATGTATAGAATTGTTGAACCATTACATCGTACATCTGAAACCAGTAGAGCACTGCGTGTTACTTATACTAGAATGAGAAAAAAAATAATTTAAAAATGTGATGTGAGATATTGGGGTCCAGAAGCAAATGGTCAAGAAAGAATTCTTGAGATGTCTTCAGTGCAAAAAAAGGTGGTTTTATTGAAGCATGGGGACAGGACCCATGGACAGAAAGAGCTGCAAGGGGTTCTGAGAAGTGGCTGATGATAGACTTTCAAGTTGGGAGGGGGTTAGGGATAGTGTAAGTCTCTAAGGAATTTGGAAGCAAGGTTTCCAGCACCTGGAGGGGCTAGTTATTGTCAGGAAAGAATCATTTACTACAGTCTAGTAAAACCTTAGTCATGAGACCCTTCAGATATATATCGGTGGGACATATGCTTAGAGGATGGTTGCTAACTTATATTTTGGGGGGTAGAGATAAAGGAAGTTTCCAAAGGGATTTTTACAGATCCTGGAGGTTGGGCTAATGTCAAGCTAAGGTTGCCTTTTGCCTCCAGCAAAGTATTGACATTGAAGCAGTTGAGTTCCTGGAGGAAGGTCACCCTGCCTGTCTCTGGTACTTGTCAGCCGGCTGTAAGTTATAAGGAAGTTTAATTTTTTTTCTTTCGCCTTTGTTTTTCACATCAAATATAGTTTAATTTTAAAAAAGGTAAGCTGGTGCAAAATTAGAATTTGGTTTTCTCTTTGGGGTTCTGGTCTGTTTTTGATAACAGATTGTGAAAGGTTTTTTTTTAACCTTATTTAAGTGATCTGCCTCGAAAACAAAGATTCTGTGTTTTATCAAAATAATAGGTCTTTCATTACTTAGGGAAACAAAATTGTCTTAATATTAAAAGAAGTAGTTATGTTCATAGATAATGATGTATTAAGTTTCATAAAAATCGGTGATTCTCTGTAACCAAATGTTTTAAAACTGTATATATGGTTCTTTTTTATATATATATAAACTTCTCAAAGTGAAATTCTAAATGAAGTTTTTTGACCCAGAGGAAACTTTGGGATTTTTTTTTTTTTAGAGGGGTCCTGGAATGTTCCAAAGGGTTTGTTAAACTAATTAGGTTTCCTTGATATGTTAAATTACATGGGAAGCCTTGTTCCATCAGAAGTAATAGTAAGCCTTCCCTATGTTGTATTTGTATAAGTATATACGTGTTCTACAAATTATATAAAACTCCTAGAAATCTGATATGTTCTGCTGTACTGTTATCACTTATAATTCTAGCTATTATCTAAAATGTTTAGATTAAAATGTTGTATTATGTCCTCTGGGACCCCAATCAAAAATGGGCAACAAGTAAATGGTCTTATTGCAATTCTCTTTCCTTCTGAAATTGCTGTCATCAAAACTGAGGCTCACACTAAAAGGGCAAAGCCTAAGTATCAGGGAAATGCCTCAGCTGCCTTTCATGCAAAGGCAGCAGTAATAGAATCTGTAAAGGGGAAACCAAGGCACAGATGAACAGGCCTATGGTTCTTGGAATTTCCATCTGAGCCACCTCAAGGTTCCAGGGCTCCTGTCACAATCCTGCATCCTTTCATCCAAGACAGGGTCTAGAATGTGTAAATCTCTCCCAATAAAATGTTGCACAAAGGGAGTGGGGCAAAAAGATTACGCACAAGTGATGAAGTCCATTCTGCTTCTGCAAAAAATGGCCCCTCATTGCAGGACTTTTGCCATCTTGATGTCTTTGCGGCATGGCTACGGTCTGCTCCTGAATCAGAAATTAAGGTGGGTAAATAATAGCTGTAAATTGGGATGCCTGGCTGGCTGGGTTGGGGGGACTTGCAACTCTTGATCTCGGGGTTTTGGGCTAGGGCCCTGCATTGGGTGTCAAGATTATTTAAAAATAAAATCTTTTTTTAAAAAAATAGTTGTATGGGGCGCCTGGGTGGCTCAGTCAGTTAAGTGTCCGGCTGTTGATTTCAGCTCAGGTGATGATCTCAGGGTCCCAAGATTAAGCCCCATGTCAGGCTCCCCACTTAGTGCAAAGTCTATTTGTCCCTCTCCCTCAGCTTCTCCCCCCACTTGCGTGCTCGTGCTCTCTCTCTCTCACACTTTCATAAGTAAATACATAAATACATAAATAAACAAATAAATAAAATCTTTAAAAAAATAAAAGCTGTAAGTTAAACAAACAGTTGGAGCTATGGTAAACTCGAGATGGCTGCTTGGTTCTTTCTGGCTCTCTGTCAAATCCAGTTGTTTGATTTTTGCATTCGTTCACTCACCTTTGCATTTAAGATGACTCAAATTACGAATTGACATTGGTGGAGCTACTTCTACGAAATTGCAAAAACAGGCTACCAGCATTCTGATCTGTCAGGTCCATCATCTTGGAAAAAGTATTTTTGTCCCCAGAGGCCTCAGACCTCCCCGCTTTGGATCCTTTGAACACCTGCAGGGAGATTTCCTTCAACTGCCGCTTAGTATAGGTCATCAATTTGTTCTTGTTATTGTGTGTGTGTTTCCATGTGAGTTGAAGCTTTCCCCTGCCACAGGCTGATGGCCCCACAGTGACAAAGTAACTGTTAGAAAATGTGTTTCCCACTCGGGCTATACCTTCCATGATCTCCAGTGATCAAGACACCCACTTCGCTGGGTAAATCATACAAGCCTACAAACCTTAATGAAAGCCTTGCAAGCTCTTTGTAATTATCACTGTCCCTCTCACTCTCGAGCACCAGGCAAGGTCGAGGGAGCTGATAGGATGCTCAAACTTGAAATTTTTAAACCTGTGGAAACTACTGGACTTCCCTGGCTCAAAGTGTTGACTTTGGTCCTACCAACCCTGGGAAACATAAACTCACTCTGCATGAGACAGTCGTTGGCAGACCAGTACCTATTCATATATAACCCTTGCTGATCCCTTGTCTCATGCTAGTATGGCCAGCTACTGTGGGGCTCTAATGTCTGATGCTCAAGCATCATCAACAGGTTAAAGAAGGTTTCCCAGATCCCAGTTCAAAGGATCCTATTGGTCACAGTCAAGGCCTGGTGACTGGGTTTTCTGGAAACACTATCAGAGAAGACAGCCCACAAGACCCATTGGAAGGAAACGTACCAAGTGCCCCATGTAGGAAAGAACGTTAGGGTTCAAAGCCAATGGCCAAGAAAGAATTCTTAATATGTCTTCTGTGCAAAAAGGTGATTTTATTAAAGTATGGGGACAGGACATGTGGGCAGAAAGAGCTGCAACGGGTTCATGAGGAGTGACCTTTCAAGTTGGGAGGGGGTTAAGGATAGCGTACGTCTCTAAGGAATTTTAGAAGCAAGGTTTCCAGGACCTTAAGGGGGCTAGCTATAGTTGGGAAAATGTCATCTATTACCATCTAATAAACCTTAGTCATGAGACTCTTCAGATGTGTATTGGTGGGCCATATGCTTAGGGGACATGCTTGCCAGCATGTATCTTGGGGGTTTAGAGATAAGTGAAATTTCTAAAGGAATTTTTATATGTTAAAGTAGACTTACAGGATCCCTGGGGGGTTGGGGGTTGGCTAAGATTGCCTTTTGCCCTTAGCAAAATATTAACATTGAGGCAGTTGAGTCCCTAGAGGAATGTCACTCTGCCTATTTCAAGGACTTGTCAATGGGCTGTAGGTAGTAAGGAAATTTTATAATTTTTTTTCTGCCTTTGTTTCCCACATCACTGACCACTGTCATTGCTGCAAAACTAGAAGGTATTAAGCTTTGAGTAACCATCTCCCAGCTGAAGAAGGCTCTACCTAACAGCTGATTCTGTGCAGACACTGGAGATCTCCAAATCAAATTGACAAGGAAGAGAAATAGTTGACATTGAGGCAAACTGCTTTCACCCAAGATGGTAAATCAGGACTTCATACTTTAACTAAGACTAAAACCCTTTCTCCTTCTTTCCCTTTTCTTTTCTTTCTTTCTTTTTTTTTTTTTAAGGTTTTATTTATTTATTTATTTATTTGAGAGAGAGCGTGAGCACAAGTGGGGTTAGAGACAGAGGGAGGGAAAGGGGGAGAAGCAGACTCCCCTCCGAGCGGGGATCCCAACGTGTGGCTCGATCCCAGGACCCTGAGATCATGACCTGAGCCGAAGGCAGGCACTTAACCGACCAACTGAGCCACCCAGGTGCCCCTTTCTCTCCCTTTTCTCCACTCTGCCACTTGTGTGGAAAGATAATGCCCTCATCTGTATCTCCCAAGCCATTGCTAAGGGATGTAAACTCCGGAATTTAGAACAATCTTTTATTTCAGGCTAGGAGAAAATCTAAACATGTCCCTAACTTTTCACAAAGCAAATAAGACACCCTGTTGCTAAAGGCCTCTGAATTCACATTGTCAAGTTAGAAAAGACCTGCCAGAAGGCTTTCATGATTCAGGATTCACTCCTTTTGGCAGGTCCCTCCTTCCCTGGCTAGGGATAAATGTCAATGAGGCTTTGGTCGGGAACTTCTCCTTAATTCTTTAAGTTATTGGAGAATCTGCTGCCGAAGGAATAGTAGCCCAACAAAGTTCCTTAGACTCTCTGGCCAAAGTTGTTCTGGATGATAGGATAGCCCCCGATCGTCATTTAGCTGAGCAAGTTGGAACCTGTGCTGTCTGTGGCCACCTGGTGCACCTCCAGCAGCACTTCTGGCGAGGCTGAAACTCAGTTTCATAAGATCACTGAGCAAGCCATTTGGCTTGAAGGGGTGATTCCTATAACAAGATCTTTCTTTGACTTATTGGATTTTTTTGTGTGTGGTTTTTGTTTGTTTCTTTGACTTATTTGATTTTGATTGCTTTGGGTTTGGGGGGACAATGGCTTCGAAGTACACTCCAAACATGGGGAATTATCCTGCCTGTAATCTCCCTGGTGTGGTGTATCTTCTCAAAAGCTTTAAATGCATGTTCACAGCTGCTAACCACCAAGCGGGGATGATGATCTCCCCAAGACTGGAACGTTGGAGGAGAAGCAAGAGCATGACTGACTTCAGGATTGTGAGCCTGGAGTTGTGATCTGAGAGTATCCCAGGGATTAAGCAAAAATATATCATGACCTGTGAGTATCACACAGAGGATCAGTGAAAAACCTTGATAACTACAGAGCAGTAGTTGAGAGGGGCACTAGTGCCTTAATTTTTTATCACACCTCTCAGGCTGAGAATCTGATCAAAAGAGGGCAATTATTAAGAAAGAAAAAAAACAACCCAAAACAGCCATTTGCTCTCACAACAGCAAACCAAGACTTAATTACAATTTCAACCTCTCCCAGGAATGTGACCTTTTAACAGTCAATCTGAAATTTCCTGATCAGGCCTGGTGAGATAATCTGCATAATAAAAACCCTGTCTTTCCCTTCTTCACAAAAAAAGATGTCCCAGCCTGGAAAAACCTTTCTTTTCTTTTGCTAATAACTTCTTGCCCCACCCTCCTTCCTATAAAAAACTTCCATTTTTGTACAAATCCTTGGAGTCTCTCTCTACTTGCTGGAGAGGTTGCTTCCTGGTTTGTGAATCACTTAATAAGACCAATTAAATATTCAAATTTACTCAGCTGCGTTTTCAAAAGAAAACAAAAGAGTAAGTCAGAGAAAACAGGAGCAAAGAAATATAAACAAGGAATGTTAACTTAGAAGTGGAAGCATAGGAATAATAATAAATGAGAGGAAAGGGAATCAAATCTAATAAGTGATTGGGGAGAAAAAGGACAAGGAGACCTTGAAGGCCAAGGAAATGAGGGAGGGTGGGAATGGCTCAGTTGGTGTCTTAGAGTACTGCTGCCCCGTGCCCACTATACCTGTCTGAGCACCAGCCCAGCAGGGCCTCCCGGATGGCGGCTGGCTCATCTGTAACTTACAAGCACAAGCTCCCTTCAATCCTGATTAACAGGAATTAAGTGACATATGGCTAATCCTACTTGCCACAGTTAATACTTTTCAGCCCCTGCATATTTCGTATTCAGCGAGGAGGCTTCACCCAGCCTAGCATCTCAGGCACTGGTGGGTCCCGCCATCTATGCTGGCTGCAGGAGAGGCTCGGACATGAGATTATCCAGCCAGTCAAGAGAAGAAGGGGAGGAGGAAGTGGCTGGAAAACTTTCTCTACCTCCTTGAAGAGAATACTAATCCTCTGCATGTGTACCATTTGCTTTTCCTTCTTCCAAAATGCTTTTGTGTCTGCTGTTTCACTTAAATAATCACAGAAACCCTGTGAGGGACAGGAGATATGTAATTCCCATGAAAAAAATTGGGAAAATAAATCTTAGAGAACTGAAAGAATTAACCAAGGACTACTCAATAACCAAGTCTGGGGGTCCTTGCTCCAAATCCAGCCTGTTTGTGGAAGATGGTGGCTGATTTGTTCCATGGGTAACAAAAAAAGAAAGGAAAAGGAAAAAAGAAAAGGAGGGAAAAGAGAAGAGGGGGGATGGGAGAGAGTTGGGGAAGGAAAGAAAGGAACAGGAAAAAGATGAATTTCTGAGAGTGGCCAGAATAGAGCAAGGTATACTGTGAGCCCCAAATGAGTGCTTTGTGATTAAGGATTTGCTCAGCTTTATGATTGAGCTGGGTATAGAATCCTGGACTGACTTCCCACATCCCTCAGCACTTTGAAGCAATGATTCCATTTTGTTCCAGCCTCTACTATCGCTATTGTTTTTTTCTTTTAAATAGCCTACCTTTTCAACATAACTAGCGTTGAGATTTTTCTTGTGGTTTAGGGTTCTACTATTTCACTCTGTCATGGTGGCTAGGGGTGACTAACCAAAATGAGATCTTTCTTTATCCTGGGATGTTATGTTTGGGATAGATTCTTCAAACTAAGGATTTATGACCTTCATCAATTCTAAAACATTCTGAGCCATTACCTCTTAATGACTGCCTTTTCCTTGTTATCACTTCATTCCTACACAATTTTCATTCTATTTTGCACATCTCTTAACATCTTTTTCATTCTTTTTCATATTTTCATGTCTTTACCTCTCTGTGCCTCACCTTCGGTAATTTCCTAAGATCAATCTTTCATTTCACTATTTTTTTCCAGTCAACTATTAACTTATCCACCGAAGTTGTTTTTTCTTCCCTAAATGTTTCATTTTTTTTAGAAATTCTGTGTGGTACTTTTTCTCATCTACTTATTCTTTTCCAGCACCCTTTTATATTTCTGTGTTGTCAAGTCCATTTGTCTCTCTAAATTTTGTAAGCCTACTTATTTTATTATCTCTTTTGGATATTTCATTGTCTCAAGATTTGGAGGTGCTGATTCTCCCACTTGTTATGTGTGCTGACTCTACCTGTGGCAAGTTATTTCCTCCTGGGGCTTGTAAACTTACTGTTAAAGTTTTCATCAGGGATTGTTTTACTCTGTGGGGGCCCTTTATGTTCTCAGAACATGCTAGGAAGAGTTGTTCATTAGCCTCTACTGGTTGGCCCAAAGTTTTCCTCCATAACTAAGGTACCAAAAAAGAAAGAGAAAGGAAAAGGTTTTACCTTAATTTTTGGGCTTGGGGACCCAATGAGATAAAGTTAAGTTCATATCCCACACCAGAATGTGACACAGGCCTGGAAGTTCGAATTTCTCACAGGAAACTGTTTTCTTTCTTCCCCAGAGCCTAGGGCAGGAAGCTGATGGATGGAGATGTTTTTCCTACCCATCTTCCCCTGAGGGGGCAGGATTTCAATTCCAAAGCCCTGCATCCAAAGGGTCCTAGGGTGCTTGCCCTCATCCACCTGGGTGTTAAACTGCTACCCCGGTTCTAGGGTTCCTTCCTCCTCTGTTCACGTCACCATGGCTCTGGTTTGCAAACTTACTTTTTTGGCTTTAAATTCCTTCCTTGTTTCTATCACTTGAGAATTTCTTTCTTTACTTCAAGCTCAATATGCATTTTAATTTTTCTGTTACACTTTATTCAGAATTTCCGTGCATGATGCAGTAAAGCAGTAGATATCCACATTAACTCATTTCTGTGAGTTACTAGACCCCTAAGGCATAATTATTTTTGCTCTTGTCTCTCCCACTGAACTGTGGGCTCCATGAAGAAAGAAACTGTGCCCACATTGTCTCTGGTTCCTAAGTCGTAGCAGGGACAAACACAATATAATGTGTGCCGGATAGATAATTAAATGATGGAAGGTGATTATCAAGGTTATACAGTTATCTCTACATCTCTAGGAAGATTTTCTCAATCATTGCAAGCACAAGGATAGCCTTCTCTTCCCTTCCTTCCTTCCTTCCTTTTTTTTTTTTAAGAATTTATTTATTTATGTGACAGAGAGACAGCCAGCGAGAGAGGGAACACAGCAGGGGAGTGGGAGAGGAAGAAGCAGGCTCCCAGCGGAGGAGCCCGATGTGGGACTCGATCCCGGAATGCCGAGATCATGCCCTGAGCCAAAGGCAGACGCTTAATGACTGTGCCACCCAGGCGCCCCCACCCCCTTCCTTCCTTCCTTCCTTCCTTCCTTCCTTCCTTCCTTCCTTCCTTCTTTCCTTCCTTCCTTCCTTCCTTTCTTTCTTTCTTTCTTTCTTTCTTTCTTTCTTTCTTTCTCTTTCTTTCGTTTTCTTTCTTTCTTTCTTTCTCTCTCTTTCTTTCTTTCTTTCTTTCTTTCTTTCTTTCTTTCTTTCTTTCTTTCTCTCTCTCTCTCTCTCTCTCTTTCTAATCTCTACACCCAACATGGGACTTGAACTCATGACCCCGAGATCAAAAATCACACTCTCCACTGACTGAGCCAGCCAGGTACCCCAGCACAAGGATATTCTTTTACTCTGAAAATCTTTATAGTAGATTCTGTAACATATGTCATCGTGACAACTATGTAAGTGTGTTTTTCTTTTTCTTTATTTTTTTATGATTTTTAAATTTATTTGACAGAGAGAGAGACAACACAAGCAGGGGGAGAGGCAGGCAGAGGGAGAGGGAGAAACAGGCTCCCTGCTGAGCAGGGGAAGCCTGATGTGGGGCTTGATCCCAGGACCCCGGATCATGACCCGAGCCAAAGGCAGATGCCTAACGACTGAGCCACCCAGGCACCCCTTTCTTAACATTCTAACATGTTTATTAAACAACCACTATGTAGTGAGCCCTTAGGAGAACAAAGGTAATAAAACACAAGGTCTGCATTGAGCTCCTGGTCCTGCAATTGCAAGATATGATGTGGAAAGCATAACTATCATATAGTTATGAGCAATAGAGAATGTTGTCTTCGCCATGGTTTTATTCATGGAAAAGACTGTGTTTATTTGGAAGAAAATATTTACTAGGTCTATTTGGGAGAGCAGCTAAGGCTCCAGGGAGCTTGAGAACAAAGAAGCTGCTCTGAGCCAGGCAAAGGTAACATTTTTCTGGTTGAGCCAGAGGGAGAGGGAGAGGAGAGGACACAGGGAGAGGGTAAAATCCACATGTGTGTTTCATGGTGTCATGAGAATGGGACAACGCTCCTGAACCTGTACAGCACGTACTTAAGAATAAAAAGCATTTTGACAGAGTTATAATGAAATGATGAGAAATCCATAATCATAGTGTGATTTTTAACAAAACTTTCCCAGAAATTGTTAGCTAATTTTTTTTAAAGGCAAAGATACTGAAGTTTCAAATAGCTCAATAAAATTTAACTGATTGGATAGATTTAATTTTTAAAAAATATTTTATTTATTTATTTGTCAGAGAGAGAGCGCACAAGCAGGGGGAGCGGTAGGCAGAGGGAGAAGCAGGCTTCCCACTGAGCAAGGAGCCTGACGTGGGGCTCGATCCCAGGATCCCAGGACCCCAGGATCATGACCTAAGCTGAAGGCAGATGCTTAACCGACTAAGCCACCCAGGCATCCCTGGATATATATATTTAAAACTCTATTCCTAACCATTAGAGAATACATTTTTTTAAGCATGCAGGAAGCATTTAAAACACCTAGCCCTCCCTAAGCAGCAAAGTCAGTCTCAAAGTATATGAAGCATTGAAGCACTGATTTCACATAGACCTTATTCTCTGGCCACAGTGCAATAAAACTAGAAGGCAGTCATGGCTACATGGTCCCCAGCCCCCAGATGTTGGGAAATTACTAAAGTAGACTTCTAAATGATGAATGGTCAAGTAGAAATCATATAGAAAGTTAGAAAATACTTGGAACTGAGTGACAATGGAGACATATAGCATATTTTGTGGGATGCAGCTAATGAATATTTAGAATGAAATAGTCTCAAAGGCATATGTTAGAAACGAAGGAAGGTTAAAAACTATTAAACTCTAGAAGTCTGAAAACAACTGCAGGGAAAATATGGCATTAGAATATGGTGTGATGAAGTGTAAAATATATGAATGCATAGTGTATTATGGAAGGACAGAGGGGGCCACCTCAATCATCTTGGAGGAACAATGGGGTCAAGAAATTCTCCCACGAAGATGTGATGCTTAGAGTGTTTCCTCAAAGACATGACACAGCTAGAAAACCGAGTGGGCTGGAGGAGAGGCGATGCAGACCAAAGGGACTGTATGGATAGCTCCAGGAGTTCAAGAGAGCATGACAAGTCATAAGAAGTTCAAATGACTCAGTATAACTAGATTCAAGGACATAGATGAGGATGTAATATGAGATGTTATCTTGTTGCTCATGCCCAAAGGACGTACTTATTTCAGCCATGACTTTCTTAGTTATATAACTGGATTCTGAAGATAATATGGAGCCACTTAAGAATTTTAAGCTGAATAATGTGAGCTGATGTTGGTTTGGTAGGATACAGGAGTCTCATTGACATTCATTCCACACATATTTGTTGAGCACTTACCCATGTTCCAGGCCCTGAACACCTCACAGTTTTGAAAAGAAAGGTCTAGAGACAGAAGGTACAGGCAGGTGCCTACAGATCATTTTTACAATCCGAAAGAAAACTGATGCAACTTGCTCTAGGTTGGTGACAGTGGGGTGGCCATTGCTGGGGGAGGGGGTGGCGGTGTACAAGGAGGATCTTAATGCTTAGCAGGGCCTCCCACCCCTTCCGGGGTCTGTCTCAGGCAGCTGCTAGTGCTGGTCAGTGCAACACTAGAGAACAAGGCTTGGCCAGAATACAAAATACTGCCTGGAAAGAATGACAGGAATAAGGCGAGACCTCAGAGTGTAAAGGGTGCAGAGTGTAGACATTCTCAGGACATGGTCCTCTGTCCTTTGTAGGGCTATGGTAGCCTCCCAACTGCAATAAATCTCTGCTGTGCTATTGAGTATTTTGAAGACTTGATATCATCACAGACGACCAAACGCATCCACTCCTCCCAATCCTAAATTTTGTGGGAATACAATTCCATGGGATTAAAGAGAAACTTCAGAGTTCTCTCTAGAGCTCTTATCCACTTGCTTAAGGGGCATGGTATTGAATAATCTCTGGGGGGAAAAAGGCTTGTGGTATAATCCTCATCGCATTAGAGATCTAGGAAAGAGAATCAAATACCCACTATTTCCAGTCCTGGAACAGGATATGCAGAAACTCTACAATGGCAACCACAAAAAATACCCTTCCATCCCTGGAAAGAAGTGAGCAGTACAAGGTACCAGACCAAAGCCCTGGACCCAAGGCCATCAGGGAGAACTTGCCTCTTCCCCAAACTGTGCAGTAGGGAATTGACGCTGGAAGGGACTCTGAAGGAAGTGCAAGATTCCCTGTAGCACAAGAGGGAGATAGCAGAGGCAATGGTCTCTCTTTGGTGTTGCCAGGAAGTAAACACTCGATGGTACAATTTGTATGAAGAGAAAATTACCTCTAATTGGAGGTTGGGATAAAAATATCTCCAATCTGTAAACAAAGTAGTTGGAGCATCCCAGAGGCACACAACTTGAGCTGGAGAGCTGCAGATACGCTGTCTTCCCACTGCTAGGAGCTGCCCCACCCCTTTCCCTGAATCTGCTCCTTGGCCTGGCTCCCAGATAGTCCCAAGACCATGTATGTCCTTGGTATTAACGCTCATCTGTGTCCCCCATCCTGAAGCACAGATGAGGAAAAGTTTCCCATCTTCTCTCCTGGCCAGTGGAAATATTCATCAAGTCAAGTAGAGGAAAGAGCTGGTTTGTTTTATCTGATCACGGGTGTCCTTCCTGAAGGCGGTCTGGGAGTGTTGTTTGCTAGCTGTCCCTAACACCTTTTCCCTGGTGTCTGGAGGGAGCATCCAGGCAAACCCTGCTTCTCTACTTCCTCAAAGAAGGAAATGAGGCAGACACCTTAACAGGGGAACTTGGAATTCACAGTTCTTGGGGCCTTCAGCCTCAGAGCAGCAAATCCTGTGTCAGGCCTCTGTTGTGGTCATGAAATTGTCCATTCAGTGTGGGTTGTTGTGTTGTGTTTTCAGGTGCACTGGTGAGTAGAGACCCTGGCCGATGGTTGATGGGACACTCCAACTTCTCCTCTAGCAGGGGTGAATGAGTCTTTCTGTCACCCATGGCATGTGTGATATACTTATTTGAATACACACCACACACAAACATAACACTAATACACTCTAGCACGTGAACACCAGCTTCCTTTGGTGAAATATGAAAGGGCTGGTAAACAGCTTCTTATAAACTTCTCTCTCTAGGAAGACACTTTAACCCAAAACTTTGGCATTAATATGACCTTTCTCAACTGAACCATGCAAAAAAATTGAACTGCACACCTTCCCTTCCTTATATAGCATGAACAGCACAACTAGTTAGAGGGGATAGAGGTTTTCCTTCCTCCTGTTTCCTTAGATGGGGGGGGGGGTGTGTGGAAATCCTCCTATTTAAATGAAATTGAAGAAGTACTTTGAAGAGAAGGAGCAGGGCCTGATAGTTGAGAGAAAATGTGTGAGAACAGTGTTGGAAATATTCCAAGGAAGAGGAAACTTGAATGGAGGCGAGATGGAGCAACAGAATCTTTGATAAGCCCTGAAGAGGAATGCTTTCACAGAATGACTCTAGGGTCAGAGACTTCCCTCACCAAGTGGATCTCACTTCTCTCTTGCTGTGAGGGTTGACTTCAGGTGATTGTTCAGGTGTATAATGGCATACTAAAGGAACAGAAGCTATAGTCGTGTTACTTTTTAAGAATATAATCACACCAAGACAACAAACACATGTTGATGTAAAACTTCCTCTTTGGTTCTCATTCTCTCTGACCCATCTACAGGCTGAAGGTCCTTTTCCTTATCAAGACTCTCCAGGAATATTGTATCATTTGGGCCAATCTGAGCCAAAATTGTAGGAAAGGGAACGGGCATAAACCACAAACATCTATTGAGCACCACTATGTTCCAGAACTTTATTTCACATGATTTTCACAATGACCCCTTGAGGTGGGTATTGTTATCCCTATTTTACAGACAAGGAATCCAAGGCTCATTAAATAACTTTCCCAAATTTACAAAAACCAGAAACTTGAATCATTGCCCATCAGACTCCAGAGCTTATATTTCCCCTCCTGTAATTGCTGCTTCCAGGACCTCTCCAGTCTGTTCAGGGGTGACTCTTACAGGAAACCCCTCCTCTTTGCTACTTGATTTACATTTTGCATTAATATGGAAAAGTCTTGCAAATGTTTTTGTTCAAGTTTAGCACATGAGTATTTAGTTCCCTGAGCGCTTCTAAGAAAGGTATCTCTCCTTAGTAAATCACACATTAGAAATAAGCATATTCAGTTGGATAATGTGGTGATAGAAGCATAGACTCCACAGCCTCACTCACTGAATGCTTCCAGAACTCTGGTTCTCTTCTGAACAGGGCCAGAGCTCTCCTGGGAACAATTAAATCATATGGAGAAGCAGATCATTTGACAGACAAGTACATCCTACCCTGTCCTGGTGCATCACTGGTTAGGCTCCATTCCAGGATTGTGTCTCAAGCACTGGCCATGACATGCAGACTCCATCTGTGGAGGAAAATCAATGTTTTACAATGAAGCACCTGAATCTGCTCTCATGGGAACCTCTGTCCATATATAATATTCATGGAGACTTTCTCTCTGGTGGTGTTCTGAGTTTGAAAAGATTCTCTAACAGAGAAGACCATTTGATAGAACCATGTCACAATGCAAACACAGGAAATACAGCCGGAGAAAAGAGGCACTAGTTTTTGAAAACTACTCTGTCCACAGTCGGACACTTCATATTTCTCAGGTAACCAAAATGGTTCCTTCATTTAGGCAAATATGCCTGGCTATATATCCGGGAATGCTATGTCCAGGGAATGATAAAGAAAAGAGAAAGCGAAAGGAAAAAAGTCAGTGGGCCTAAGAAGAATTTTCCTCTTTTTAATTCCTGTATGTTGTGTTTGATGAAGGGAGAAAGGCTGCCATTATAATATAATTTTCACATACTATTGCTTGTGACTGGAATATGGTGAACTGGAACAGAAAGAAGAGTTAAGAAAGGAAAGACAAGTAAAATCATAATAAGTTGTTGAGTTATTTTAAAATTTTTATTCTGTCTATGAAATTTTGAAAATAATTAATTCACACTTGCAAAGTTTTGAGCAATTATAAACATTTATAAAGAAGATCATAAAGTGATGGCAGTGGAAGCATATCCTTGGCAACAACAGCAATCTATTTCATGTTTCTCAGCATTCGTAATTTGGTATATATAGAAATTATACACACACACTGTTCTACTTTGTAAAAACTAAAAATACTTAAAAATATGTAGGGCGACTGTATGAAAAATGAAGTCCTTAAGTTAAACATTAAAAAAAATATTAGTTGTTGGAAACTCTAGCATATTTTACTAATAACTATACTCAGAATTCTGTTTTTACCCTGTTGTTTCCTGGAGCATTAGGGGTGTATTTTCTATGTTAGATATAATACAAGCTATTTCAAGAATTTTCCACAGTATTAAGTGACACACAAAGCTTCCTGCATTCTTAGGTCCAGTTTCCAGTATATTTTATCCTTCATCTTATCTGCTTGTCCTCATAAGATTCTGCTCCATTTTCTACTGTAGCCTTGCCATTGTCCAATATTCAGAAATCAGAGCAAAGAATTATCCTGTCTTTCTACAAAGAAACTATGGATAAAACATCACGTTTTTGTTCTACCACAGAAACGACGGATTATGTTTACTTCAGAAAGACATCACTTTTATGTACTACATAATATACATCTTGCTTATGTGGTGTTTTTGTTTTTTGGGTTTTTTTGGCCTTGTTTATGTTTTAAATAGATTTCAAGGCTTTTCCTTCCATCACATTTGGAATCAGGGCCTCAAAAGAGGTGCAGGCAATAATGCTTCGAAGACGATTAGATTGCATCCTTATTTGTGAGAAAACACTTCATTTCCAAGTTTTAATTGAGTGTTCCCTCTCTGATCTGTAGTGCCGGATTCATTTTATAGCTATGGAAATTTACTCCGCCCCATTCTTGAACACGCCTCTTTACCTCCTCCCATCAAATTCTTTGAATGAGACCGAATGGGCGCGGGTCCAGAGCATCCTCGCATCCATAGCAACCAGATTTCAGCTTCCTTTGTCACCATGGTGACGGCTGTGCAGGGCCAGGTGGTCGCTATGGTAACTAGGGGCGGGTAGTAGGGGCCCCGGCAGGCAGGGCGCATGCGCGCGGGGAAACCTAGCTGCGCCGCGAGCCCGCGGCCCCTCAGCTCCCCTCGTCATGGCGCTGAGGCGGCGACCAGCGGTCCGGCTCTGCGCCCGGCTGCCCGACTTCTTCCTACTACTGCTTTTCAGGGGTGAGTGTGCGTGTTTCTGCCTTTGGGAGAGGAGGATTTGGGGCGGATGGGAGTTGAGCGGGCCCGGAGCTGCTGGAGTCGGTCCAGGCGGGAATAGCGGTCCCGGCTCCGGGAACGCGGGGTACTCGGCCGGAGGAGCGGCGCGCGCCCGCGTCCCGACAGAAGGGGGTCGATGCGGGGCCTCAGGGCGGGGTCCCAGCCGGGTGGGCGCAGGGGTGCGAGCGGCCGGTGCGAGGCCCGGGTAGCTCGCTCCGGGCGGTGGGCCGGTCCCTGGGTGGAGGGCACAGCTCTCTGGAAAGACCGTGGCGCTGAGGCTTGGCCTCGGAACTTGCTAGAAGACACTGCGGAGCGAGTTCCTTGCCCAGAAGTGGAGAGTGAGGGGCCTTCCGAAGTACCAGCCAGACACAGCTCTGCTCTGAGGCCTGTCTTCTTGGTTATAGCCTTCTTGGGATCTGCTGTTCATTTCTCTCTTGCTGTAAACAAAGGAACTGACTTGGGAAAACCCAGCTTTACTTTGGGGAAAATAAATTGGCACAGATCTCAATCAAGTATCCTTTTTGTCTCCAGCCTGGCCTAGGAGACCCCGCAGACCCTTACCCTGAAATAGCATCTGGGCCATTTTGATCAGGTCACACTGATAACCTTGGGAGTGTTGTCTTTTCCACTGTCTGGAATTCTCTTAGATTTGTGTGCCCCAGGACAGCTGGACAGAAGGACTGAAGTAGATTGTGTTTAGTGAGCATGTACTGTACACTAGGCACTTTGAAATCTTTATCTCATTTAGTGCTTACAAGAACTGTGTGAGGTGGATTTTATTAACTTTTCCAGGTAAGAGAACTAAAACCTAAGTCAAGTTTCCTTTCCTAGACAGTGTTCCAAGTGAGTCATAAACTCACCTTTCCATAAAGCACTACCACACTTTTGTGGTGGGCATCCGCGGGTAACCAGATCCGTTAAACCATCAGCAGGTCTTTTCAGTTCTTAGATCATTTTATTGTTTGAGTTGCCGTTGTCATCCCATGATGTTTTCCAAAATATACAAATTAAAGCACGAAGTGACTGGGAGTGGGGGTGGACAGACTAGGAAAACAAAGCACTCCTGTGTTTGATGTTCATTCTTGTGGAATGTTCATAATGTTGGTAGATAAAAGTGAGGGTCTGAGAAGCTGTGGAAACAGGACTCTATGATGAGGGATCAGTTTCAGGGTATAGATGTTGTCCATATACTTTGACTGAAAATGATTTCCAAAAACATGTGGTTGGGAGATACAAATGATCAAAGGCTAGCCGGGGGACAAGGGTGTCAGGAATGTCCAGCTCCCGGCTTTGTTGGTCACACTGACACTGTCCTATTCACAGACTGGAACAACTCCCTATTGTTGAAAAGTTCTGTTCACATGAAAGTTTGCAATTTTTATTGCAGACACATTTGGCAATTTAGTTTAGGAATGAATTTTAACTTGGGGGCTTGTTAATAAAACTAGAAGATGCTAAGGACCTCACGTACCCTTAACTTTATTTCGTTCTCCTGGAGGTTCAAGTTTTGTGGCTTTCTTGATATTAAAGTCTGGGATTTACCTGCAGAGCATAGGAGGAAGAATAAAATTTTGCAAAATAGGACTGATGACAATCACTTTGAGGGGATGCAGCTGCCTTTTTTTAGTAGGGAGCTCTTTTTCTGTTATTTTGTGTGTACTCTAAACATACTGCGATACCTTGAAAACTATTCTTTCACAGGTCATGACAACTGTGTCTTTTTCGTTTTTATGATTATTCTTTTCAATTACTATTATTTTTTAGCATTGTCGTTTAAAAAATTTGTTCCTGATATAATACATTTTTTATTAGCCTTTGCCAGGCTCTGTTATAACAATTTAATATGTATCAGTTCACTTCATGTTGATAACAACTCTCAGAGGTTGTTACTATTATTTTGCCCATTTTGTGGATGAAGAAACAAGTACAGAGAGATTCAGTAACTTGCTCAGGGTGATAAGCGCATGCATTTTAAATTTAGAAATCTTGAACTATTTTTGTTAATCTAATTTCTGGTTACTTGTATTTCATTTGACAGTGGGTTTCTTGTTATGCACCAGTTTAACAAATTATCAAAGGTTCAATGCTGTGTGGTTTGTATATAAAATATTCTTTTGTTGTATTGGTGACAGGTGCAGTTCAGCCTTACAAATGTTATACCACATGTCTTTTTTGAATGATTATGTAATAATTACTTTTTGGTTTCCAGATCTTTTGATGTCCTAGAGAGAAGTGCTTCATTTAGAATTAAAACAGTAACAGTTTGTCTTCTTGGGATAAGACAACTTGTGTGCTGAAGTTTAACAAAAGCTGAAAATTAAAACTTCCAGGCAAATTTTTGAAAAACATTCTAAAACATTTTTTAGAATGACTATTTTATATTGTTTTAATTCTTTTAAAATTATCTGGCAGATATAATTATTGTCAGATGCGTGTGTGTGGGCGCGCACGCTCGCGCAGAAAAACAAAGAACACCTGCCCTGCAGCATGCAGTTCCTCAAATCAGCTGTTCATTCCCAAATGACTTGTTGATAGGCATTTCTTCTTGAGTGCTTCAGGCTGCCGAATCTGAATGGATAGCTATTAGAGATACTTAATCATAAGTAATTGCAGTATTACATCCAGACAAAATTATCCTACACTCAGCCCCTAAGGTCTGTATAACTTGCTCTTAAGCGCAGTAGGCTAGGCTTAAAACAGTTTCTTTGAAAGAAACCAGATTTGTAATTAAGCACACTTTCTGATATGGACATACAATGTAACTGAAGGAGCTATGGATTTAGTATATCCAGCTAGCAGCTGTTAGAGATGTGATATTAGCAGATTCCTTCTCCATAAATTCTTTACATTTTTTCAAAGCACAAGTGGGGTAAAAGAAAAGAAAATATGTGTGTGAATGAAGTTAGGATGTATGGAGTCTGTTGAATGAGACCCTGTTCATGAAGCTGGATTCTCTTATATTTAGAATCAGGTGGTGAGAGTGTGATGGTGTTAGGGTTGAATACAGATTTCAGATCTTCTTTCTCTACCCTCTGAATGCTAACCATATATGCAAATAGCTTCACTGGAGTATAAAAAGATCCTGAAAGAAAGTTTTGGTAAGCACATTCTTTTACACCTAGTTTAGCAAGGACAGTATCCACTATGGTACTGTATGTGGAGATCTAAAGCCTTGATTTACTGCCTCTTTGCCACTTGTCGTGATATACAAAAAGCTTCCTGAGAATTAGCCTTTGTTTCTGATTTAAAGGAATGCTGTAGTATTTTGTGTTGGTGTGCTTTCTTTGTTTTTAGGTAGTATCTATTATGTGTTATATATGAATATTTAGTATATATTCAATAGGGGTTTCAATGCTGATTGTGTAGAAATATCAAACTGTTTAATAAATTAAGACTATACAAACATTTTTTCTTATGTTATCTTTCATTTTCACAGAATCTCAAAGCTTCTATGGGTCAGCCTTCTCTCTGTAAATTATTTCCAGAGTCACATTCCGCTATATTCATACTGCTACTCTGCCTAACCTAATCTCAGCTCACAGTGACCTTTCCTATTTCCATATAAGCATAGCTCTTGGTTTGTAGTTCAGTTTAGTACAACAGTCATTTATTGACTATCTGTTATATGCCAGGCACTATTCTTCATGCTAGGGGTGCAGAAATGAATAAAGTATCCCCAGCTCTAGAAGAGCCAGGACAGTTGTATGCTGGGTTTCAGTTATTGGGTGTAAATACATTTTATCTTCTCAATGGTATTAACTCATTGGGAACAGAGGCTGAATTTAATTTCTTTTGTATCTTTCCAGATATGACTATAGAAAATATTCTCTTTGTCACTTACAAGTCAGTTAATTATCTTAAAAACTTCCTATGTGTCTAAGTATTTTTCATGTATCTTAGCTCTAGTGGCCCCAGGAAATTTGGAAATTCTCAGTTTTTACTAGTTTCTGTGAAAGAAAGCAAATGGTATTTCTTGGTTTAATTAAAAATCTTTACCATCTATGCAGTTATACAAGGTTAAGAAGAAAAAAAAGTGGGGAAATGCTTATGGTATAACTTAAGTGACACAAGCTGCAGATGGGACTAGCATATACTGTATGATTACAGTTAGGCAAAACTTGCAAAACTAGTCTTATGCTTAGGGGAAAAAAAAAACCCTGGAATATAATGAACCAAAATGTTGATAGGTGCTGTTCTTGAGTGGTAGGCCTTATGGCTGATTGTTTTCTACTCTTCTCTTTTTCTGGCTGATTCTTTTGTCTTTTTTCCAAGTTTTCTTTAATGAGGATGTTTTTTATATAATGAAATTGCATTTTGTTTTGGCCTCTAATAAATACAACGGTGGAATTTTAAATTTGACACTAGTAAAGATTTTCTTTTATTTAGTTCAATGTGATAGCATGTTGCTTGTACTCCTGAATTAATGTCAGCCCCAGAGAATGAAGGAGGGGCTGACTTGATTCAGTTGTTTGATCGTGCATTGTTTGTGACTCATTTGAGAGATTTGCTATCACTGGCTTTTGGATTGGGGAGCCAGCTGTGGCATCCTCAGCAAATGGTTAACTGGAACACTGAAAGAGAGCTGATGAGAAAATCTGCCTCTCTCCATTTTTTTTGAACAAAGTAATCTGACTAGTTGCTGTGGTCTGCCTGTTCAGAGTCAGCCAGCATTTATTGAACACCTCCCTTGTGCCAGCTGGGCAACTCCTGGAGGACTATTTTCTTTGTCTTTGGTGAGAGGAACACCAGGTCAAATTGACTTCCTTGGAAAATAGACTCTGAAAGATGTTTCCTGAAGTGAGCTGTCAGCTCCTGTACTCTTATCACTTCTTCCTGCCCATCATGGACTTCCTTGTTTGATGTCTTTCTCTAAGGAAAATACATAATGTCTTTAGAATGAGGTGCAGCTGTCTGGAGGGTTACAAAGAATGCAGCAAATCCTAAGACAGCTGCCTTTTTTGGGGGGGGAGGGGCATGTTTTTCCTCTAAAGTATCTCTGTCAGGGTGCTGGAACTTAAACAGCCAATCCATATTTATTTAGCAGTCTCGGTTTTCATGGCTGTAAAGCTTTCCATGAGCAAAACAGGGAAATCTAAGATGACTACTTCTCCAGACCAGAAGAAACATACAGTTTAGATAGTGAACAGAGTAGCATCTTGGGAAGTATTTTAATGGGTTTAGAAGCAAGAGCACTTACTTGCGCTTGCCTGGTAGGGGAGAATTTGAAGAAGGAGCTGGACTTTTAGGAATAATTTTGATTTACCTAGTGCAGATTTGGGGGAATGGAGGTGTTGAGGGCCAGTAAAGTGAAGGAAATATTATGAGCAAAGGCATGGAGTTGGGAATACATATGTTGTATTTTAGTACCTATGAGTTATAATGAGAAAAAATACCACCTACCATTTATTGAAAACTGTGTGCCAGGCGCTGTACTGATAGCTTTACCTGGGCTATTTCAATTGATCTCAGAAATCAGTTTTTATAGGTTTCATTTTGCAACTGATGAATCTGAGACTCAGGCAGGTTAATTATCAGCCTAGAGTTACAGTTAGTAAATTGAGGAGCCAGATCGTCCATTGTAAAGAACATTGGAGAGTAACTAGATTGTAAAGTGCTTTTCAGTGCCAGGCTAAGAAATTTGGATCTTATTATGTAGGTTCTAGAAATTTGTGTGGCAGTTTGAATCAGGGAAGTGGTAAGATCAAAATGATTTTAGAAGTATTAGCCTGATACTCAGGAAGACTGGAGAGGGAGGGTTCGTTAGGAAGTTTAAGATCACTTCCTTCAGGGTAGGTCTCTTCATCTTCAAGTCACTTTTATGTGTATCTAAAAATATATTTATTTTGTTCTTGAAATACAGATTTGCTGGATGTGTAATTTTTGGTTGACAGTTATTTTGTCTTAAGAGCCTGGAATATGTAACACAGATGCTTTCTGGTTTCCATTATTACTGTTGTGAAGTCTGCAGTTAGTCATATCCTTAGCCTTTTCTAGGTTGCCTGTCTTCTCTCCGGCTACTTTAAAGATCTTTTCTTTGTCTTTGGTATTCTGAAATGTTAATACAGTGTGTCTAGGGTGTGTTTCTTTTTAGTTATTTTCCTTGTTAATTTGTTATACTTTGTGTATCTGTGATTTTATATCTTTCCTGAGAATTCTCAGGTATTTTCTGTTCAAATACTGTCTACCTTCTGGTTCCTTAATTCTTTCCTTCTGGAACTCTGATTTGATATGTATTCAGTCATTCTCTCTTCTAAGACTGTTAACCTTTCTGTCATAATTTTATATTCTTACTTCTGTGCTATTCTGGGTTATTTATTTAGCTTTGCTCTACAGCTCTTTCTTTTTTCAGCTGTGTCTAATCTGTTATTTAACCAGTACATAAAGTTTTTTTTTTTAACCAATTATATTGCTCATTTCTGAAATTTTACTTGGTTCTTTTTATAATCTGATCTCTTTAGCTTGTTCATTTTCTTAGTCCTTTTTAAAAAAACATTTCATGCATAGCTGTTTTATGTTCTTTTTCTGATACTTCAAATATCTGACATTCTTGGAGATCTAAACCTAATGTTTGTTGTTTCTCATGATGCTTATGGTGATTTGTTTGTTTTTCTTCACTCATAAGCTGATTTTTGATTGATTGTAATTAGTGCAGGGTCTGACCTGAAAATGCTTTTTGTGAGAGAGTATGCTTCCACCAGGCAGTGGCCACCTGGGATGGCTTTACCCCTTTGAAAGTCCCTGGGATTATTGGAAAATCTCAGACCCAGCTTCTCTGCCTTCCTGCTGGCCCAAGGGCACAGTCTCCCCCCTGAAGTGTTAAAAACGAGCATTTGCTCTCACAGTCCCATCCCCACCCATCTTTCTGGTTTCAGCTCATAGCTATTTTATTTGCCCCTTTAAAGATCCCCCCACTTTCTGGGAGCTCAGAAATGTATTAAAAGGTATGGTTTACAGGGGTGCCTGGGTGGCTCAGTTGGTTAAGTGTCTCCCTTCAGCTCAGGTCATGATTCTAGGGTCCTGGGTTTGAGCCCCGCATTGGAGAGCCTGCTTCTCCCTCTGTCTCTGGCTGCCTCTCCCCTTGCTTGTGCTTTCTCTCTCCCTCTTTCTCTCTGTCAAGTAAATAAATAAAATCTTTAAAACAAAACAAAACAAAAAAACCCCACTATGGTTTATATAGGACCTTGTTGGAGTGAAAAGGCCTTTGGAGTATCTAATCCACTGAACTGCTAGAAACAGGAATCTCAGCTTTTATTTAACCTATTTCCCCTTTTAATTAATCTAAGAGTCGATATCTATCTATCTATCTTTACTTTTTTATTTTCTTGAAGGATTTATTTGTTTTTTTAGGGAGAAAGTGAGTGTGCATGAATGCATGAGCAGGAGGGGTGGAGGGAGAGGGAGAGAGAATCTCAAGCAGACTCCGCACTGAGCATGGAGCCTGATGCAGGGCTCCATCTCATGACCCTGAGGTCATGACCTAGCCAAAATCAAGAGTCAGACACTTGGGGCGTCTGGGTGGCTCAGTTGTTAAGCGTCTGCCTTCGGCTCAGGGCGTGATCCCGGTGTTCTGGGATTGAGCCCCGCATCAGGGTCCTCTGCTATGAGCCTGCTTCTTCCTCTCCCACTCCCCCTGTTTGTGTTCCCTCTCTCACTGCCTGTCTCTCTGTCAAATAAATAAATAAAATCTTAAAAAAAAAATAAAAAGAGTTAGACACTTAACCATCTGCACCATCCAGGCACCCCTCACATACCTTTCTTTAAATGTTCTTATGGTGAAGGTAATTTCTTCTGTTTTCAGTTTCAAACGTAGAAAGTATTGACTATGTTTTTCCAGAGCATATATATCCCCAGACAGGTTGTGATATACTCGAAGGGATGGATTGTATGATTCTTGCTAAGCATCACTGCTTTCAGAATGGGGCTATATATATATATATATGTATATATATTTAACATTTATTTATTTTAAAGAGTGAGAGAGTGTGTGTGCAAATGGGGGGAGGGGAAGAGAGAGAATCTTCAAGCAGACTCCCTGCTGAGAGTGGAGCTTGGTGTGAGGCTCAGTTCCACTATTCATGAGATCATGACCTGAGCTGAACCAAGAATGGGATGCTTAACCGACTGAGCCACAAGGCACCCCTAGGGGTATATTATTTTAAAGATATACTGAATTGTACAACTATAATCTCTGTCCCTGGGTTGGATTCTCTGAGAAGCAACCATCTATCATTCAAGATACAGCAACTTAAAATTTGGAGAATTACAGCTGTTCTGCACTAGACAGGCAACTGGTGAAGGTGAAGACATTCAGGGGCAAAGTATAAAAGTAACCTTGAGCTTTATAGCTACATCTGAATCTGAGATTCAGATTCCTGCAGAATAAAATGCTGGTTCTCTGAAAGGCTCAGCCCATGTACTGTGAGGAAGAAAACCACCCACTGCATCTTGGGAAGGCTCCATTGTTTGTAGCCTTTCAGATACTTTTCTGGGAGAAGGAAGGAGCACAGCATCGTGGGTGTTAGGCATTCTGGATTCATTTTCCAGCATTGCATGTGATTCATTTTTGGACCTCGGGGAGATAATATTGGTTTTAATCCAAATCGTTTTAAAGTAATTTAAACACCATCCCTTTCACACTACCAGCAAAACATCCACATTTCATTCCCCTTGTTAGATGACTAACTTTAGCTATATGAGTTTCACATCCAAAGAAGTGATTTTATGGGAATTTAAGAGAATTTTTAACTGATTAGTTGAATTAGTTTATTTTTTAATTGAAAGTGCATTATAAGGTTTTGAAAACCTAGTTTATAGAATTCTCTTTCTCTTCTGAGAGTTTAGAAGTGTGTTAGAGCCAGGTAAACTTGGTTTGAACTCTAAGAGGTTGAGAGCATTCATCTTTCAGCTCCTCAGGTTTTTTGTTTTTTTTTGGTTTTTTTAAGTCTGCTACAGCCTTACTACATCTAATGTTTTAAGAGTTTCTCTGTTTGTTTACCCCAAATTAAAAACTGAGAGCTATTTGGTTGGGTTGGTGTTCTTAATTTAAGTTGATTTCTTTGTATCAGATATGAAGTTTCACTCTGACCATAAGTCCACTGGTAATAAAGAACAAGTTTAGAACCTTAGTTGTGAATCTAGAGCACTGGTTCAGTAAGAACAAATATTTAAGTGTCTTTAATTTACCAGGCAACTGTTTCATACAATTAGGGTACATTGGTAAAGTACCTTATGTTATGAACACTTTATAGGAACTAATGAAAGCTGTAGACCCTTTCCTCCAAAGAGTGTTCTTATGTAGATATATAAAATCTTTTATATACTATTTTTGGGGGTTTGCAGCCCCCAGAAGATTATTCATGCACCTTATTCGTGCACATTGCTCTAGGGCTCAGGATCCTAATGGGGGACACATCCTTAGAATGAATGTTTTGTGAAATAGATGTGGATTGCAAGTAGAGTTCAGGAGGATTACTAAAATATTATTTTATTCTCACGTTATTTCTTCTTTCCCTTGATTCTGTTATAGCCTAACTTTTCTGTTAGACTATTTATGGATAATGGCTGTTAGTGTCAAACATCTGGTCATGGGCACCTAGGTGGCTCAGTCGGTTAAGTGTCTGCCCTTGGTTCAGGTCATGATCCCAGAGTCCTGAGATCGAGTTCCACGTTGGGCTCCCTGCTCAGCGAAGAGTCTGCTTCTCCCTCTTCCTCTGCACTTCCTGTGCTCATGCGCTCCCTCTCTCTCTCTCTCTCTCTCTTGCTGGCTTTCTCTCTCAAATAAATAAAATCTTAAAAGAAACCCATCTGGTCATATTCTCTATACATTTGCAATTTAAATTACTCTGTAGATAAGTCAGAGAATGAAGACTTTGATATAAATGGAAAACAGAGTATACATACAACTTTCAAAATGCTTAATTCTTTAATTTTCACAGTGTTTCATCATGTTAGTACAGCTTTAGGAGGTGTGCAGGGTTAAGCCATATGAAAAACAGAATGAAATGTCAAGATGAAATTATTGCTGGATTCCTCTTGCATCTACCTCTGGTGTCTGTTTATAGCAGCTCTCTCTCTCTCTCTTTTCCTCCCTGGCTCTCTCTTTCTCTAACTTAGGCATTAGTGATGAGAGGAGAATCCTAAAGACGTTTAATAACATTGGATGAGGGTTTGGATTTCACTGAAGCCAGGACAAATATTTTCTCCTCCTATTACCCTGTGGCTAATATCCCACATGCTGTTTGCAAATTACAACAAACTATTCCTCAGAGTGAGTTCAGGGTCAGGTAACTTTTTTGAGAAGGAGTATGTTTTTGTGTTTTGTTCTCTCTTCAACTCACAGATTTTACTTTCTGTGCTCTTCTTGTCAAGTGCGTTTTCTACATGTAGGGTAAATAAAATCTGTTAAAACTTTGGTTGCTTCTATTCTTATATGTGAGCAGTACCTTTTAGCTCATATATATTTTTTAAAGCTACTTGTAATGAAACCTCAAGGAAGAAAATATAATTGGAATTTAGAGGCTCCAGTTTTAAGCCTCATGACTTACCAATAGCCCAGTGATATGTGATGTGCTTTGTTGTAAAGCCTTAGTTTTCAGTGGAAATCAAAGCTTTCCCTTCAAGGAAGAAATCACTAGACTTGGTTTTCCTGATGACAGAGATGAAGCAGTTCTTTGAATGTCTACATCCACCTTTGCCATTGAGGGGTTGGATTCTAGAGAAATGTTGCCTTCTTTTTTTCTTTTGCAAGGTTGTGGCTGTATAATAGGGGAAAAATTGATGATAAGATTTAATTTATTCCCTTTTTATTGGAAATCATGATTTGGAGTATAGTCTTTGGCTCTGTAGAATTGTTTTATTTTGGTCTTCTGAGTAGCCCTTGTTTTTTCCATTTCTATTGTATTATCATGGCCCATATACCCACAAATATAGAGCATATTCTTCTCTTCATTGCTGCTCATTCCCTGGTATCCAGCTTAGTGTAATTCTCTGTAAAGTCTTTTTTAGATCTCTAACCTGGAGTGATCTTGTCCTCTTCTGAATTTCTATTTATTAGGAAGAGCATAAACTAGACCAAGATTTGGATCTCAGCTCTGCTATATGACTTGCCGAAGTTAATTTCTTGTTCTATAAAAGAGTGGTGATAATGTGTAACTTTGTAGGATTCTTTTTGCAAACCAGTGACTATATATAAAGCTCCTATCAGAGTATCTAAATGGTAACAAATATAACATTAATTAATGTAGTAAAATTAATTACATGATTCATGTAAGTGTTCTGCAGAGGGCCTGGCATAATAATAAGCTCATAGTGTTAGGTTTGTTTTTTGGGGATTTTTTTTGGTCAATAAGTAGTAGAGATTTACTTTATTTTAACTGTTGTTGCTATTACTTCTATTACTACTTTCCACGTTACTGCAATTCATTTAATCCTTAATTATTGAGAGGCAAATTTAAAGTGAAGTTTATCAAGCTTAGGCTTTTGGATTCCTCACTTACAAAGGGATCCCTTTCAAGGCCCTGCATTTCATAATAGCAGTATATCCTCAAATTTGCATAAGTTAGATGCCTTAGCCATAATCAATTAAGACTGTTCTCTTCTTCCACTCTGCTTTTCCCTTATACTTCTCTCCATGTTGAGTACCATCATAATGGTCATAGGCATTTTTCCCAGCTAATGGGATTTGAGTTGGGAACACATTCAGTTCCGGTTTTAGTGGGATTGTTTATGTGGTCCACAGTCACTGTTATTGTTATTGCTAACCATCTCAGTGTAGGCATGGTTTCCAGGAATATTCTACCATGTTGTTTGACTTACTAGGATTGTGATATGAAGTTGTAGAGCCCACTGTGAATGCCAGTTTTAAGCCCTCATAATGCCACTGTAGTGAGTATGTGGTTGAAAAAGCAGGTAATGTGTTTCCTCATGTCAAAGAGTATTTAAGATTTGTCACTATAAAAGAAAACTTGAAATATCCTGAAGTTTTACAGCTTAAATGTGAGAGAAATTTTATTTTATGTATTTATTTATTTTTAAACAGAGAGGGGCACCTGGGTGGCTCAGTTGGTTAAGTGTCTGCCTTTGACTTAGGTCATGATCCCAGAGTCCTGGAATTGAGCCCCTTTTGGGCTCCCTGCTCAGCAGAAAGCCTGCTTCTCCCTCTCCCTCTGTCCCTGCTCGTGTGCTCTCTCTGTCTCTCAAATAAATAAATAAAATCTTAAAAGAAAAATGAACAGAGCATGTGTATGAGTGGGAGTGGGGGAAAGTGCAGAGGGAGAGGGAGAGAGAGAATCCCAGGCAGGCTCCACGCTCAGTGTGGAGCCTGATGTGGGGCTTGATCTCACAACCCTGAAATCTTGACCTGAGCTGAAATCAAGAGTTGGACACTCAACTGACTGAGCCACCCATGTGCCCCTGAAGGAAACTTCAGACAGAGATTTTCCCAAATTTAACAAGAGTACATTAACACTTTGCATGATTTGCTAATAACGAATACTTCATTTTCCTGTGATATTACCAATAATAATGAATAATGTGGTGGAAAGAAACTTTCCTAAACTATTAAATTTTTTCATTAACCGTGCTGAAGGAAAGTTGTCTTCTTCTTCTTCTTCTTCTTTTTTTTTTTTTAAGATTTATTTATTTTTAGCACAAGCCGGGGAGGGGCTGAGGGAGAGGGAGAGGAAGAGAATCTCAAGCAGGCTCCTCCCTGAGTGTGGAGCCTGATGTGGGACTCAGTCCCATGACTCTGAGATCAAGAGGTGGATGCTTAACTAACTGAGCCATGCAGGCACCCCTGAATTAACCAATTGAGCCACTCAGTCATCCCAGGGTGCCCCTGAATTAAAGTCTTAATTATCACTGTTATTTTCATAGACAATATTATAAAATCATTGGCATATGATGAGGTGATCTAAAAATCCTAAGATGTAAGAAAGATTGTAGAGTACCAAGGAGTTAATGAAAATATGATTATATGTCTAGACTTTGTGATATTTGTGTAGCCATCTTTTAAAATTTATATTTTTTTTGGTGATTTTTGTTCTCATTCTTAATAAATATTCACTTATTAGCTAATTTTGTATTCATAATTTTGTATTTGTTTCCCTAATGAGGGACTCAAAATTGTATCCACTTTAGGCTCCACAAAACTTGGTTTACCCTAATAATAGTCTAATTTGAATCATATCTTTGGACGTAGATTGGCCTATTAATTTAAATTATCAGTGGCAGTATATTTTTTGTATTTGTGTGTCTTGACTCTTAAAGTAGTTTGTAGTTTGAGTTTAGAAAACTTGTCTTTTGCCTAGCATAATTTTCGAAATAGGTGCATAGATATAGATATACAGATATTCATTGATGAGAGAACAGTGTGGCATAAGTGTGTTCTCTAATTGCAGGTTTGGGAGCTTCACTAGCTATTTTAGAGGGGGGCTGACAAGTGTTTCTGTTCAAACATATTATAGCCTTGACAGATGAGAAGCCATGGTCTAACTTGTATGTTTCTTATTCTTTATTTTAAAGTAATTTGGAGCTAGAAGACCTGGTTTACACTTAGATCTCTGATACTTTAAAGTTTTGAAGTTATGATTGTCTCCTAACATATTTAAGACTTATTCTCTTAATCTGTAGGGAGGTCATTATAATACCCATTTTATAGGATTGTTGAATGGATCAAATGAGATTGTGAGTGAAAGTAGTACTATAAATTATAAAATGCTATACAGATAAAAACAATTACCATTCTTTGCTTTATTCCCGTTGGTTCTAGAATTTCATTAGACTTCCAGTTCTCTAAAACTTTAGGTTACAATACTAATTAGAGGAACCTCATTATATTAAAGCTTCCCTGATGGTTTATTTTGATGAGCTAGCCAGTTTTTAAATTTATTTTTTTCTATGTAGGGAACACATTTCAACTAAGGTACAGATGGTGTCCTGAATTTTTCTTAAAAAAAAAAAAAAAAACAACAAACCCAAAAAACAAAAACCAATTTTAAGTTTCAAGAGTAAAGAAGAAAAATTTCTCTTTGACATTCCGGGATTTAAAAAGTGGTTCAATGCTATTTTAGAAAAGGTTAGACCTCCTATTGGGGAAATTTTCATGTCTGAACTAGCAAACTTTGAATAATAAAAAGCATTGGTTGGAATTTCAGCGTATGTTTAAGTAAAGGGGCTGCCAATATAAATCAGTGAGTTTACATTAAAAATAAACATCTTGGGGGCGCCTCGGTGGCGCAGTCGTTAAGCGGCTGCCTTCGGCTTAGGGTGTGGTCCCGGTGTTATGGGATGGAGCCCCACTCAGGCTCCTCTGCTGGGAGCCTGCTTCTTCCTCTCCCACTCCCCCTGCCTGTGTTCCCTCTCTCGCTGGCTGTCTCTCTGTCAAATAAATAAATAAAATCTTTAAAAAAAAATCTTATTAGATAAATAGCTAGTAAGAATGGACGAGTTCAGGATAGTAAAATGCCATATGAATAAATAGATCTCCATGTTTCATAGGCTGTTCCACCTCAGAATTTTAGTGTTGCCTTTTTCCAAACAGTGAACTGAAGTGACAGCATTTCATGTCCTGAGATCAGTGTGCCATCTAATGTTAGCCACCCTTCACATGAAAGGCATTTTTTTTTCTTTTTTTGTATATGAAGAAAAACTAGGGGAGTGTGAAGGAAAACATTCTGAAACTCAAATAAAATATCTCTGTTTTAAGACTGAAGAGTATATAGTTTTCCAAAAAATGCTTAAACAAACCATATGTTGGGTATTAAACCAGAGCCTTATGGGCATTAAATTCTGGGCCCCCAACTCTCTCATAGATTATATTCAGACTCATTTCAAATTAGTTAACGTTTGGAGAGTCTGAAAGTGTTAACTACTCCTCAAAGTTAGATGCACTCATTCACTGGAGAGCCAAAATTTGGAATCTGTCTTGTTACAGCTAGATAGGTAAGATACTTAAAAAAATTTCCTGTTCTTTTAAAGGTTGTTCATGTTAGACTTCTCTGGAAGAGGGTGCTGTCTTATAGGCCAAATCTAATTGCTCAATAACTGGACTGGTTATCAGGAGGTCCAGACTTTTGTCACTGACATACACGATGATCTCAGCAACTGATTTAATCATTTTGTATTAAGTTTTCTATGCACCAAGGTAATATTTACCCCCTCAACTCACACAGACATATAGCTTATAGAATTTTAGAGCTGGAAGGTATTGTAAGACATGGTTTCTCAGCCTTGGCACTGTTGACATTTTAAGCTGGATAGTCCTATGTTATGGTGGGCTGTCCTGTGCATTTTAGGATGTTTAGTAGCATCCCTGGCCTCTAAATGCCCATAGTAGCACTGCTAGTTATGACAGCCAAAAATGATTCCAGAAATTTCCAAATGTTCTATGGGTGGCAGTATCTCTCCCAGTTGAGAACCACTGCTGTAAGAGATTATTCAAAGTGAGACAGCTGAGGCCTAGAGAAGTTCAGTCACCAGCTTTGGATCACATAAATATTAAGTGATTGAGCTGGAACCAGAACCCAGCTTTATTAATATACTCCCAACCCAATTCCCTGGTTTCCCCCTTAATTTAATTTAGAGTTTCATTCCATATTGAAAGCAGTGGCATACATTAAAGTTTTGATGCCAAAAGAAATATTGATAAATCTTCTACATTTACCAATTATGTGTTACCCACTCACTTCCACCCCACCACTTCCAAAGCTCTACCATACATCCTAAAGAATCCCTGCTTTCATTTCATCCCAGATTCATCCCAGCCTCACATGTATCAGTTTGTTAGTAGTTTTATCCCTGGAATAGTATTCCATTATGGATGTGCCACAGTTTGTCCAGTTGATGGACATTTAGGTTGTTTCCACTTTAGGGCTATTACAAATAAAGCTGCTATAAACATTCACATAGGAAAAAAAAAAAAAAGAATCCCTGCTTTCCTTAGCTCTTAAACACTTGATAAATACTTGAGTACCGCTTCAGCTCCAGCTGTCCCAACAGGGCACCCCCTGTGCAGAGAGCCCTGGCCTATGCCTTCTCCAGCTGTCCCACCAGGGCCCCCTGCATGGAGTGCCCTAGCCTGTGCCCACTTCAGCTCTAGCCATCCTGCTGGGGTGGCTCTGGTGCAGAGTGCCCTAGGACTACTGGCCCACCCTGCTTCAGCTAGCCAGCCAAAGCTTCCAGGCACTCACAGTGTATGCTGAGGATGTTCCTTCATGAGGCTGCTCCTTCAAGACTGAGCGATGTGGCTGTTTTCCTTAATTTATAGAAACAAACAAACAAAGTCAAACAAAATGAGGAGATAAAGAAATATGCTTCAAACAAAAGAACAAGGCAAAACTGAAGAACTAAAGGAAAGGGAGATAAGCAGTCTTTTTGATAAAGATTTCAAAGTAATGGTCATAATGATACTCAGCTGGCTTGAGAGAACAGTGGATGAGCTCAGTGAGAACTTCAACAAAGAGAAAATATAAAAAAGAACCAATAAGAGTTTTAGAATACAGTAACTGAAGTGAAAAATACACTAGAGGGAATCAACAGCAGATTAGAGGGTACAGAAGAATGGGTCAGTGACCTGGAAGACAAGATAATGGAAAGCACTCAAGCTGAACAGAAAAAAAAAAAGAAAAAAAGAAGGTAGGTTAAAGGACCTCTAGGACAGCATCAGGCACACTGACGTCCATCTTGTAGGGTTCCAAGAAAGAGAAGAGGGTGAGAAAGAGGCAGAAAACTTATTTGAAGAAATAATAGCTAAAAACTTTCCTAACCTGGGGAAGGAAAAAGAAATCCACGTCTGCAAAGCACGGAAAGCCCTAAACAAGATGAACCAAGGACGTCTGTGCCAAGACACATAATAATTAAAATGTTAAAAATTAAAGATAAACTTAAAATCAACAAGAGGAAAGCTGCTATTTATGTACAAGGGAAACCCAATGAGGCTTTCAGCTGATTTTTCATCAGAAGCTTTGTAGGCCAGAGCAAGTGGCATGATATATTCAAAGTGCTGAAAGGGGAAGAAAATGAAATAAAAAAACCTTGCAACTAAGAATATTCTGCTTGGCAAGATTATCATTCAAAATTGAAGGAGAGAGAAAGTTTCTCCAGACAAACAAAAGTTAAAGGAGTTCATTACCACTAAACCAACCTTACAGATAATATTAAAGGGACATCTTTTAGTGGAAAAGGCCATAACTAGAAATGAGAAAATTATGAAAGGAAAAATTTCACTGGTCAGAGGAAACATAGAAAAGGTTCAATCCTTTATAAAACTAGTATGAAGGTTAAAAGACGAGTAATAAAATCAGTTATATCTAAAATATTAGTTAAGGGATCCTCCAGATGATGTAAAATATGACCTCATAATCTAAAACATCGAGAAGGAGTAAAAACATAGTGTTTTCAAACTTAAGTGACTATCAACTTATTATAGACCACTATATACTTAGGGCATTACATATGAACCTTATGGTAACCACAAACCAAAAATGTATAATAGATATAACTATAACAACAAAAAGAAAATGAAAACAAAGGAACCCAAATATAACACTGAAGTAAGTCATCAATCGCAAGACAGAAAAAGAACAGAGAAAAACTATAAACAACCAGAAAAGTTAACTAAATAACAGTAACTATGTACTTATCAATAATTACTTTAAATGTAAATGTTCTAAATGCACCAATCAAAAGACATAGAGTGACTGAATGGTTAAAAAAAAAAAAAAAAGGACCCATCTATATGCTGTCTACAAGAGACTCATTTCAGCCCTAAAGACACGTACAGATTGAAAGTGAGAAGATGGAAAAAGATATTTCATGCAAATGGAAGTGTGAAAAAGCTGGGGTGGCAATACTTCCTCAGACAAAATAGACTTTAAAACAATGACTGTAACAAGAGACTAAAAAAGTCATTGCATAATGATAAAGGGATCAATCCAACAAGAGAAAATAACAGTTTTAAGTACCTGTGCATCCAGCATAGGAGCTCCTAAATATATGAAGCAAATATTAACAGACATAAAGGGAGAAATTGGTGGTCATACAATAGTAATAGTAGAGGACTTTAACTATCAGTGGATAGATCATCCAGACAGAAAATAAGGAAACAGTGGCCTTGAATGACATATTATACCAGGTAGATTTAATAGATATATGTAGATCCAAAACCAGCAGAATACACATTCTTTTCAAGTACACATTGAACATTCTTCAGGATAGGTCACGTTAGGCCACAAAATGAGTCTCAGCAAATTTAATAAGATTGAAATCATATTAAGCACCTTTTTCATCCACAATATATGAAACCAGCAATCATTAGCAAGGAAAGAACTGGAAAAGGCCAACAAATGTATGGAAACTAAACAACATTCTCCTAAACACCAGTGGGTCAATTGAAACATCAAAGAGGAACTCAAAAGATACTTGGAGACAACTGAAAATGGAAAGATAGTGTTCTAAAATCTTTGGAGTACAGCAAAAGAAGGTTTTTGTTTTTGTTTTTTCAAAGATATTTATTTATTTATTTATTTATTTATTTATTTATTTATTTATCAGAGCGAGATTGAGAGTACAAGCAGGGGCAGCAACAGGCAGAGAGAGAAGCGGGCTCCCCACTGAGCAAGGAACCTGATGTGGGACTCGATCCCAGGACCCTGGTATCATGACCTGAGCCGAAGGCAGATTTTACCCGACTGAGCCACCCAGGTGTCCTTCAAAAGAAGTTTTAGTAATGAAGTTTATAGTTATACAGGCCTACCTCGAGAAACAAGAAAGGCCTTATACCTAAAGGAACTAGAAAAAGAAAAAGCCCAAAGTTAGTAGAAGGAAGGAAATAGTAAAGATCACAGTGGAAATAAATGAAAGTGGAGACTACAAAAACAGTATAAAAGGTCAAAACTAAGAGCTTGTTCTTTGGAAAGATAAAATTGATAAATCTTTAGCCAGACTTATCAAGAAAAAAAGGACTCAAAAAATTAGAAAGGAAAGAGGAGAATTAGAACCAACAGCATAGAAATACCAGGATAATAGGAGACCACTATGAAAAATTATATGCCAACAAATTGCACAACCTGGAAGAGATGGATAAATTCCTAGAAATGTAGGATCTTTCAAGATTGAATCAGGAGAAAACAGAAAATCTGAATAGACCAATTAATGGTAATGAAATCAGATTGGTAATTTAAAAACCCCCAACCAGCAAAAGTCCAGGACCAGAGGGCTTTACAGGTGAATTCTACTAAACATTTAAATAAGAGTTAATGCCTGCCCTTTAAAAAATATGGCAAAAAATAGAAGAGGGAAGAAAGCTTTCTAAATTCATTCTATGAGCCCAGCATTACCCTGAAACCAAAACCAGACAAACACCATAAAAAAAACAAAAAATTACAGGCCAGTGTCCCTGATGAACATAAATGAAAAAGGTTTCAACAAAATATTTGCAAACCAAATTCAACAGTACATTAAAAGGATTATTTACCATGATTTATTCCAGGGATGCAAACATGGTTCAGTATCTGCATATCTATCACTGTGATAACAACACATTAACAAAATGAAGGTTAAAAACCATCATCTCAATAAACGTAGAAAAAGCATTTGACAAAATTCAACATCCATTCATGATAAACTCTCAACAGAGAGGGTTTAGAGGGAACATACCTCAACATAATGAAGGCCATATATGATAGACCCACAGCTAACATCATGTTGGTGAAAAGCTAAAAGCTTTTCCTCTAAGATCAAGAACAAACAAGGATGTCCACTCTTTCCACTTTTAACATAGTGCTGAAAGTCCTAGCCACAGCAATCAGACAACAAAAAGAAATAAAAGGCATTCAGATTGGTAAGGAAGAAGTAAAACTTTCACTATTTGCAGATGACATGGTACTGTATATAGAAAACCTGAAAGACTCCACCAAAAGAGTACTAGAACTGATAAATGAATTCAGTAAAGTCATAGGTTACAAAATCAATATGCAGAAATCTTTTTCATTTCTATACATTAATAATGAAGCATCAGAAAGAAATTAAGAAAATAATTCCATTTACAATTACACCAAAAATCATGATACCTAGGAATAAACCTAACTACAGAGGTGGAAGACCTATACTCTGAAAACTATAAAATATTGATGAAAGACATTGAAGATGACACAAAAAAGTGGAATGACATTCCATGATCATGGGTTGGCAGAACAAATATTGTTAAAATGTTTATACATTTAATGCAACCTTTATCAAAATACCAACAGCATTTTTCACAGAACTAAAACAAATAACCCTAAAGTTTATATGGAACCTCAAAACACCCCAGATGGCCAGAGCAATCTTGAAAAAGAAAAGCCGGAGGTGTCACAATTCCAGACATCAAGTTCCAGACTAACAAAGCTGTAGTAATCAAAACAGTATGGTACTGGCTCAGAAATAGACACATAGATCTATAGAACAGAATAGAAAACCCAGAAATAAACCCACAAGTGCACAGTCAGTTAATCTTCAACAAAGGAGGAAAGAATACGCAATGGGAAAAAGAGTCCAACAAATGGTGTTGGGAAAACTGGTTAGCTCTATGCAGAAGAATGAAACTGGAGCACTTTCTTATGCCATACACAAAAATAAATACAAAATGGAATAAAGACCTAATATGAGACCTGAAGCTATAAAACTCCTAGAAGAGAGCACAGGCAGTGATTTCTCTGACATCGGCTATAATAACATTTTTCTAGATGTCTTCTGAGGCAAGGGAGATAAAAGCAAAAATAGACTGTTGGGACTACATCAAAATAAGGCTTCTGCACAATGAAGGAAACAACAGAACTAAAAGGCAACCTACTGAATGGGAGAAGATACTTGCAAACAACATATCTGATAAAGGGTTAGTATCCAAAATATGTGAAGAACTTATACAGCTCAGTACCCAAAGAACAAATAATTTAATTAAAAAATGGGCAGAAGGAATGAATAGACATTTCCCCCAAGAAGACATACAGGTGACCAACAGACACATGAAAAGATGCTCAGCATCACTCGTCATCAGGGAAATGCAAATCAAAACTTCAGTGAGGGGTGTCTGGGCACCTTACTCAGTTAAGCGTCCAACTCTTGATTTCAGCTCAGGTCACGATCTCAGGGTTGTGGGATTGAGCCCCATGTCAGGCTCAGTGCAAGTTAGCTTGAGATTCTCTCTCTCTCCGTCTCCCTCTGCCCGTCCCCCTTACTCTCTCTCTGTCTCTCAAAATAAATAAAATCTTAAAAAAAAAAAAAAAACTACAGTGAGATATTACCTCACATCTGTCAGAATGGCTAAACTTAAAAACACAGGAAACAACAAGTATCGACAAAGATGTGGAGAAAGGGGGAACCCTTTTGTACTATTGGTGGGAACGTGAACTGGTGCAGCCACTGTGGAAACAGTATGGACGTTCTTCAAAAAGTTAAAAATAGAAATACCCTATGATCCAGTAGTACTGAGTATTTATAGAAAAAATACAAAAATACTAATTCAAATGGATACATGCACCCCTGTGTTTACTGCAGCATTATTTACAATGTCCAAATTACGGAAGCAACCCAAGTGCCCATTGATAGATGAATGGATAAAGAAGATGTGGTATATATATTTACAATGGAATATTATTCAGCCATAAAATAGAATGAAACCTTGCCATTTGCCATAACATGGATGTAGCTAGAGAGTATATTGCTAAGCAAAATAAGTCAGAGAAAGACTTGTGATTTCAATCACGTGGAACTTAAATAAAACCAGTGAGCAAAGGGAAGAAAAAGAGAGTCACAAACCAAGAAACAGACTCTTAACTATAGAGAACAAACTGATGGTTACCGAAGGGGAGGTGGGTGGGAGGATGGGTGAAATAGGAGATGGGGATTAAGGAGTGCGGTGGTTGTGATGAACACTGCGTAATGTATGAATCGCTCTAATGCACACCTAAAACTAATATAACACTGTATGTTAACCATACTGGAACTAAAATTAAAAAAAAAGAAGCCCTAGAGACTCCATGAAAAAATTATTAGAACTAATAAATTCAGTAAAGTTGCAGGATACAAAAGTAATATACAGAAATCTGTTGCATTTCTTTTTTTTTTTTTTTCCCAAGATTTAATTTATTTGACAGGGGGAGAGAGAGAGTGCGTGCATACACAAGCAGGTAGAGCAGCAGGCAGAAAGAGAGGGAGAGGCAGGCTCTCCGCTTAGCAGAGAGCCTGATATGGGGCTTGATCCCAGGACCCTGGGATTGTGACCTGAGCCACAGGCGGATGCTTAACCAGCTGAGCCACCCAGGTACCCCAATCTGTTGCATTTCTTCACACTAATAGGGAAGTAGCAAAAAGAGGAAATAAGAAAACAACCTCATTTACAGTTGCACCAAAAAGAATAAAATAGGTAGGAATACATTTAACCAAGGAGGTGAAAGACCTGTACTCTGAAAACTATAAGCCATTGATGAAAGAAATTGATGACACAAATAAATGGAAAAATATTCCACGCTCATGGATTAGAAAAATTAATATTGTTAAAATATCCATATTCAGTCTGTAGAGTCAATGCAATCTGTATCAAAATACCAGTAGTGTTTTTCACAGAACTAGAACAAATAATCCTAAAATTTGTACAGAGCCACAGAAGACCCAGCATAGCCAAAGCAATCTTTTTTAAAAATTTGAATTCAATTTACTTAACATACAGTGTGTTATTAGTTTCAGGGGTAGAATTTAGTGATTCGTCAGTTGCATATAACATACCCAGTGCTCATTAGATCAAGTGCCCTCCTTAATGCCCATCACCTAGTTACCCCATCCCCACCCACCTCCCCTTCAGCAACCCTCAATTTGTTCCCTATAGTTAAGAGTCTCTTATGGTTTGCACTTTCTCTGTTTTTATCTTATTTTTCCTTCCCTTCCTCTGTGTTTATCTGTTTTGTTTCTTAAATTCCACATATGAGTGAAATCATATATTTGTCTTTGACTTATTTCATGTAGCATAATACTGTCTAGTTCCATCCACGTCATTGCAAATGGCAAGATTTCATTCTTTTTGATGGCTGAGTAATTCCATTGTGTACACACACACACACACACACACACACACACTACATCATCTTTATCCATTCATCTGGGCTCTTTCCATGTTTTGGCTCTTGTGAACATTGCTGCTATAAGCATTGGAGTACATGTGCCCCTTTGGGTCACTATTTTTGTTTCGTTTGGATAAATACCTAGTAGTGCAGTTGCTGGGTCATAGGCTAGTTCTATTTTTAACTTTTTGAGGAACCTCCATACTGTTTTCCAGGTGGCTGTAACAGTTTGCATTTCCACCAACAGTGTAAGAGGGTTCCTCTTTCTCCGCATCCTTGCCAACATCTGTTGATAGCCAAAGCAATCTTGAGAAAGAACAAAGATGGAGGTATCACGATCCAGATTTCAAACTATACTACAAAGCTATAGTAATCAAAACAGTATACTGGCACTGACACAGAAATAGACACATAGGTCAATAGAGCAGAATAGAGAACCCAGAAATAAACCCACTTATTTGGTTAATTAATCTCAACAAAGAATGCAAAAATATACAATCAGGAAAAGACAGTGTCTTCAATAAATGGTGCTGGGAAAACTGGATAGCAAAAGAATGAACCTGGGCCACTTTTTTACACCATACATAAAAATAAACTCAAAATGGATTATAGACCTAAATGTAAAACCTGAAACCAAAAACTTCAAAAAAAAAAAAATGGGCAGTAAACTTTTAGATATTGACCTTAGCAGTATTTTTCTGGTTCTGTCTTTCAGGTAAGGGAGACAAAAGCAAAAGTAAAGTATTGGCATTACACCAATATAAAACACTTCTGCATAGTGAAGGAAACAATCAACAAAACATAAAAGCAACCTAGTGAATGAGAGAAGGTATTTGCAAATGATATATCTGATAAGGGATCAGTATCCAAAATATATAGGAGCTCTTACAACTCAACATCAAAAAACAAATAATCTGATTAAAAAATGGGCAGAGAACCTGACTAGACATTTTTTCCAAAGAAGACAGATGACTAGAAAACAGTTGAAAAGATGCTCAACATCACTAATCATCTGGGAAATGCAAATCACCACCACGATAATATATCACCTCACAGTAGTCAGAATGGCTGGTATCAATAAAGCAAGAAATAACAAGTGTTAGTAAGGATGGGGAGGAAAAGGGAACTCATGTGTGCTGTTTGTGGAAATGTAAATTGGCAGATCCACTATGGAAAACAGTATGGAGGTTCCTCAAAAAATTAAAAATAGAAATCCCACATGGCTAGAGCACCTGGGTGGCTTAGTTGGTTAAGCGTCCAACTCTTTATCTCAGCTTAGGTGTTGATCTCAGGGTCATGAGTTCAAGCCCCATGTTGGGCTCCACACTGGGCATGGAGCCTACTTAGAAAAAAAAAAACAAAACAAAAACCACATGACCTATTAATTCCCCTTCTGGATATTTCACTGAAGAATGAAAAAAAATGAATTCAAAAAAATACATGCCCTGCGATTATTGCAGCATTATTTACAATAGCCAAGATATGGAAGTAACCTGAATGTCCATCCATAGATGAATGGATAAAGAAGATGTTGTGTGTATATATTACTCAGCCATAAAAAAGAATGAGATCTTCCATTTGTGACAACCTGGATAGATGTAGGGGGTATTCTGCTAAGTAAAAGAAGTCAGAAAAAGACAAATACTGTATGATTTCACTTATATGTAGAATCTAAAGAAGAAATAAGCAAAAACAGGAACAGACTCGTAAATATAGAGAACAAATTGTTGGTTGCCAGAATGAAGGAGGTCAGGGGATGGGTGAAATAGGTGAAGACGATTAAGAGGTACAAATGTCCAGTTATAAAATAAGTCACAGGTATGAAAGGTACAGCATGGGGGAATATAGTCAACAACATTGTAACAACTTTGTATGGTGACAGATTGTTACTACACTTGTGGTGAGCATTTGGCAATGTATAGAATCTTCAAATTACCATGTTGTACACCTGAAACTAATAAAATATTGTATGCCAACTGTACTTCAGTAAAAAAGGCTTGAGCAACACTTAAGAGCGTTTGGAATGGCTGGTTTGGAAGGTTTCAATTTGCATTATAAATCATACGGGTAAGTTTAAGTTGGATATGACGTGTTGGATATTGAAAAGTAGTGAATTCCGTTGTAGTGGAGAGTCCCTAGAAGATGTATCTCTGGAATCTAGTGAGATTACTGTGATATCTTATGTTTATGCTGAACCGTTTTTTATCTTCATTCTTTATGTACTTCCAGGTTATATCTTTTTAAATAAATAATAAGTTTGGAAACATAGTAGCACTTAGTAAATTTTGTTTAGTTTAATTTCATATCTGATATTTCAGTTGATCATCAGATCTTGGGTTTTCTGTGTATAGAAATTCAGGTTTGCCTTGGGGACATGAGGGGAAGACAAAAAAAGGAAAACCAGATAAGAAAGAGCAAATTGGGTAAAATTAGTTGTCAGAAAAACTCACTGTCAGGTAGGAGAGCTTGTAAATAAACGCTTTTCTTTAAAGTTAGGGTAAATCATCTGAACATCTGGATTCTGGAATGCTCTGAAGCTCTGTACTGAGGGCATCTTTGGATTTCTTATGATCTCATTAACAGAATCTTTTCTCTGATAGCTGTGCAGCACAGCTGTATATCTTTTGAAAATTCCAGACCCCTGCAACGTTGAAAACCTCAGACACTGAGCTTTGAAGATGCTTTTTTAATCTATTGAAATCTTTGAACTTAGATACAATTGGGTTGTTATATAATATTCTGAACATGCTAAGTTCACAATATGAAGGTGCTTGAAGTCCAAACTTAGGGGTTTGCAGACTAAGACAAACTATAGAATAAGGGCCGTTAGACATTAAGCATAATTATCTGCTGTGGTTATACTACTTGCTGTTTTTCCATTCCTTCCTCTAAGTACATTATAAACTATCTTAAGCTAAAGTCTTGGTTAGCTAGTAAGATTCTTACAGATATCATTCTTCTCACTGGGTATCAGTATTGTTAGTGGTATTTTCCACTACAAAATGAACTAACACTAGCCAGTATGGATTGGCCTAGTACTGAGAGGCAGTTAAAAGTGGTCCTTAGAGTTAAGCTTTGGTAGGAGGATTGAGGATCAAAGACTAGGTCTGGGGTGGAGGATATATCCTATAAGTAAATGTGTGTAGTGCTGGAAAGGTTGCATGAGGCAAGGGGAGAAGGGAACCACTACCATGTTGTATTTGGGGATATGGACCTTTTTTTTTTTTTTTAACTGTAAGAATTTATGGTCAGTAAAACTTGGTAAGTTTAAAAGGTATAAATAGGAAAGATAATTATTCACAATCTTATCAGGGCAGTGTTGCAGCAATTTAACATTTTTATATATTTGTCATTTTTCTCTACATTTTAGAAAGAATTGAGTTCATCCTTTAAATACCTTTTGTATTCTGCCCCTTTGCTCACTGTAGTTAGCTTCCTTGGCTTTTATTTTCTCACAGCTGCTCAGAGAGACTGCACATGTTTCCCAGTGCATGTAATATATTCTTTGGCCACTTTTTTGCAGGGTTGAATTTACTTACCCATCAGTTTCAATCCTAAATGTCATTTTCTTAGGGAAGCTTTCCCTAATTCTTGGGATTAGCTATATGCTTTCATAGTCTCCTGTACTTTTCTTTATAGCCTTTATCGCAATTACAATTAATAATGTATGTAGAATCAGAATGTTGTATATTGGTTAAGTATGTATTGTTAAAATGCAAGGTTCATGAGAGTAGGAATTGTTCATTCTATCTCTACTACCCAGTACGGAATGTGGTAGGTGCCCAGTAATATTCAGTATATATTGAATAAATGAATGAATGAACAAACATTATAGGCAGCAATCCCCTTCCATCATATGTAATACCTTTGTTAAAATATATACTTGGTAATGGGTGTCTGAAAGTCTAATACTGGATTCTTTTTTCTGGGAGCTAATAAATATATTAAGATCCCTAAATATGCTTCCTGGAAGCACCGCTCTTTTTGACCAAGGCAAATGGGTTCAGTCAACCTTGTTAGGCCTCAGGAGTGGGAAGTGACTGTTAAGGATGGCAGTCACCAGCTGCTCCCTACTGCTTTGGACTTAGGTAAGTAGAATCAGGAACAGCTTCTTCCACTGGATCACAAACCCCTCCTGAAATCCTTTTTAGTCCATGTTCCAAGATCAGGCAACCCACACTATTGAAACTTCTGCTTCAGGATGCTCTTGGTAGCATCCTGGGGGGGAAAGGGGGAGGGGATGTTTGTTTTTCTTGCCCAGGCAGCAAAATCTGAGTGGAGTTTCAGCCATTTGCAGCCCCCACCCCCACTCACAAAAATCATGATCATCATCCAGGTGGGTCTTTTCACCTGCAACTAAATTCCTAAGATAATAGAAGAGGGAGAAGATTAGTAGGATGAGATTACAAGTGTCCCCAGAACACAGAGGGACTGACTTCATCACTGAATTGGAGGAGGAAGAAATAGGGGCACCATTGCTGAACTCCTAGCAACAGCAGCACCTGATAGGAGCACTGTCATATTTTAACCCTGATTAACCATTTGGATATGCGGGCTAGGGCCTTGCTGCTCAGGGGGTGGTCTGTCGACCAATAGCTTATAAAAATGGACAGCTTATAAAAAAATGTCGGGCTTAATTCCAGAGTAGTGAATCAAAATCTTTATTTAACCAAAGCTAGGTGGCTTGTATGCATGTTAGCTTTTGAGGCAAGCTGGGTTAGGTTGCAGTAGAATGTACAGACTGAGTGGTTGCAAGTCAAGGACATAAGCATTTGGAAACATGAGTTTTTATTTATTTTAAGATTTTAATTTTGAGTAATCTCTACACCCAGTGAGGGGCTCGAATTCCCAGCCCTGAGATAAGTTGCATGCTTTACTGACTGAGCCAGCCAGGCACACCAGAAACCTGAGTTTTAATCTTAGACCTTGATATTCAGAATATTTGATATACTGAGTTTCTTCCTGAGAGAGAAAGAATAGTCACAGTTGAAGTGTATGGCCACGTAGTAAGTTAATAGCAGTCACAACTCAGTATTTCTATGGTGTTTTAACCTAGACTTGCTTTCTATTTAATTATTTAATTCACTTTGCCTGATTTTATACTAGGACAAAACTTTTAAAAATAGTCTTGGGGTGCCTGGGTGGCTCAGTTGGTTAAGCATCTGACTCTTGGTCTCAGCTAAGGTCTTGATCTCAGGATTTTGAGTTCAAGCCCAGCATTGGGATCCATACTGGGTGCGGAGCCTACTTAAATAAATAAAAATAAAACAAAAATAATAAATAAAATAGTCTTCTTGTACCAACAGAGAAAATAGGGGTTTTCTCTGTTTGTATATACAAAGAGACATTTAGGAGACATGCCAAGCAGTATATTTCTCCACTTGTATTTGGACTATATTGTTATAAAACCTAATTTTAACAAGTGGGAAAATAGGTTGGCTTCTTTTCTCTTTTTCTGTTGAAGTTTTCATCTGTCACATTTGTTCAACATAAGTCTAAAATTTAACACACAGCAAATGAATCATCTTTTCTTTGCTGGACTCAAATGCAGCCATTAACATCATCTGACCTTTAGAAGCCATTTATTTATACAGCGAGCTGCTTTTGCTGGAGTAAGCTCTGAGTTGAGTATAAATAGGAAAGGATCCTTATTCTCTGATCTTCTGGGTCCATTCAGTTCCATCCAGAAGTTCTGGGTCTCTTGGTTTGTACAGTGGCTTTGTATGTGGTGACAAACCTTAAATGCTTTTATACTTCTTGTTTTACTTCATATTTCACAGTAAATATATAGCAGTGTTTGGGGATTTCCTCGATTTTAAGATTCTTCTCAAATCCAGGGACCAGTTGTCTGGGTAGAGGTTTACTAGAGACACATCACCTGTTCTTCCCCCTGAGGAAAGGCAGTATCTTTGAAGTCTCAGTTCTGTTATCCAAAAGCTGATTCTGCGTTTACCTGCCTCTGGTCTTTCGAACTTCCAGGAAAGGCTGACTCGACATTACAACTACCCTGTGCTTTGAATTAACTTCTTTGGTTTGTTGGGGTGCTCAGTTTATCAGAAGTGAACACAATTGGATTCTTCTTTCCTTTGGTAGCTGCTGGCCAGAAATACTTTTTTCCTTATCCTGTACCAGTCAATGAAGGACTCCTCGGTTTATGGTTTCACATAATTCATAAATTTAGTGTATGTAGTTAGGTTTATCAGTATAATGTTTGCTGAATGTTCAGATTGTGCCTGACACTTTCCAGAACCATTTGGGGATTACTCAGAGTACATCTGCATTTCTTGCATGTTGTGGGAGAGGGCTGGAATATAACATTACCCTTGAGGGGTTTTATTGTGATATGTAATATAGAAAAGCTTTCTTCATGGACCCCTCCACATCTTTATGCCCATTTTAGGCAGAGCTTCTTAAGGTGAAGAGTGAATACCTTAAGGGAAGAATAGGAAATGGTGAATATGTCTTAATTCCCCCCTACCATCCCTGTTCTTAGAAACAGTTTCTAAGAGAGAATTTCCTTAAATAAGTATATGGAAGTTGGCAAATTGTGGAAACAGTTTTAGCATCTGTGGTTGATGTTCTGCATTGCAGAACATTTTTGCATATAAGTTTGAGTCTTAGCTGATCACTTTGCTTCTACATCATGCATGCGGGGGGTGGGGGAACAGGGTACATTAACGACACCTTCATTTTAGACTTAGTGAAATTTTTAACAAGTATCTCTGGAGTCTTTTGATGAATCTCTTTTGAACATTTAGTGACAAAATGTCTTTTGCAGAGACGTCTCTTCTTCCATCTCATGAGTCCTTAGCCTGTGCTGGTTTTCAGGAGCAGGCGGACTTCTGGTTCTATAGTCAACTAAATTTTTTCTACTAGTGGAGAAGAAATCCAAATTGCAAAGTATCAGAAGCAGTTTTTTAGAAGCAATTTAAAACTATATTTTATGGGTGCCTGGGTGGCTCAGTTAGTTAAGTATCTGCCTTCGGCTCAGGTCATGATCCCAGGGTCCTGGGATGGAGTCCCACGACCGGCTCCCTGCTCGGCGGGGAACCTGCTGCTCCCTCTCCCTCTGCCTGCCACTCCACCTGCTTATGTGCTTGCACGCGCGCTCTCTCTATGACAAATAAAATCTTTAAAAAAATATATAAAACTATATTTTACTATAAATAACTTTTGCTATATATCTGACCTAACAGTGTTTTCTTCAGGATAACGTTTTCTTCATTTCTTTTTATATTATAAGATGCCATCTTATCCCCCAAATTATGGAAAGTAGTTTTAAGGAGTGATCTTTAGTTTCTTTAAATTTTAAAATCTATTCTTAATTTTCTTATTCCATGTATATGCTTTCTTGGCACTGTAAGATTGATATTGCCCTCTCAGCCAATCCCTCTTAGAGGGAACATGCCTCAGCATAATAAAAACTATATATGAAAAACCCACAGTTAACATCACACTCAGTGGTGGAAAACTGAAGGCTTTCCCTCCAAGATCAGGAACAAGACAAGGATGTCCACTCTCACCACTTCTATTCAGCATAGTGGTGTTCTTAGCCACAGCAATCAGACAAGAGAAAGAAATAAAAGGCATCTGGGGAGGAGCTTAGATGGTGGCAGAGCAGGAGGATCCTAAGCTTGTCTTTTCCCTCGAACACAACTAGATAACTACCAGATCATTCTAAATACCCCAGAAGTCAGCCTGAAAACTGACAGAACAAACTCCACAACTTAAGGGAGAGAAGGATCCACATCAAAGAAGGTAGGAAGTGCAGAGATACGGTTTAGGGGAGAAACAGATTGCAGGTGCTGTGGAGGGGAGGGAGCCGTGGTTAAGGAGAAAGGTGATAGAGGAGCACACAAGACAATGCATAGGGAGAACATTTTCCCAAAGCCATTGGCTGGGAAAATGAGACAGGCTAATTTTCGTGAGTTCTTGCAACCATCGGGGCATAAACACTGGAGTTTTAAAAGTCAGTGCGCTTTGCTGGATTAGAGCCCTTTGGGCACCACACTGTTCCTGAAGAGAAGGCAGGCAAACAACCTGGAGGTGGTTGGTATGGAAACAATGATCTGGAAAATGCCTAGGCCGCACGTGGGGGAGATTATTCGCTCTTCTCAGAGTACTCCTCTGAGATGCAGCACAGGGAGATGCCTTTCCAGGGACAAAGGAGCCAGCTGCACCATTTCCCTCTCCCACCCCTCAGCATAAATACAGCCACCTGCAGTAAGCAGTGCAGCACCAACACTGACTGCCCAACCTACTTACACCAAGTCCTACACTGGCAGGACTGTGCGTCTTGGTCAAGATTGCCTTAGTCCCTATGTAGCAAGCCCCTTCCCCAGAAGACCAGCAGCAACCCCTGCACACACCATGTCCCCCAACCAGAGAGTTCTTCTGGGCTTCAGTTCTAGTTGAAGTAGTATCAGGTCTTGTTTAACAAGCAGACCAGAGCACATCTAGTTAAAACTGGTGCACTCTGGCCAAGGACCAAACGCTGCCCACTGCAGGCAAGGAGAGCCTCTGTAGATGACTGTCCTGAAGGATAGAGGAGCCAAGACACAACAGTAGAGCTCATGCAGCACATACCAGAGACCCTCCCTGAAGAGCCAGGCCCTGGACATTATGTGACCTCTTCTTCATAAAGCCATTACTCTCAAGAGCAGTAAACATAAACAGGTTTTTCTAATACACAGAAGAAGACAAGGACTTAGACAAAATATCAAGTTGAAGGAATTCATCCCAAATGAAAGAACAAGATAAGGTCATAGCCAGAGATCTAAGTGAAACAGATAAGAGTAACATGGCCAATGGAAAATGTAAAGCAACAAACATAAGGACACTCTCTGGGCTTGAGAAAAGAATTGAAGACTTCAGGAAGACCCTTAAGACAGAGATATAGATAAAGAATCAAAAGTGAAACATGCCGTAACTGAGATTGGAAATAGGCTTGCTGCAATGAACACAAAGCCAAGAGAAGCAGACGATTAAATAAGTAACATAGAAGACTAAGTAATGAAAAAGAAAAAAGAAAAAAAAAGATACAAAGTAATGGAAAATAATGAAGGTGAACAAAAGACAGAAAGAAGAATTATAGAACAGGAGAATAGACTGAGGGAACTCAGTGACTCCATCAAACATAAGAACATTTGTACTATAGGAGTCCCAGAAGAAGAAGAGAGAGAAAGGGGGGCAGAAAGTTTATTTGAGGAAATAATAGCTGAAAACTTCCCTAATCTTGGAAAGGAAACAGACATCCAGATCAAGGAGGCACAGAGAACTCCTGTCAAAATCAACAGAAGCAAGCATACCAAGACGTATTGTGATTGAATTTGTAAAATATAGTGATAAAGAAAAAATCTTAAAAGCAAGACAAAAGAAGTCCTTAACTTACAAAGAAGACCCATAAGGCTACCTGGAAATTTCTCAACAAAAACTTGGCAAGCCAGAGGGGAGTGGCATGATATATTCAAAGTGCTGAATGTAAAAAAATCTGTATCCAAGAATACTGTATCCAGCAAGGCTATCATTCAGAATAGAAGGAGAGGTCAAGAGTTTCCCAAACAAAAACTGAAGTTCATGACCACTAAATCAGCCCTGCAAGAAATATTAAAGGGGACTCTTGAGTGGAAAGGAAAGACCAAAAGTGACAAAAATAAGAAAGAAACAGAGAAAATCAACAGGAAGAGCAACAAAACAAGTAGTAAAATGGCACTGAATACATATCTATCAATAATTACTCTGAATGTAAATAGACTCAGTGCTCCAATCAAAATATATAGGGTGTCAGAATGCATAAAAAAATAAGATCCATCTATATGCTGCCTACAAAATACTCAGATCTAAAGACACCAGCAGATTGAACATGAAGAGATGGAGAAGCATTTATCATGCAAATGAATGTCAAAAGAAAGCCAGAGGAGCAGTACTTAAATCGGACAAATTAGACTTTAAACCAGAGACTGTAACAAGAGATGAAGAAGGGTGCTGTATCATAATAAATGGGACAAATCCACCAAGAAGATGGATTGTAATTGTAAATATTTATGCACCCAACCTTTGAGCACCCAGATATATAAAACAATTAATAACAAACATAAAGGGGGGCACCTGGGTGGCTCAGTTGGTTAAGCGTTCTGCCTTTGGCTCAGGTCATGATCCCAGGGTCCTGGGATTGAGCCTCGTATTGGGCTCCCTGCTCAGCCAGGAGCCTGCTTCTCCTGCTCCCTCTACCGCTCCCCTGCTTGTGTTCTCTTTCTCTCTCCCTCTCAAGTAAATAAAATCTTAAAAAAATAAAATAAATAACAAACATAAAGGAACTCATCAATAATAATACAATAATAGTAGGGGAATTCAACATTGCAGTTATATCAATGTACAGATCATCTAAGCAGAAAATCAACAAGGAAACAGTGGCTTTGAATGACACAGTGGACCAGATGGACTTACAGATATATTCAGAACATTCCATCCTAAAGCAGCAGAATACACATTCTTTTCAAGTGCACATGGGACATTCTCCAGAATAGATCACATACTAGGTCACAAATCAAGCCTCAATAAGTACGAAAAGACTGAGATCATACCATGCATATTTTCTGACCACAGTGCTATGAAACTTGAAGTCAACTACAAGAAAACATTTAGAAATACCACAAATACATGGAGGTTAAAAAACATTCTACTAAAGAATGAATGGGTCAGCCAGGAAATTAAAGAAGGAGTAAAGAATACGTGGCAACAAATGAAAATGAAAACACGGTTGTCTAAAACCTTTGCCATGCAGCAAAAGTGGTCCTAAGGGAGAAGTATATAGCAATACAAGCCTACTTTAGGAGGCAAGAAAAATCTCAAACAACCTAACCTTACACTTAAAGGATCTAGAAAAAGAACAACAAATGAAGCCTAAAGCCAGCAGAAGAAGGGAAATAAAGATTAGAGCAGAAATAAATGATATTGAAACTAGAAAAACCCAGCAGAACAGATCAACAAAACCACACACTTGTCAAAAAGAGAAAGGACCCAAATAAATAAGAAAAATCACAAGTGAGAGAGGAGAAATAACAAGCCAATACCACAGAAATACAGTTATAAGAGAATATTATGAAAAACTATATGCCAACAAATTGGGCAACCTGGAAGAAATGGATAAATCCTAGAAACACATAAACTACCAAAACTGAAAAGTAAGAAATAGAAAACTTGAACAAATGGAAACCATCAAAGAAATTGAATCAGTAATCAAAAAACCTCCCAAGAAACAAAAGTCTAGGGCCGGATGGCTTCACAGGCAAATTCCACCGAACATTGAAAGATGGTTAATTCCTATTCTCAAACTATTAAAAAAAATAGAAAAGGAAGGAAAACTTTCAAATTCATTTTATGAGGCCTGATGCCAAAACCAGGTAAAGACTCCACTAAGAAAACTACAGGCCAATATCCTTGATGAACATGGTAGCAAAAATCCTCAATAAAATACTAGCAAACTGAATCCAAAGGTACTTTAAAAGAAACATTCACCACGATCAAATGAGATTTATTCCTGGGCTTGCAGGGGTGGTTCAGTTTTCACAAATCCAATAATGTGATACACCACATTAATAAACAAAAGGATAGGAACCGTATGATTCTTTCAATAGATGCAGAAAAAGTATTTGACAAAGTACAACATCGATTCATGATACAAACCCTCAACAAAGTATGTTTTGAGGTGACATACCTCAACATAGGTACAAAAAACCCACAGCTAACATCATCCTCAGTGGGGTGAAACTAAGATCTTTTCCCCTACGGTCAGGAAAAGACAGGGATGTCCACTCTCACCATTGTTATTTAACATGGTACTGGAAGTGCTAGCCTCAGGAATCAGACAAGAAAAATAAATAAAGGCATCCACATTGGCAAGGAAGATGTCAAACTCACTATTTGCAGATGATATGATACTCAATGTAGAAAACCAGAAAGATGCCACCAAAAAATTGCTAGAACTCATACACGAATTCATTAAACTTGCTGGATACAAAATCAGTGTACAGACATTTGTTGCATTTCTCTACGCCAATAATGAAGCAGCAGAAAAAGAAATCAAGAAACTTATCCCATTTACAGTTGTACCAAAAACCATAATATACCTAGGAATAAACCTAAGAGGTTAAAGATCTGTACTCTGAAAACTATGAAATACTGATGAAAGAAATTGGAGATGACACAAGGAAATGGAAAAACACTCCATGCTCATGGATTGGAAGAACAAATATTGTTAAAATGTCTCTATTACCCAATGTAATGTACACATTTAATGCAATCCCTTTCAAAGTACTACCAGCATTTTCACAGAGCTAGAACGAACAATCCTGAAATTTGTATGGAATCACGCAAGACCCCAAATAGCCAAAGCAACTTTGAAAAAGAAGAAACTGGTGGCCTCAGATTTCCTGACTTTAAGTTATATTACAAAGTGGTAGTGATCAAGACAGTATGGTACTGGCACAAAAATAGACATCCTGATCAGTGGAACAGAATAGAAAACCCAGAAATGAACCCATAAGTGTATGGGCAGTTGATCTTTGACAAAGCAGGAAAGAATATCTGATGGAAAAAAGATAGTCTCTTCTACAACGGGTGTTGGGAAAACTGGACAGCAACATGCAAAAGAATGAAAGTGGACCACTTTCTTGCACCATACACAAAAATAATTTCAAAATGTATGAAAGACCTATACGTGAAACCTGAAACCTTAAAAATCCTAGAGGAGAACACAGGTAGTAACCCTTTGACATCAGCTTTAGCAGCTTCTTACTAGATATGTCTCCTGAGGCAAGGGAAATAGATGCAAAAATGAAGTATTGGGACTACATCAAAATACAAGCCTTCAGCACAATGAAGGAAAGAACAAAACTAAAAGGCAACCTATGGAATGGGAGAAGATGTTTGCAAATGACATATTTGATAAAGGGTTGGTATCTAAAAATCTATGAAGAACTTCTAAAACTCAACCCCCCAAAAACAAATACTCCAATTAAAAAATGGGCAGAAGACACGAATAGACATTTTTCCAAAGAAGACATCCAGATGGTCAACAGACACATGAAAAGATGCTCAACATAATTCATCATCAGGGAAATGCAAATCAAAACTACAGTGCACTATCACCTCACACTGTCAGAATAGCTAAAATCAACAACACAAGAAATAATAGGTGTTGTCAAGGATGTGGAGAACTCTCTTACACTGTTGATGCGAATATAAACTGGTGTAGCCACTCTGCAAAACAGTATGAAGGTTCCTTAGATGTGTTCATTAGACACACAACGGAATGAGATCTTGCCATCAGCAGCAATATGGATGGACCCAGAGGGTATATGCTAGATGAAATAATTCAGACAGAGAAGGATAAATACAGTATGGTTTCACTCATATGTGTAATTTTAGAAATAACAAATGAAGAAAACAGAGAAAATAAACCAGATTCTTAAATATGGAGAACAAACTGGTGGTTGCCAAAGGGAAAATGTGTACAGTGATAAGTGAGATAGAATAAAGGGGATAAAGAGTACACTTATCATAATGAGCATTGAAAAATGTATAGAATTCTTGAACACCAGAAATTGCACACCAGAAACTAATATTGTAAGGTATACTTTAATTAAAAAAAACTGTAAACATTTAAAAAATAAAACATGAATCCTATATTTTATGTGAGAAGACAAAGTAAAGAGAATTTGGATCCACTTAAAAACAAACCAATGATACCTGGTAATGACCCTCACATGGTGGACACTCAGTGAAGGCTTATTAATGAGTGAGGCCTAGACTCCGGCACCAAGGCTCAGCTCCTTGCTACTGCCCCCAAACGCACTAAGAATCAAAGGCAAAGTAAGAAGTTTTCAAAAGGATCTGAGGCCACAAGACTTGTAAACCAGACTGAGAAAGTGGTCAGTTTAATCCCATCCTGCAAACTCTTTGACAGCCAGTTAGGCAGGACATGTAAGACTCTTTAAGCCTGCTGTCCTCTCTGCCCTTTCCTTCTGTCATTGTCTCTTTTCCCCAGGGGCCTACAGGGGCCTTGCTGCATTCTCTAGTTGTCTGTTCCCTTGGAGTGTCCCATAGGGCTCAGCCCAGGAGTTGTCTGACATCCATACCCCACACCTGTCCCACTTGAACTTCGCATCAATGTTACTCCAGTCTTTGGGGGAAAATATATTATTTGGAAACACATATATTATTGTGGGGAATAATATAAAATTCACTTGATTTTAAGATAAAATGTAAAATATAGAAACATAATATTCACTGTTAAGTCAAATCTCCAGACACTTCCCCTTCATCCCCTTGTCCTACCCCTATGTATATACCCATTCCCTCTCTTCTAGAATTCATGGTGTCTTGGGGAGGGAGGAAGATGCTTAGTTCATGCCATTATTAAGGGCTCTAGCCCTTGAGTTATGAAAATTTAGTGCTTGCTCAGTTGTGATGACTGTGTTAGTTTTTTCTAATCACTTCGTCTGTGACAAAATTATACACCTTATGGGGCACACAGGAAACATCTCCCTTAACATTTTCCACTTTATTCCCCCCAAATCTTTTTTTTTAATTTATTTTAATTTATTTTTTAAGATTTTATTTATTTATTTGACAGAGAGACAGCCAGCCAGCAAGAGAGGGAACACAGCAGGGGAGTGGGAGAGGAAGAAGCAGGCTCCCAGCGGAGGAGCCCGATGTGGGACTTGATCCCGGAACGCCGGGATCACGCCCTGAGCCGAAGGCAGACACTTAACGACTGCGCTACCCAGGCACTATTCCCCCCAAATCTTGATCAGATCCATCCCCTGGGTCTAGTGAGTATTTATTGAGTACCTGCTGTACGCAGAGGGCATTGTGCTAAAGCATGACAGAGACCCTGTCCTGCAGGAGAAATACTATACTTGTGGAATGCCGAGTTGGCCATTCCTTTTACTGCACCCACGCCATGCATGCATAGAACATCATGCATATGCAGAAGCTTCAGCTGCATATGGGCTGCTTTTTAAGGAGAGCGTGGACACTAAAGTCCAACTTCAAAGCGGAAAACTAATAGCAATTCCAAGTTAACTAAAATCTGTTTTAAAAGAGATCTGTTTATGAACTGAAGCTAGTTCTTACAAAAAGCACAATAACCAAAGCCAGATAAAACCCATTAGAAGGTTTGTTTGAGATACTTGAGATTTGCAAAATTAGCTTTAATGGGTTAGGAGAAACAGTAAACTATTTCCACCTGGGCAAGATTTTGCTCTTCCTGCGTATCTAAAGTTAGAACCAGTAGTTCCTGAGGCTGAAATGCTTCCTCACAGGTAGGCCACGTAGACAGATATGTGTTCTCTTTTTAGTTGGGTCAGCCATCTTTCCTACATGTTAGGGTTACCTCTAACCAGATAGCTAAGGTGGCAGAGAGAAATCCTTTGTTCCCTAATACCAAGGCTATTGTCAAAATACACTAAACTGTGAATTGGGCAAAACACAACACTTTATCTTTCATTTTGTCAGCGTGATTTTTTTAATAATTTTTATTTTTTTAAAGATTTTATTTATTTGAGTGCCAAGGGGAGAACACAGAGGAAGAGAGAGAGAAGCCGACTTCCCACCGAGCAGAGAGCCTGACCTGGACCTTGATCTCAGGACCCTGAGATCATGACCTGAGCGGAAGGCAGATGCTTAACCAACTGAACCACCCACGCACCCCTCTCAGCCTGATTTTATGGCATCCTGATCTTCCTGACTGAATTCTGGGCCAGTTTTCTGAGCTTGACATGGTGAACCTGTCCACCTGCTGATGTATGTGAGCGATAGCTCAGTTAAGTACTCTCCTTCTCCCAGAATAGCTTTCCCACTGGTGTTTCACCATTAGAGACATACCTTTGGGTTCAGTCAGAGTCTCCACAAAGTCTCCATTTAAGTGCACCTATGCTGACCAGGGGAGGAATAAGGGGAGGTAAATGTAAGGTGTAAGATGAAAGAGGCTCCTGGCTAGGAAAGGCAAGCCCAGGAACAGGTTTCAGAGTTTTATCAACATTTTTATTAGAGTATGTTTCCATTTTCTAGATTTTTCTTTTTCTTACCCACTCCGTGCTACTTAAAAGGGGATTTGAGACTGCATCCATAATTAGGAGTCAGAATCCTTTTCTCTCTCATGCTCTTATTCTGTCTGGTGGTAGTGGTGGAGGATGAGACATATCTGTCATTGTAATGTAGTGTAACTCATTAGATAAACTGTTCTCAAACTTATATTTCTTTCTTTCTTTTTTTTTTTTTTAAGATTTTACTTATTTATTTGACAGAGAGAGAGAGACAGAGAGAGAGGGAACACAAGCAGGGGGAGTGGGAGTGGGAGAGGGAGAAGCAGGCTTCTCACTGAGCAGGGAGCCTGATGCGGGGCTCGATCCCAGGACCCTGGGATCATGACCTGAGCTGAAGGCAGACGCTTAACAACTGAGTCACCCAGGCGCCCCTCAAACTTATATTTCTGGCTAGAAGAATACTTTGAGGTGAATTTCCCTTTCCCCCCTTTTCTAGTACCTTTCTCTGAATCTTTAATGAGTTTATCACTTCTTTCTGATCCGGACAGTTTCTGTGACTCCTAATTCTATAGGGCTCTTGTGTCCTCTCAAAGAGTGATTGCTTTCTGCATAACATCCAGTGTTCTTTGCTGCTTTCCACCCACATAGCCTTTCTTGTTGAAGAGGAGGTGTGATGTAGGAAAATTATGAGTGCTTTTCAAACCCATTTGAATTGATGGCCCAGATGGTGAGGAAAATCCCTTGGGGAGCTAAAAATTGAATGGGTAATAGCAGAATTTAAAAAAATCATAATTAGACTCCCATTCTTTTAGGACCATTTTAGAGTTCCCAGTCTTTATTTATGCATCTGAGTTCCATTTCTCAATCGATAGTGACCTCCTTGAGGGTAGTCTTGGTTTGTACACCACTGAAACCCCAGCACCTTAGCAAGTGGTTCTTTAATATAATCATAATAGTGGCTAACATGGATTGAATGCCTTTTATGTGTTAAGTACTGTACTAAGTACTTTACATATACTACCTTATTTAATTCGTACAACCTTAAGAGGGAGCCATTGTAATTTACCCCCATTTTATGGATGAGAAAACAGAAGTTGAATAGACCCAAGTTGCAAATACCTGGTAAGCAGCTGGAGGCATAATTCAAACCCAGGCATTCTAGGGTATGAGCTCTTAACCACTATATTGTACTACTTCCTTATTAAATACTTAGTTTTAAAATAAATATTTGTTGAGCAAAAGAATGAGCAAAAACCTAAAATTAATTTTCTGAAGTCACACAGAGATATTTTACGTCTTAGAATGTACTGCTTAGTGTAAGCGGTCAGCCAGGATGCCTGGTGCTGTGCTTAGTGCTACTCACAATTCAAGGAGATACCACCCCTGTTATAAACACTCAACATGGGATAAAAGTCGCCTTCAAACAAAACGACCAGGAGCAGTTTAACAGTGATACTTGGCTTATGAACTTAACATCTATTGTGCAGTGGTAACGACGAGTTAATATGGTGACATCAGTATGGTGACATTGTCATTTAAGTACCAATTAAAATGTGGATTTTCATCCCAGTTCTATGTATGTTAAGTAGTGTGCTCTGGGAACCACAGAGTATTTTCAAGGGGGACAGCCATTTAACTCTAAGCAGAACCATTTGATTTATGAAGATCAGAATATTTGTTAGAAGAGAGGTAGCAAGGAAGTGACTTGGGTAAGAATACTACTTCCTAGTGGAGAGAACACGGGACTATGAGTCAGTCCCGATATCTAGATTTTAATTCTGTCTCCATTTTAAATTTCTCTTGGGTTTAGCTAAAGCATTTCTGCTGTTAATACTTTGCTTTTAATATCAGAGAGTGTTCTAACTACACTAGAAAATACAGTTACCTTCTTTGTGTCTTTGTAATGATACATTGTTCTTTTGGTAGAATTTTCTGTCTACCACCAGTATTGCCTTTTATCTTCTTAAAAACAAATCTGATCACATCACTGTCGTCTTCTTCACTCCAGTTTTTATTAAGTGCTTGCTCTGTGCCAGAAATTGTTATAGTTCATTTATATGAAGTAACTCATTTAATTATCTCAGTTATCTTATGATACCCACATTTCACAGATGAAGAAACTGAAGCACAGTAGTACCCAAAGTAGCATAGTAATTGATAGATCTAGTATCAGACCCAGACAGTTCAGTGCCCAAACCAGCACTGTCAATTACTACTCTTCACTGCCTGTCAGTAAAACATTTCTTTCTTGAAAATCATCAACAAAAACATTTATGAGCTCCTAATTTATGCCACTTACTGTTCTAGGCATTTGGGGATTCAGACGTGACCAAGACTTAGGCAGTGCAGTTCAAGTAATCTGTGCTTGATTAGAGTACTTTCCTTATAACCTTTCTGGTGATTTAATCAGGAGCATGAGGCCACTCCAGCCCCCACCCTATTACACAGAAAGCAGCATATTAAACTTTCTCCAAGACTAGTCTGTGACTTTAGGCCTCAAGCAGGACAGATTTTCATCCTTCAGCCTTCCCTTTTCTTATTAGAAGATGTCTATGTTAGCATCCCCTTATTCTATATGTAGACAGGCAAGGCAGTACAGCAGCGTGGGTAAGAGCATATATCTAGAGCGACAAGCTGGCTCATCTCCCCTGTACCTTATTTTTTTAAAATAAATGTTTTATTGGAGAAAAATAGAACCATCATGTATATAGGGAAAAGAACACAAAAATTTAACTGATAGAGAACAACTGAAAGTCATCATTACCCAATGTTGTTTGCAATTACTTTTCAGTTTCTTAAACATCTCCCCTGAACTTGTTTTTTTTTTTTCCTTAAATATTTATTTATTTATTTTAGAGTTGGGGGGAGGGGCAGTGGGAGAGGGAGAGAGAGAATCTTAAGCAAACTCCATGCTGAGTGTGGAGCCTGATTCAGGACTCAGTCTCACTACCCTGAGATCATGACCTGCGCTGGAAGTGAGAGTTGGATGCTCAACCGACTGAGTTACCCAGGTGCCCCTCAACTTGTTTTTTAATAGTCTTGCCAATTTTTCAGTTGAAATAGCATCAGATTTTCAAAAAATTAAGAGCCTCAGGAAAGGGACAAGCTTTCAAGATAACAAAGTGACACCAAGAGTCTCCTCTTAACAGCGACCAATTCTATCTAAAAATTCCTTAACAGTAACTATTGAGTCTTTTGGAATAGTTGTATATCTTGAAGACCATCGGGGATGAGTCAGGACACTGACCTAGATGGTCCAGTGTGGAGAGAGGACGAAAAGAATAGCTGCATTTCCTTGTCAGATGAGCTCATGCAAGGAAGCCAGGGAGAAGTTGAGAGAATAAGGCAGTGGCTGCTCAGAAAGAATTAGGAAGGCATTCTAAATACCATATCTTGTTAACAGTGTGCAAGTTGATGCAATTAGAGAGAAACAGGCAGCTTTTTATAATAGCTGGTCACAGGGCTTGAGAATTCAAGAAAACAAACAATATAGAAACAAGAGCCAAAAGTCTCTTCAGTTGACTGTTAGGACCTAAGTATTCTTCCTAATGGTTCCAAGTAGTCAAGGAAATAGAATGTTGCCAGAGGCATCAAAGCAGTTCTGATTTTTAAAAATCCAAACGGAATTTTCTGTTTCTCCTCCAAGATCAGCTCCCTTCAATGAAAAACAAACAAAAAACAAAAACAAAACAACCCACAAAAACAAATGAACAAAAACCCCACTGATGCTAAAGAGCAGCCTTTTACTCACATTACTAATTTGAATAACAGGACTTTTGCTATTTTCTGTGTATAAACAGTACTAAGACATTCCCCTGAAAAGTAGATGTGCAGTGGCTATGAGAAGTCATCAAGAAATTTTGAAAGGAGTAAGATCAACATAATACAGATTTTGAAATTTCCAACTAGGGAAAAAGAAGGAGGACCTTTATGTCTAGGGCTAGTTAGAAGAAGGATGATAGGAAAGGTTTATTTACCAAGAAAATCCCCACATTCCTTAGTTGCTATGTGACCTCTCTGCAAGTCTTCTCATCTGTGATGGGGATAATCACTGGCTCTACCTCACAGGATCGTTGGGAAAATGAAAGTTCAGTGTTTTAAGGAACTTGGCACATGGCATGTAGGAAATACTCCTGAAAATGTTTGCAGAGGGGTGTGTGTGTGTGTGTGCGCGTGCACATGCACGTGTGTGTAATGGCACATAGGCATATGTGTATGAGCATGTGTAATTTATGTAATGTACATACACACATACATAGTATTCTTGTTTAGATTATGATTATAGTTTGTCTTGAAACCTACATGTCCATTTCTGACCTTGAATTTATAGCTCATTTTAATTTGCTTTCTTATAATAAAAATGTTAAGTATATGAGATGGTAATTTTCACATACAAGCTATTTTTTTCTATTTTTAGAGACCCACTGTCCTCCTTGGTTCTAAAAATGTAATTCATGGGATTATGGAGGTTGTGGTCGGAGGGAGAGGCTAGACTCCAGATCAGTGGGCTGTTTGGGTGCTGTCAGCATTTGGGAGTTCTATATTAGCTCTGAAATTTGGTGTGTGGGTATCCTATTAATTTATGGATCTACAGAAGCTAAAAATGAAATCCCCCATTTATAGGAATTATCTAAAAAGAATGTTGATATTCCTGTTTTGTTATTTATCTGGAATGAGAGCACTTTTTTCCTAAGCTTCAGTTTCTTTTTTTGTATGTGATTTCACCATTTCCCCTTTCCCATTCTCTTTCTTATACGTTGTACAGTCTCATTTTAAAGTTCAAAACCAGGGCCAAAAGCTTAATTCTGTTATATTTGGGGGAGGATAATTGCATGCTATAAGAAAAATTAAGAGCTCCTTCCTTTTTAATATTATGGTTTTACTGACCCTGTACCTTTTTGCCTTAGGATCATACAAAGTGAGAAATAAAATTGCTTAATTTTCACTGGTGTCTTTCTGTGGTTAAGTCAAATGATGGATATGTGTTGGGGTGGCATGCAGGCATGTAGCACGGGTATAGAAAATGTATAATAGGGATGAAGAATCATCTTCAAGGAACTATATTGGTCTATATTCTTATACACTATCCTTCTCATAGAAGGAAGAGATTAGGATGCCTCCATATCTATGCCCAGTTTTGGGATTGAGGAATTCTGGTGTAGAGCTACTGCATCCTTACTCATTGGATCTCTGTGTCACAGGGCCACACATCAGAGACCTGTTTTACAGCTGTGGATGTTTTAGAAAACAGTTGATGTGTAATTAACATGAACTAGACTGCACATATTTAGTGTACAGTTTGATAAGTTTGGCATATTGGTAAACTCTTGAAACTACCACCACACTCAAGATTTGAACATAATTAGCACTACCAGAAATTTTCTAGTGCCCCCTTGTAATCCTCTTCCGCACCTCCATCTCCATCCCATCCCATCTGCCCTTTCTCCAGGCAACCATTTATCTGTCTTCTATCATTTCATGCTATTTTGGATTTCCTAGGATTTTATATAAATGGAATCAAACCATATGTATTCTTTTTTTTCTGGCTTCTTTCACTCAGTGTGATTATTTTGAGATTCATCCATGTACAAGTAGGCATCAATAATTCATTCCTTTTTATTGGTGAATATTAGTATTCCATTGTATGGAGATACCACAGTTGGTTTGGTTTATCTATTCACTGTTCATGGGCATTTGGGTGGCTTCCAATTTTTAGTTATTACAAATAAAATTGCTGTAAACGTTTGTGTGCAAGTGTTTTATCATATGATTTCACTTTCTTTGGTAGGTATCTGGGAATAGACTGGTTGAACCAAATGACAGGTGTATGTTTAAATTTTTAAGAAACTGCTCTGTTATTTTCCAAAGTGGTGATACCATTTTACATTCCCACCTGCAGTAGATGAGAAATCCAGTTTTTGAGATTCTTGTCAATACTTGTTATGGTCAGTCTTTTTAATTTTAGATAGTCTAATAGGTGTGCAGTGGTATCTTACTGGTTTCTTAAAAATTTATTTAAAAGTAATCTTTACACCCAATGTGGGGCTCAAACTCAGGACCACAAGATCAAGAGTTGCACGTTGGACCAACTGAGCCAGTTAGGTGCCCCAAGTATCTTATTGTTTTAATTTGCATTTCACTAGTGGCTGATGATGTTGAGCATCTTTTCTTGTGTTTATTTTCCTTCCATAAGATCTCTGTCACAGTTGCTCAACTCTTCCATTTTAGAGTGCAAGCACCCATAGACAATATGTTAATGAATGGGTGTGGCTGTGTTCCAATGAAATTTTATTTACCAAAACAAACAACAGCAACAAAAAAACAGAGCAGGAAAAAAAAAAAGAGCAGGTTGTACCTAGACTTGGATTGTAGTTTGCTGACTCCTGATGTATGATCATGTCCTCTGCAAATATAGACAGATTTATTTCTTCTTTTCCTGTCTGGCCGTATTTGAATATTTCTTTTTCATGCCTGATTGTACTCTCTAAAACTTCCAACACAGTATTGTCTAGAAATGGTGAGAGCATATATCCTTGTCTTATTCCAGTTCTTAGGGGAAAACCATTTGGTCTTTCATTGTTAATTATAATCTTAGCTCTAAGTTTGTTGTGGATACTACTGATCAAGATTAGGAAATTCTCTCTGTTGTTAATTTGGATTAATTAAACTAGCTTTTGGTTTATTAATTTTCTTCTATTTTTTTCTGTTGTCTGTCTCTGGAGGTCCCTTTCTATTCTGAATATTTTTTATTTTATATTGGATTTTGTCAAATTATTTTTCTCCATTTATTGAGAATATCATATAGCTTTTAGCTTTTTATTACAATGATTTACATTGGTTTTCAGATGTGAAGCCAATCTTGCATTCCTGGGATAAGCCTTAGTTGGTCTTTTTTATATTTTTGGATTTGATTTGCTAAGATTTTATTTGGAATTTTTTTTTAAAGATTTTATTTATTTGAGAAAGAGACAGCACAAGCAGGGGGAAGGGGAGAGGAAGAAGAAGAAGCAGACCCCCAACTGTGCAGGGAGCCTGCTGTGGGACTCAATCCTAGGACCCTGGGATCATGACCTGAGCTAAAGGCACTTAACTGACTGAGCCACCCAGGCACCCCTTTATTTGGAACTTTTGCATCTGTGCTTATGAGATGTATTGATCTGTAGTTCTCCTGTAATGAGTTTGATATTAAGGTAATGCTGGCCTCATAGATAAGTTGGGAAATAGTTCCTTTTCTCTCCTTTTTGGGAAGAGTTCAGATTTGGTATTATTTTTTCTTTAAACATTTGGTAGAATTCACCAGTGAACCTCTCTGGGCTTGGAGGAGTTTTTGTTGTTGTTGTTTGTTTTTTGTATGTGTCTTTTTTTAAATAGACATAAAGATACTCAGATTACTTATTTGTTCTTGAGCGAGCTTTTGTAGTTTGTGTCTTCCAAGGAATTTTTCTTTAAGTTGTCAAATTTGTGTTAACTTGCCTGTAATATTGCCTCATTTTAAAAATATCTATACAATTGTAGTGATGTCCCCCTTTCATGCCTGATACTGTGTCTTCTCTCACTCTTTCCTGCAGTCTAAGTAGAGATTTATTAATTTTATTGATCTTTGCACAAAATCACCTTTTGGTTTTACTGGTTTTTCTCTGTTTTTCTGTTTTCTATCTCATGATTTCTACTTTGATTTTTATCATTTCCTTTATTCTGCTTACTTTGGATATAATTTGCTCTTTTCTTCCTACTTTCATAATGCAGAAGACAAGGTTATTGATTTGAGACCTTCTTTCCCGGGGTAGGCCATTAGTGGTGTCAATTTCCCTCTAATTACTGCGTTAGCGGTCTACAGCAAATTCTGACATGGCATGTTTTCATTTTTATTCAGTTCAAAATACTTTCTTTCCCTTTTGATTTCTTCTCTGATCTGTGGGTTATTGAAAAGTATTTAGTGTTTAGTTTCCAAATAGTAGGGCTTTTCCAGATACCTTTCTGTTACTGATTGCTAATTTAATTTGATTGTGGTTAGGGAACAGACTTTGTATTACTTGAATCTTCTAAATTTTTTTGTGATTTACTTTATTGCTCAGAATGGACTACTTTGGTAGATGTTCCATGTACATTTGAGAAGAATGTATTTTGTTGTCTTTGAGTGAAGTATTTGATAGTGCTTTTTGAAGTCTGTGTTCTTACTGATTTCCTATCTGCTTATTCTATTAATTATTGAGAGAAGAGTGTTGAAATTTAACAACTGGATTTGTGCATTATCTATTTTGCACCTTTGTTATTAGGTACATGATTGTTTAGGATTGTTACGTCCTCTTGATGAATTGACCCCTTATCATTTTGCATGACCTTTTTTATCCCTGGTAATATTCTTTGCTCTGAAGTCTACTTTGTCTTATATTAATATAACCACCCCACTTTTCTTTTGACTAGTGTTAGCGTAGCATATCCTTTTATTTCTAACCTATTTATGTCAATATTTAAATACGTCTTGCGTTAAAAAAAATGGAATCTGATAGCCTCTGCTTTCTAATTGGGATATTTAAACAATTAAATTTAATGTGATTATATAGTTAGGTTTAATTATATTCTTTTGCTGTTTTCTGTTTGTCTTATCATTTCTTTGTCTTTTCCTCCTTTTTTTTTGGGGCCTTCTTTCAAATTGAGTACTTATTCTGTTTTATCGCCTGTGTTTGCTGTTAGCTATAATTCATGACCTTGACATATTTAAACAGTAGTAGTTGGTTATTTTGTAGAATGTCACTCAATTTGAGTTTGTCCAATATTTTCTCATGATTAGACTTGGGTTGTAGATTTTGTGGCTGAGGGGAGGAGAATACAACAGAGGTGTAATACCCTTCTCATCATATATATCAAAGGGTACATGATACTCTCGTGACATGTTACTAATGTTACCTGAATCTCTAGGTTTAGGTGGTATCTTCAAGATGTCTTCACCCTAACATTACTATTTTTCCCTTTTTGAACTCTGTTATTTGTAAAAGCAGTCTACACTCAAGGGGAGAGGAATTAGGTTTCACCTCTTAGATGGAGGAATGTCAAATACTCCTCCACATGTAGATATATAATAAAACCACCACAATAACTAATAAATATTTTGGGGGATTAGGTATGAAACTATTCAAATACTCTGTTTCTCCTTAAAGTTTTCCCACTAATTTTAGGCAATCATGAGTGGATCTTGCCTGCAACAATTATTACTCTGGTCTAAAGGTAATTTTTTTTTATTTACCTAGTTATTTCTACATTAATTAATTGGAATTCTTTTATAAAGAAAATTTATTATCTCTTATTTATGTCATGTTGGACTCATGGATATTTATTTTATTCTTTGCTATAATTTAATTTTTACTCAAATCTTCCACCTTTAGGCCACTGGATGTTCTTTCAGTTTAGTTCCCGATTCTTTGATATTTTGTTTGAGCACTTCCTCACTTTCTGGCACTACAGGTGCTCCAGCCTCATCCTGGATTTTCCCTGCCTCAGCCCTACCATCAGCCATTTCTGCAAGGAACCCTAGTTCCGTTTTCTGGAGCATGGCATTTAGAAACTAGGATCTGGGCACTGAGTAGGCTTTTTGTTACTGAAGTGTCAGTACTTCTAGGTTCTCTTGGTAGACAGGGCTAGGATATATATGTATTTATACTAACCGGTGAATACACATATCTTTGGTTACTTCTCTATTTGCACATGTATTAAAATAAACATTAGTTTATATTGGTATATTTAGTTCGGCATTACAGGGTTCATTCCAGCCTTTCCCTCTTGCATATTCATAATTTCTTTCTTTGATAGTGAGAAACTTGGCTGTCATTGTCTGTGGCATATTTATAGTTCTTATTTGTTCAACCCTGTTATACATGTAAAGTATTTTCATAGTTGCTAACCCATACCACTATGAGAAACATTTTTCAACTAGAGAGCAGTGTTTGTGTAAAATTTCTCTGTTGGTAGCCTTATGATACGCAGTCAAAATACTATTTTGCAAAGTTATTTATATCAGCTCCTTTCTTCCCTACTCTCCTAAGTATGGTTATGTTATTGGTAATACTGTTAGTTTCATTTGTCAGTCTGCATTCCATCCTGGTTGCCCAGACATCCTGGATGATATATTTTTTAAAATTTTGGTGCGGTAAAGTTCACTCTTTGTGTTATACAGTTATAAAGGGTTTGATGAAAGTAGTCATGTATTCTCTACCACAGTACCATACCCTAAAAATTCTATCATGCCACTCCTTTGCAGTCAATCCCAACCCCTTACCTCTTTTTAAAATTAAAGTTATTTATTAATTATTTCATGGATCTTTATAGTGTATTTTGTTATTAAAATAAACCATAGAATACTAAAATCAATTTTTCAGAGTCACATTTGACATGAAAAAAATAGGTAGGTTAGCCAGGGCTGGAGTCATTAAGTTTTGTTAGGTTGAAATCAGCAGTAGGGAAATAAAGCCAAGACCATTGCTTTGTTTTCTTTTTGTTTTAGAATGATAAGAGGTCTTTGATGTGGCTTTCTAGAGAATATTTTCCTCTCAAAATAGGCATCTCTAGTTTTCCTATCCATAGGAGAGCGGTTGAAGATGAGTGAATAGTAGTTAACCAGTTTTAAAAAGAAAGTCAAAGGTCACCGGCTAGTGATGACTGTCCAAAGCCTGCCACTATTAATATTTCAAAATTCTCTTGCACTGTAATGACATAGCTGTTATTCCATTTTTTCCCTATTTTTACACCTTTGTACTTTTTCTCTTTTTCTATTATGTTCATTGCATGTTCATTTATTCAGTGAGCCTTATATATTCAGTCCTGCGTATGCATGTGTCACTAAACTCTAGATTTTACTCTCTATTAGCCTTTTCACAACTAGCTTTATATAAAATTAAAAAAAAATTTTTTTTAAGATTTTATTTATTTATTTGAGAGAGATAGCCAGTGAGAGAGGGAACACAAGCAGGGGGAGTGGGAGAGGAAGAAACAGGCTCCCAGCAGAGGAGCCTGATGCGGGGCTCGATCCCAGAACCCCGGGATCACGCCCTGAGCCGAAGGCAGACGCTTAACGACTGAGCCACCCAGGCGCCCCAAAATTAAAATATTTTTTAGTGTTAGTTGTATTTATTGAATATATTCTGGTCTTAATTTAAAATGTAAATGGAGTGAATATTTTATTCTTCATTGCTTTTTATATGATCTGTTTAGTCTGTATATGAATCAGTGGTCATCAAGAGAAAAAGGTTTTCCTATCCTTGTATTAAAGAAGAAGTACTTGGTCATTTATAATCTGTTCTTCTACCTTAGGTGGGATTGCACAAAAACTAATGTGAACATAGGAGGATTTAACTTTTTTGTGGAGACTACCCTCTCCACTTTCCCCACTACCCCAACAGCTCAGTCCTCACTGGAATATTTCATAGCATTTTTAAAAACATGTTAAACCTAAAGCCCATGTGTTGTAGCTTGAATGTGTTTCCTCTTGTTGATACATTAGTAGAATAAGACAAAAATAAGTAACTAGTCCTTGTCTTTTATTCAGTGGTTATTGGTAGGTGAAATTACCATACATGTTTAAGCCTAGAGCCCCTGAGGTGGCTCACTCACTGAGATTCTGAAGTAGGGTGATATGCCTGTACTGCCTTTCACCTTAACAGCAAAGGCTATTTCCATGCACCTCGAAAGGATACAAAGATGGAGTGAGCTGTAGAGAGTACAAGTAGGATGGGATGACTGCGGTGTCTGCAGTTGGAATGCAGATGTAACTCTGAATTATTTCTCTGTAGCATGTGAGAGAACATACTTTACAGATGCTCTGATACCAGAAGCCGTAATCCATAGGAAATTGTGTTATAGGACTGGGCTCACACAGAGAGTAGCATCATGCCAAGGTCTTATGCTTAGGGCAAGTGTTTGGGGTAATTTATTTCCAGATGAGGTGTTTTATAGAGCAAGAATATGCCTTGACACATGTTCTGTGTTTAGTTACACGTAGTTGTCATGCCTCCGTACCTCTAAGATGGGCCTCACTGCAACAGACAGAGAATTTTATGTGTTTATCTGTGCTTTAATGCCAAGAATATTTTACAATTGGTCTGATAGGTCTGCAGTTAGAAAAAGGGACGGTGTACCAGGTTCATGTAAAGATGGTGACTGCCTCTCCACTGAGCATTTGTATAACTTCCTTTCCTTATTTCAGTTCAGAGCAAAGCTTCTGGTGAGTAAAGGTTTTATACAGTTTTGTTTCCATTGCATATAGAATCTTTAAACCATTAAAAACATTGAGAAATCATTGCACTATTACAGTAAAAGTGATGCCATTATTTGAGGTAATTCTTTCCTTTCTTCCTCTTTTTTGTCAGCCTTCCACCTGCCTATTCCCTGCACTTCACTCTTAGAGAAGAGTGCTCCCCTTCCTACCTTCACCCTTCTCTCCCCTCCCTTCTAAATTTTTCCCAACCACTAGTTTAGGAGATTTTATCCACGTTTTTATTTGGTGATTCGTTGGAAGAGCGTGTAAGACCTACTCCTCTCCCTTTCCCTTTTGGTCTTCTCCCAAAGCTTCCACTCACATGACAGTAATTTCTTACCCATGGTAATCCTGGATCTTCTACTAAAGCAGCATAAACCTGTCTATTAGACATAGAGGGGGGATGGGGGAAAAGTCCTTCCAGGGTACTTATTTCTTCAAGCACTTCTATCTAAGGTGACTACTAGATGGATTTTCAATCTAGTGTTATCTGGCTTGGTTAGTCAGACTCGTGGTCAAGAAATCTTTGATGCTTTGGTCTGGAGATAGAATTAAATAGAAACAACTAATAGTATACTCAAATCAATAGCATCTCATTTCATGTCGTCCTGCTGCCTTAACATTGGAATACAACGTGTATTGCTCTGACTCTGCATTTAGGGTTGCCACTGAAGGAGTTCTTCATGGAGCATATATGCAGTGAAGTTACATCGATATTTCTTTTATTTTTTATTTTTTTATTTTTAAAGATTTTATTTATTTATTTAACAGAGATAGCCAGCGAGAGAGGGAACACAAGCAGGGGGAGTGGGAGAGGAAGAAGCAGGCTCATAGTGGAGAAGCCTGATGTGGGGCTCTATCCCAGAACGCTGGGATCACGCCATGAGCCAAAGGCAGGCGCTTAACCGCTGTGCCACCCAGGCGCCCCTCGATATTTCTTTTAAATTTGAGATTCAAAACAAGAAGCAACATAGCCCAGTGTATTAGTCAAGGCTCTCCAGAGAAATAGAACCATTGGGGGTGTGTGTGTGTGTGTGTGTGTGTGTGTAAGCTAGAATAGAATATAGAATAGAGTAGAATTTATTTTATATATATATACCCTATATATATAGGGTATATATATGGATATATATATATGGATATGTTTTCTATATATAAAGAGCTTTATTATAAGGAATTGGCTCATGTGATTAAGGAGTCTGGCAGGTTCAAAATTAACATGGTGTGCCAGCAGGCTAGAGACCCAGGAGAGCTGAAGGTGCAGATGAAGTCCTAAGGCAGTCTGCTGGAAAAATTCCCTCTTGCCCGGGGAAGCTGATCTTTTTGATTTATTCATGCCTTTCAACTGATTGGATGCGGCTCACCCACATTATTGAGGGCAGTGTGCTTACTCAGATTTCACAAACTTAAATGTTAATCTCATCCAAAAACACCCTCCAAGTTGATACATAAAATGAACCATGACAACCAGATGTATTTAGAATTCCATGATTCTTGGTTTGGTCTTATATTTTTTATGGGTTTCTTTGTATAAACATTTAGTTACCAAAGTAACAATGGGCAAGCTTTAACCAGGGCTTGAGCTGGCTATGTTCTTGTCATAATCTTTTTTTTGCTTGATTTACTATATATTCTTGGCTTGTGTGTATGGGTAAGTGGGTCTGAAAAATATCATTGATCGATGTGTACTTTCTTCTGCTCTTGCTCTTAAATTCCTTAAAAAATTGGTTAAGGAACTGAGAGATTGTTGAAAAGAGGCTATTTTATGGGATATTTTCTTCTGTAAGATGGATTCTGCTAAGCAAGCGTACAGAAGTAGTCTTGAAGAATAAACATGTAAATATTCTCCACTGGAAAGCCTGCATTGCCGTTTTATATTTAGACTTGACCCCAGCAGGCCAGTGAGTCCCACAGTGATGCATGCTGACGTGCACCCACGCTGCTCTGGTCTCAGTCAGGGAAAAGTTTCTTTTGAGCAGGGGAAAAACTGGACAGAATGCCAGAAGTCTAATTATAACTCTTTAGAGAGCCGGACATACAGAAACTAGTTCTTAGCGAGCAGCACATCTGACTTAAAGTGAAAGCATTTTCTAAAAGAACTTCTTTTCCTTCTTGGTTTATAATAATGAGTATAAACCCGAATTAATTTTTTTGAGGAGAGCTAAGACAGCCATTGATTTTTCTCTGTGAGCTCTCTCTGCAGTTAAATGATAATAGCCATTATGAAAGATAGAAAGAAACTCCTTCATTTCCCAGTATCCCAGGTGGCAAGCCTGTTTTGCTGCTCAAACTGGTGGTGTTTCCGTAAGTGGAAACGACAGGTAGTTTGGAGTTTGAGACATTGATCTTCCTGGCAGTGGTTTGGATGGTCATTTTTGGAATTTAGTTTTTCCTGGACTCTTCCTCTTCCTCAGGATGCTTGCGCCAGTGTGCTTAGGCAGTTGGAAGAATCCATCAAAATAAGCCAGCCTCTACTGAATCAGGGAGTTTGAGGCTGAGACTGACGTTACCTCAACAACTGTGATGGTTTAAATGTATTTTTTATTATAATATTCTATGTTGTTGTTATTATTATTTTGCCTGCGGATCTAGAAGCATTTTATAGCCAGTAATTCTTCAGAATAATAAAGGAAAGCAGTCACCATCCTCATGCCCAGCAAAGGGCTGTGCTTCTGTGAACACAACTCTAGATATCTGGTTGGGCCCATTCATAATGAATGACTTAGTCGCAGTGTTCCCTAAATGGGACTGCACATAAGAGTCACCTGGGAGGCATGGAAAAAATACAGATCCAGGCTTTTCCCAGCCCACTGAATAAGAATTCAGGGTCTGTGTACTCTAGGGACTGAGGAGGTGTGTTGGGAAATAGCATTTCAAACAAGATCCTGAAGGGATTGTCACGCAACTTGTCTGGCATCAGATCCCTAGACGGTGGCAGAATTTCTAAAAGGTCTCTCAAAACCAAAATAAGAAACTGCAGTTGTTGTCCACAGCTGCTAAAACTGTTTCAAATTAGGAAAGGGAAGGGCAAACAAAGAACACAGTAGTTCCAGAGAATAATCTGAGGAGCCTGCATGAACTGGGAAGACCATTGTGAACCTCAGCGTCACCGTTTCCTCCCCTGCCTTATCATCCCCATCTGCTTGCTCCCTTCACTGCCCCTTAATTCAGTTCCACATCTTCGCTAGAAGGAAGAGATGGCTGTGTTGAAGATGCCATGCCATCTGCATATCACTCCAGAGGCTTTTTTTAAAAGGCCACTTCCCTTGCAAAGTCATCTGAGAAAGGGTTTCAATAGAACAATGGAATATAAGTTTAGGCTTCAGAGTCTGAGTCATGTTTCCCTTTTATGTTCCAGATCCTCTTTGCATGTATTTGTTGCAGTCTCTTTTAGGTCTGGATAGGTTTTAATAATATGTTTCTTCTTATATAAGAAAGATTATGAAATAGAGCAGGAATGGGGATTCAGAGTCAGAACTCCTGGCTTCTGGTTTTTACTTGCGCTTGTAGACATTAACCTCTAGGACTTGGTCCCTTAACTGGGAAGTGAGTGTAGTTGTCCTTACCTACCTTGATGGAATGCTGGAGGCTTAATTAGTGTTCCCAATGTGCTGTCAGACAACCTAAACAATTTTCAGAAGAATGTACAGTTCATTGAATTCCCAGCAGTGCTATGTACTTACCCTTTAGTTCCCTCCTGCTTTAATTATCAAAATGTTGGTGGGAGGAAGTACAGTGTCTGCTTTGTTCTATTCTCCACCTTAGTCATCCATCCTGCAGGCTAGGTTGACAGTCCTGTTCAGAGAAAAGTGCCTTAACAGGTCCAGTTGTCCTTTTTAGCAGGATAGTGCAAGAAGCAGCTTACCATCATATTTGCTACAGGTCAAAGCAGTACTATTTGTGAGTCTAAAGGTCTCATTTCTGTCCGCTCTTCTTTCTCTGAGCACTGCTGATTGGCTCTTTATAGGTAGAATTTTATACTCTATATGACGTCCTTTCCCAGCCCACCTTTGATTTTTCAGGAAAAGCACGTATTTTCCTTGTAGACCAGTGGCCAGAGGGTGGGATACTCGTAGTTCTTGAGCCTAGTTGCTTAACCAGATGATACTGGAATTTAGAAATTGACAGCAAGGTCCTCTGGCTCTCTGTTTTGTGTGTGCTGTGCTCCGGCTTCCTAACCAAATGAGGCAAAGGCTTATGTCAAATGTGGTGACTCATATGTAGATGAATGGCCACAGTGTGCTCCATCCCTGCCATCATCTCTCTTTGTTTTTCTGCTGAGCCCGTGCTGCAGTGCCCTGCAGGTTCATTTATATGCACGTCTCTGGCATCTGTTTCTGAGAGCTGAGAGGGTACCTCCTAACTGGGAAGGGCCTGTGCTCTTTATTTTAGGGCAGTCCCGTGTTTCTCCCTTCCCAAGGCAGGATTCCTAGCTTGGTTACTTCTCTCCATGTAGTGCCTTGTTCCTCTGGCTCCTTCTTCATGTAGTTTAGGCAGGGGCACACAGATATGGGGGAAGGGGCACTTAGTCTGGGAACTGTGTAGATGGAGATGGGTCAGAAAACTCTGTGACAGAGCTAGGACAGCAGTCACAGTTTCTTGGTCAGGTCTTCCTACGTAGCAAACTATTGCCATACACCAGTATTTATGACATGGGGCATGTGTTTGGAAGTAGATCTTTCCCATGTGTAACCTTTCTTAATCTTGGTTTTGTCTTTTCCTCCTCAAGTCCTGCTGATTCTACCTAATTGTTGGGCCTTAAGGATATCCCCATGCCTCTAATAATGTATGGTTAGTATCAGTCTATTGGTGATAACCTGGCCTTCATGCATTGTAGACTAGCATTGCCTTTGGACCATCTTAGAGCCATTTAGCATTTGGGAAATAAGTGGTTAGAAGAATTCTCCAACTTTTTTTTTTTTATTATTATTATTATCTCTTGCCACATTTCTTGTCGAGCACAAACACAGAAGAAACCAACCAAATGTTAATTTCTTTCATGGATTTCCTGGGGAGAAGAAGGGACTGTAGACAATATGCTGTAATGGAAGGAATGTTCAATTTGAAGTCTGAGGACACAACTTGAGTACTAGCTTCATCAGCTAGCCTTAGACTAGAGCCAAGTCAGTTAGCCACTTCATTCATAAGTTGGAAATAATACCACTTACATCAGTATTTTAGAGGGTGATCTAAGGAATAAATTGGAATCATTTTCACTTCCCTCCTCACCTCTGGAACTGTGACATCTCTGATGGCCTTGGTTTCAAGAATAAGAAATAATGCCATTATCCTAAGCCACTTCAAAGCTTGATGCCTCTGGAAATACAAAATTAGTTTCAGATTTTTCAAAAAAGTAAGCCCAGTGGAGATCATAGAGTGACAACTGCTGCTCCTAGAATAACATGAAAAGCATAGAGGAGATAAAAAGCAAGAGACAATGTGAGGCTGGGCCATATTCAGCTGGCCTTCCCATCATCACATGTGTCCTTTCTGAGCTCCTTACTCTCCTCTCTGCCCTCATGACTGGGTTGACATGGCCGTTATGCTGGGTATAAAGTACCTACAGGCGGAAGGTGTACATTGACTCTCACAGTGAACCAGGCAGTGGAACCTTTTGCTTATTAAAATAAAATCGGAGCCTATGGGTGTTGTTTACAGAAAAAAGAAAGAAAGGAAAAAAGAGGTTTCCCTCTTGGATTTTAGCTTTGGGTTGACACTGAGCTGGTATATTTTCATAATTATTATCAGCTTGAGAACACACCAGCCTGAAGTCAAGTCTTTTCCTTAATACAGTTGGAAATGTCATGTTGTTTGGCTTTATAATTCCTTTGTCATCTCTGCTCACCTGCAAAGCAGCCCTCCAGGACTGGACCCCAGTGCCTACATTCTCAGAACTCCTCCATTACCGAGCTGGGATTAAATACCTTTGGACTAGAAGACCAAGAGCCTTTGCCAGCTATGAATTCAAGCATATTTTGATGCTCAGAAACTTAGAATTTCCGGATTTGGTATAAAAAGAATGATCATTTTTATATTTTCATTTATTTTACTTGTTTTTCTTGCCACCATTTAGTGTTCTCCCTTTCAGTTCCTCTCACCCTCCCTTCTTATTTCTTTCCTTCCTTTTTTCTTTTTTAGCCTACCTCTCCTTCACCTGCCTTGGACCTCATATTGAATTTTCTTGGGATTCTCATTTATATTATTCCACTCATGGTATTTAGGGTTAATGTATTTCTGGGCTCAAGTCTAAAGCCATCCAGTTTAAAACTTACTGTTTCTTGGGCCACTAGGAAGACATTGATCTCTATATAGCAAATATAGTAATGATAATAATGATAAGTTAATAATAAATATTCCCCTATCTTTAATTATTGGTAAAAGAAGGATAGAAAAGTTTCTAATAATATTTTACAGTTGGGAAAAATGTAAGATACACAATCACATTGAAAGACAATAGGAATATTAAAAATAGGGCCCAGATTTCTTGATAGTAGTGTATAGCTTTGGCATATAGAAGAGCTTTGAAAATGGAATTATAAGCACAACACTGAGTGGTTACCTCTGTACTGGATTGGGTCACCTAGTTCTGGTTGAAAAAACATTTGTCAGTTCTACTTGAAGCAGTTAAATCCTAGGAAAACATGGAGTCCAAAAATGCCAATTTCCTAATTTATAATGGGAGCTACATTGCCAGAAGAAACACTGAAAGAGCAAAGACAGCCCTGGGTTTGAATCCTGGCTCTTTGGCCATCTGTGTTGTACACTCTGTAGGCTATTGACATGTAGATTATCATATTGCATTGAAATTGTGTCTCTCCTCCGCTTTATAGTCAATAACATTTCCAAAAACTTCTTGCATCTCAGGTATGATCGTTGGGAATTGAGGTACAAAGATGAGTAAGAATGGCTGAAATAACATATAAAAAATAAAAAGAACAATAATGCTAGTTTGAAGTGATATCAGCAAGAGGTAGAATAGGAAACTCCAGGCTCTTGTTCTCCCACAGAAACATTGAAAAAACAAACAAACAAATAAACAAACAAAAGTCGAACCAACTTTGTAGGAGCTTTGGAAAACAGTTGAAGGTTTATAGCAACCAAATAAATGCCCAGTTGAGAAAAAACAATCTTCAAAATGGTAGGGAAGTTTTATGACATTTTTACTCTTTGCCCACTGTAGTCTCTCCCTATCCCTCTCCCCCTCCTCTGCCCCCTAAATTGGAGGGAGCAGAGCAAACCTTATTTGCTGATTATTTGGTACATTTATTCTAACTTTTCTGGACATAACTGAAGGACAGACATGAGGTGCTTATCTTTGTGTCACATAACTTGGAATGCAGGTGAGAAAAGCAGTAGGCACTGCTTGTAAAAGCTACAAGAGGACTACAAACCCACAATTGCTGGAAGAGATTCTGGGTAGAGATATACAATAGGCCATCTTAGGCTCAGAAGAGAAGCTGTGATAAGACTAGGAAATTAGAACATTCAGAGCCACAGCGTAACATTTCAGGGAGATCCCTATACTCAGAGCAAGCCTAAATAAGAAAGGGGAGAAGGAGTGCCCCCGCACTGAGCCAGTCTGCAAAGATTTGGGAGAGGTGGCTGTTCTCTTGTGTGTGTGTGTGTGTGTGTGTGTGTGTGTGTGTGTGTGTGTTTCAGTTCTTGGCATTCAAGAAAATATCAGAACAGGAAATGTCTGTCAGAACATTAGCTGAAGAGAAGGTAAAGGAACCTCAGTGACCATGCTCAAAAAGGAATAGTGTTTGAGAAAAAAACATTTGGAACTGTCAAAACAGAGTAGAACAGTTTTCAACAATAATTACACACACACACACACACACACACACACACACACACACAGAGCAAACCCTGGGGAGGAGAATCTGATTTCCTGAGTAAAAGTTTTGTAATAGTCAAATGCCCAATTTTCAACAAAACCTGCAAAACATACAAATCAGCAGGGAAAACATGGCTCATTCAAAGAAAGGGAATGAAAAGAAACTGTCCTAGAGGAAGACCAGACATTGGATTTAGTAGAAAAAGACATTAAATAATTTATCTTAAATATGCTCAGAGAGCTAAGGGAAAAGGAAAACAAACCAGGAAAACATTATTTGAGCATCAAAGTATCAACAAAGAGATAGAAATTATAAAAAGGAATCAGAAAAAAATTCTGGACCTGAAAAGTACAGTAACAAATGAAAAATTCACTGGAGAGGGTAAACAGCATATTTGAGCAGGTAAAAGAAAGAATCAGTGAACCAGAAGATAGAGCAATATAAATTATCCATCAGGTCTGGGGAGCAGAAAGAAAAAAGAATAAGAAGAGGGAACATAGCCTGTATTATTTTCCTAGGCTGCCATAACAAAGTGCCACAGATTGAGTGGCTTAAACAACCAAAATCTATTTCCTCACAGTGCTGGAGGGTAGAAGTCCAAGATCAAGCTGTCAGCAGGTTTGGTTTCTTTCGAGTCTTCTCCTCCAGCATATGACCACCTTCTTGCTTTGTCCTCACATAGTCTTTCCTCTGTATGCATATCATTCTATGTGTCCTAATTTCCTATTTATATAAGATACAAATCAGATTGGATTAGGACTCCTGATAGCTTCAGTTTAACTTACCACCTTTTTAAGGGCTCTATCGCCACATCTCATCATATTCTGATGTACTGGGGGCCAGGACTTCAAAATATGAATCTTGGTTGGGGGGAGGAGGAGCACACAGTTCAGCCCATAACAGATCCTAAGGGATTTGCGGGACATTGTCAAGCTGACCACATGTGCTTTATGAGAGTCCCAGGAGAAGAGAGAGAAAAGGAGGCAGAATGATTATTTGAAGAAATAATGGCTGAAAACTTTGCCAATTTGATGGAAGTCGTGAATCTACAAATCCAAGAACCTCAATGAACTCCAAGTAGGATAAACCCAAGGGGACTTATCCTGAGGCACATTATACTCAAACTGTCAAAAGCCAGAGACAAAAAGAGAATCTTGAAAGCAGCAAGAGAGAAGTGAATTATCACCAGGAATCATCAATAATGTTGTCAGCTGATTTTTCATCAGAAATGTTGGGAGCTAGAAGACTGGGGGATGGCATATTTCATGTGTTGAAAGAAAAACAGTCTAAACTGTAATTTTTATATGTGGCAAACTGACCTTCAAAAACGAGGGAGAAATTAAGACATTTTCAGAAAAGCTGAGGGAGTTCATTATCTGCTCTACCTAAAAATGTCAAAAGGAATCCTTCAAGTTGAAATGAAAGAACACTAGACGGTAACTCAACTCTATATGAAGATATAATGATCGTCAGTAGACCTAATTACACAAATATAAAAGCTAGTCTTATTATAATTGTGGTATATAAATTCTACAGAACTTAAAAGACAAATGCATAAAAATAATTATAAATCTATGTTATCAATAAGGCATACAACGTGTAAAGATGTAATTTGTGTCAACAATAACATAAAAGGAAAGACAGTAGAATTTTTGCATAAAATTGAAGTTAACTTGGTATCAAATTTGTTATAACTTTAGGATGTTATAATAAACCCTATGATAACCACAAGGAAAATATCTATAGAGTTTACAGTAAAGAAAATGAGAAGGGAATCAAAATGTGTGACTCCCGAAAAACAAAACATTAAAAAAAAAAAAAAAAGCAATGGAGGAAATGAGGGACAAAAAGTAATATATACAGAAAGCAAGTAGCAAAATAGCAGAAATAAGTTTATTATTAGTTAATACTTTATTTTTTTAAATTTTTTTTCTGCAGCCTATTTTATTTTTATTTTATTTTTTAAATGATTTTTTATTATATTATGTTAGTCACCATACAGTACATCCCCGGTTTCCGATGTAAGGCTCGATGATTCATTAGTTGTGTATAACACCCAGTGCACCATGCAATACGTGCCCTCCTTACTACCCATCACCAGCCTATCCCATTCCCCCACCCCCCTCCCCTCTAGGCCCTCAGTTTGTTTCTCATAGTCCATAGTCTCTCATGTTTCATTCCCCCTTCTGATTACCCCCCTTTCTTTATCCCTTTCTTCCCCTACCGATCATCCTAGTTCTTATGTTCCATAGATGAGAGAAATCATATGATAGTTGTCTTTCTCTGCTTGACTTATTTCACTTAGCATTATCTCCTCCAGTGCCGTCCATGTTGTAGCAAATGTTGAGAACTCGTTCTTTCTGATAGCTGAGTAATATTCCATTGTATATATGGACCACAACTTCTTAATCCAGTCATCTGTTGAAGGGCATCTCGGCTCCTTATTAGTTAATACTTTAAATGTAAATGGATTAAACTCTTCATCAAAAGGCAGAGATTAGCAGAAAGGATAAATAAATGATCCAGCTACATGCTATCCATAAGATGTTCATTTTAGATCTAAACACAAATGGGTTGAAAGGATGGGGAAAGATATTCTATGCAAATAGTAACCAAAAGATAAAATAGACTTTAAGTCAAAAACTATTAAAAGGGACAAAGAATGTCAATAATAATAATATAATATATAATTACAAATGTATACTTCAAACATCTGAGCCCCTTAATATATAAAGCAAACATTGACAGGATTGAAGGAAGAAATAGTTCTATAATAATAATTGGAGATTTTAGTGCCCACTTTCAATAATGGATAAACAAAATAGAAGATCAAGGAAATATAGGACGTGAACAACATTATGAACCAATTGGACCTAACAGACCTAACACTACACTCAGTGACAGCAGAATACACAATTTTCACAAGTACACGTGGAACATTCTCTAGGATTGATCGTATTTTAATCCAAAAAAAGTCAATTCAAACAATTAAACCATATAAAATATCTTTTCTAGTAACAATGCAATGAAGCTAGAATAAATAACTGAAAGAAACTAGAAAATTCACAGATATGTGGAAATCAATACACTCTTAACCAATGGATCAAAGAAGTTTTACAAAGGAAATCAGAAAGTACTTTGAGACAAATGAAAACACAATATACCAAAGTTTATGGGATTCAGAGAAAGCAGTACTAAGAACTAAAACACTTAAGATTTCAATAAAGAAAGGTCTAAAATCAATAGCAATGTTACACTCAAAGGAACTGGAGAAAGAAGAATAAACTAAACCCCAAACCAGCAGAAGGTAGAAAGTGGTAAAGATTAGAGCAGAAATTAGTTAAAAAAAAAAAAAAAAAAAAAAAAAAAAAAAGAATAGAAAAAGAATAGAGAACAATCAATGAAAATAAAAGTATCTTCTTTGAAAAGATAAACAAAATTGACAAAGTTTAACTAGATTGACTAAGGAAGAAAGAAGGTTCGAATTACTAAAATCAGAAAGGAAATTGGGAGGGGTGTAACTTCTGATTTTATAGAAATAAATAGGAATATGAAAGAATACTGTGAACAAGTGTACATCAGCAAATTGACAAATTGCTAGAAAGAAGCAATACTAAAACTTAGTTGTTAAGAAAGAGAATCTGAATAGATTTTCAGGTAGTAAGGAAATCGAATCCATAATCAAAAACAAAGAAAAGCTTTGACCAGATGACTTCAGTGGTGAATTCTAACAAACATTTGAAGAATAACATCAATGTGTCTTGTCAAACTCTTCAAAAAAATTGAAGAGAGAATACCTTCTAACTCATTACCCTGATACGAACACCAAAGACACTACACGAAAAGAAAACTATAGATCAGTATTCCTTAATATTGATTAAAAAATCTTACAAAAATACCAGCAAACTGAATTCCATAACATATTAAAAGGACTATACACCATGAATGAATGGGATTTGTTTCCAGAATGCAAGAATGATTTAACATATGAAAATTGGTTAAGGTAATAACTAGATTAATAGAATGAAGTTAACCACATGATCATCTCAATTGATGAAGTAAAAGCATTTGACAAAATGTAACACCTTTTCATAATAAAAACACTCAATAAATTAGGAGTAGGAGGGACTTCCTCAATATGATAAAAAACCATATATGAAAAACTCACAGCTAATATCATAAATAATGGTGAAAGACTGGTCTCCCCCTAAGATCAGGAACAAGACAAGGATACATACCTACATTCACCATTTCTATTCTACATAATTTTGAAATTTCTAGCCAGAGCAATTAGACAGCAGAAGGAAGTAGAAGGTATGCATATTGGAAAGAAAAAAAGTAAAACAATATTGGAAAGAAAGAAGTAAAATTATCTTTATTCATAGATAATGTGATCTTATATGTAGAAAACCCTAAAGATTACACCAAGAAGAAGAAGAAGGAGAGAGAGAGAGTGAGTGAGTAAGTAAGTGTGGGTGTAGCCTAGAGCTAATAAGGGGGAAAAAAAAAAACCCCAACATACAAAAAATAAGTTGCATTTCTACACATTAACGATGAACATACAGAAAAGGAAATTAAGAAAACAATCCCATTTATAGTAGCATCAAAAAGAAGAAAATATTTAGGAAAAATTTAATCCAGGAAGTAAAAGAAAACTGCAAAACGTTCCTGAAATTAAAGAAGACACAAATAAATAGAACAAATTCTGGGTTTATGGACTAGAAAACTTAATAATGTTAACCCTACCCAAAGGAATCTACATTTCAGTGTATTCTCTTTCAAAATCCCAGTGGTGTATTTTTCTGAAATATAAAGACCCATCCTGAAATTTATGTGTAATTTCAAGGGACCCTGAATAGCTGAAATCATCTTCAAAAAGAACAAAGTTGGAGGACTCACATTTCCTGATTGCAAAACATACTGTGAAGCTGCAGTAATCAAAACAGTGTGGTACCGGCATAGTGGCAGAAACATGGACCAGTGGAGCAGAGTGACAGCCCTGAAATAAATCCTTGCATGCCTGGTCAAATAATTTTCAACAAGGGTGCTAAGACCATTGAATGGGTAAGAATAGTCTTTTCAAAAAACAGTGCTGGGAAAACTAGATATGCACATTCTAAATAATGAATTTGGGCCCTTACCTTACACAAAAATAACTTAAAATGGATGAAAGACCTAAATACAAGATCTAAAGCTAAAATTCTTTGAAGAAGACATAATGGGAAAATCTTCATAACATTGGATTTGGCAATGATGTCTTGGATATGACACCAAAAGCACAGGCAACAAAAGAAAAGATACATTCGACTTCATCAAAATTAAAAACTTCTGTAAATCGGAGGGCACGATCAATAGAACAAAACAGAATGGGAGGAAATATTTGCAAAACATATATATAATAAAGAATGACATCCAGAATGTATAAAGAACCCCTGCAACTCAACAACAAAAAACCTACTTAAAAAAAAGGCAAAGGACTTGAATAAATATTTCTCCAAAGAAAATATACAAATGACCAATAAGCACATGAAAAGATAGGGAAATGCCAATCAAAGTCACAATGACATACTATTTCACACCCTTTAGGATGGCTATTATTAAAAGTAAAAAAACAAAACACAGAAAATTACAAATGTTGGTGAGAATGCGGAGAGATTGGGCCCCTCATGGGCATTGCTGATGGGGTCATAAAATGGTGCAGCCACAGCAGTAAAGTTTAGCAGTTCCTGAAAAGGCTGCACATAGAATTACCATATGATCCAGGAATTAAACTCCTAGGTTCATACCCAAAAGAATTAAAAGCCAGGACTCAAATAGATACTTGTAACCATGGTACATAGCAGCAGCATTCACAATAGCCAGAAGGTAGCACCAGCCCATGTGTTGATGAATGATGAATGGATAAACAAGATGTAAGTACATACAGTGGGATATTATTCAGCCTTAAAAAGGAGTGAAATTCTGATACATATTACACAGATGTACCTTGAAAACATGATGCTATGTGAAATAAGCCAGACACGAAAGGACAAACATTGTATGATTCCATCTATACGTAGTACCTAGAGTAGCCAAATTCATAGACAGTAGAATGGAGGTTCCCAGAGGCTGGGGTTTGGTGGAAATGGGGAGTTGCTGTTCAATCAGTGTAGAGTTCCTGTTCAGGATGATGAACAAGTTGTGGAATGGATAGTGGCAGTTGTTGCACAACATCATGAATGTCCTTAATGCCACTGAATTAATTATATATGTAAAAGTGGTTAAAATGGTGAATTTTATGTTATGTATATTTTACCAGAATAAAAAGTTTTTAAAAATAGTAATGGTGAGAATGTGGAAAAAGTGGATCACTCATATAGATCGTACATAGAAAACACAGTAAGAATATAAGGGGTGGAGCACCATGTCTCACAATCAGTTCAGATGTCTTGAGATAAAAATACCACATTCATTAAAGAGAAAATCTTTATGTCACCCTGACTCTGATTTTCTCTATTCACTGACCTTCAGTTGGGTAGGAAGAGCAGATACTCTGCCTGCTGCTGTGTTTTTTTAGAGACCCCAAAAGCAAAACCTCAAAACATTCATGTTCAATGAAATGTCAGAAACAGGTAGACCACTGCCAAATTATTCATGATCACGTGTTTGCATTGCATGCTTTGATCATGGATGCCATTAAGCCAGTTGATATTTTTACTTACGTATTCACTAAAAGAATTCAGGAAAATTTATATAAAATTTTAATGTAAGTTTAAATAGTTTTGAAGTATATATTTTCTGATGTGTAAATATTAATACTTTAAAGCTGTTACTTCACTTTTTTTTACTGTATCCATTGGATTCCAAATGTCACAGTGATTTGGTATTCACCATCATCATTTTAGGAATAAGTGTTCTATATTTTAATGTTGAAATGATTATAGATTCACAGGAAGTTGCAAAGATAGTACAGAGTGGTCCAGTGTACCTTTTTAGTAAAACAAAACAAAACAAAAAAACTTTGGTCATGAAAGCTTTGAAATTCAGATTTGAATTTTGAAAGCAATGACTTTTTGGTACAGCCCAACTCTGGAAACAGTTTGTGAGTTTTCTTTAAAAAAACTGACCATGCAACAACATACAGTGGGGCACATGTGCTCTTGGGCATTTATTCCAGAGGAAAGGAAACCTGTTCACACAAACCTGTAACACATGTTCACAGTAGCCTTATTCAGAATAGCTGCAAACTGAAAACAGCCCAGCTGTCTTTTAATGGGTGAGTAGTTAAACTGTGGTACATCCATGCCATGGAGTACTGCTCAGCAATGGAAAAAAATGAGCTATAGTTACACCCAAGTTGGATGGATCTAAAGGGCATTATGTTGAATGAAAAAAAAAGGTCAATCTTAGAAGATCACCTACATTGTATTTCCATTTCTATATATTATTTATATGTCTCTAAGTGACAGAATTGTGGAGATGGATAGCAGATTAGTGGCTGCCAGGGGTAATGGATGGTGGGGGGGTAGCTGTGACTGTAAGGGGTAGCATGAGGGGGATCTTTGTGTTGATGGAGTAGTTCTGTATCTTTTTTTTAGTTTTTTATATTAGTTGCAGTGGTGATTACAGGAACCTTCACATGTGATAAAATGACATAGAACCATACATATTTTTTCTACACATGTCAGTTTTCTAGTGTTGATACTGCACTATAATTATGTAAGATATGACCAATGAGGGAAACTGGGTGAAAGATTTACCGAATTTTTTTAAAAAGATTTTTTTAGGGGCGCCTAGGTGGCTCAGTCCGTTAAGTCCTGAGCCCCGCATCAGGCTGCCTGGTCAATGGGGAGCCTGCTTCTCCGTCTCCTGCTCCCCCTGCTTGTGCTCTCTCTTTCTCTCTTTCCAGGTGCCCCTAGAAAAAAATTTTATTTTAGAGAGAGAGAGAGAGCATGAGCCAGGGGGAAGAGTAGAGGGAGAAGGATAAGAAGACTCCACACGGAGCATGAGCCCAACATGGGGCTTGATCCCACCACCCCGAGATCATGACCTGTGCCTAATCAAGAGCCAGACACTTAACCAACTGAGCCACCCAGGTGGCCCAGGTTTACTGAATTTTAATGACCACGTACTGAAACCATAATATGCTTGGGACTTAACCACACCTGCCTGTAGAGGGGAGTCTTAAATCTGGGTAAGAGGTTTTGAATACAAACAGACAACTACACGTATCTTAGGTCCGTTCTAAGTCCAAGATTAATAATATGTTTGTAGGCAGGATGAAGAAGAGAGTGACCACATTATAGCCCTGTGAGAAAACTGAATTCAACTAAATGATTTTTTGGAAAGCTCAAGTCAAGGAAATCCAATACAGAATCCAAAAAATGCACCTTGATTTATTCAGCGAACACTTTCCAAGTACCTGCTAAATATCATTCAGTGTTAGAATTGAAGATAAAAAGATGAGTAAAACTACTAATACTTGTTCTTTTATACTAGAATGTAAGCTCCGTGAGAACATAGATTTTTATCTGTTTTATTCATGTATCATCTGTAATGTTTAGGCCAGTATCTGGCATATAATAGGTGCTAAATAAAAATTGCTGAATGAATGGATTCTCCTAAAAAGCTCAGAGTCTGATAAGCCAAAGTAGGTATGAAATAGGGACAGGAGCATATGATAGATGCTATCATAGATTCCCCCCCTTTTCTCCTATCTAAAACCTTTTCTTAGTCTTATGCAGTAATCTCTTTGTGAGTATTCTGATAGTACTGGGGTTCGGTATGTGCACAATTAAACTGTAGCAGCCCCCACTTCAGGGTGGCCTCTGGACTCCATTTCCCAGCTGGTTATGTCAGCATCTTACCCTCAGGCAGGGATAGTATTCCAGACCAGTTACTTGTGATGCCTTTAGGAGTTAGGTTTGTTCCAGTCCTCATAGCAGCATTCTTTTACACTAGTTATTGCTATTCAGTTGACCTTGGACAACATGGGGCTAATAGGTGCCTGCCCCCCCACCCCTGCAGTTGAAAATCCTGTAATTTTTGACTCCCCCAAAACTTAACTGTTAATAGCCTACTGTTGAGCGGAAGCCTTACCTATAACTAATAAACAGTCGATAAACTCGTATTTTATATGTATTATATGCTGCGTTCTCATAATATAGTAGCCTGGAGGAAAGGAAAAGTTAAAATCATAAGAGAAAGTACATTTACAGTACTGTATGGATATTTATCTAAAAAATCCTCCAGGAGTGGTTGGGACAGGGGATGGTGGCGGCGGGCCTGGCCCCGGGGTGATGATGTTCCACAGCCTGGGGGTCTCTGTTCAGCAGTGGCAGCGGCTGGGCAGCCCATGGGTGCCGACGGCAGCCTGGAGGTTCAGTCCAGCTGACCCACCGGCCTGAGGTATACCGCCGGCTGTAGCCATCAGCAGCTTCGGGGATGGGGCAGTGCTGGGCCGGGAGGGACTCAGGGCAGCACCGGAGTAGCCGAGAGCCCGGCACACGGAGGACCCTCTGGGCATATTCTTCTGCGTCAGCCCAGCCTCCTGCCTGCCAGCCCTGGGCGCTCAAACCGACCACCCTGTTGGCACATGGGCCACCTGTAGCCCTGTCTGGTACCGGGGCTCCCCCGGGGCTGCTGACGGCTCCCTGCGGGCCTCCCCTCCCTGCGTTCTCCGAGGGCAGCAAGTGTTACTCTGCACCAGTCACCTTTGATCCTGCTGTGGAGACTGGGGTGGGCAGTTGTAAATAAATACCGTGTGGCTTTTGCTGTCAACCCTTAAAAGCCCACCTATAAGTAGACCTGTGCATTTCAAACCTGTGTTGTTCAAGGGTTGTCTGTATTTTAAAGTGGGATCTGGGCTTGTGGGGCTGGGTACATGAGGTAGTGTAGACTATATGTAAGTTTACGACTTAAGAATGATAATTTTTAAAAGACTTGTTTAAGAATAGAAGGAGGATTCTGAGGTGTAGGACTCCCATGTGGGCCTCCTCAGCTTGGGCCCAGCTGTGGTGAATCCTCACCTGGCCAGAGCGGCACTTGCTTGTAGCGGTCCTCTGTTGTTTAATCTTCCTGGGACACACTGTCTTCCAGGACTGGCACAGGCAGTTGCCTGTGAAACTTGCTCGGGGTAATTGGGCAGGAGACGGTCTGGCTGAGGCTTCATTAAGGAGTACAGAGCATTCACCTCTTTGCTGCAGAGTCGAGGCATTAAAAGAGGTGATTATTTCCATTTTCTGGGCTCTGTTAACCTTAGTTTCTTTTAGGTTGTAAGAAGCACATTGGCTTAGTTCACTCTGGAGGTTTATTGTCAAGAATGTGTCTCAGTTGGCCTTCATGAAATTCGGCATTGTTGCAGATACTACAGTAACTTCCCCTTACGCTCTTTGTCCTCTGGTACAGTTGTTACCAAATCTAGTGTTTCCACCATTTTGATAAATCAGCGAATCCCTCCTTTTACTCCTATTCCACTCTGTTTCTCTGGTGACTGTGAGCTCTCTAATGCATTCTTAACTTCTCTTAGCGTCATACTTCTTAAAGGAAAGGGGCAGATTGGGTTGTTTAGTTGTTTATTATCCAGTTGAGTGAAGCTCCCATGAGTTACCTCAGAGGCCTCTTAGATGGCTTCTGGGTTGGAAGCTGATTCCTGGTCATAGTCATTTGTAACCAGAGTTTCAGTGTCTCATCATCTAAATTATAGTGATCGCACTGAAAGAACTGTCTGTGATCATTTCCTTAGAAGGAACCTGTGTGGCCTTGGTAGATGTTCAAAGCCTCATTTATTACTCTTTATCAGTGGGTCATTGGGAGCTTTCAGACTGAAGGAGAAGTAGAAAGTGCTGCACATACATGGGATGTGTTTCTGGTTCCCAAAACGAGTAGCCCATGGTTAATCAATTCAAAATAAAATGATCTTTACTTGTGCTGGTTCTGTAACCTTTTGTAGAAGTTGGTGTTCTAGAAATTAATAGCAACTCAGGTGTATGTATTATACTTCTGATTTTCATCCCTCTTAGTGAACTTTTTGTGGCTTTTGCTATAATTAATGAAGTCTTACAAAATAAGAAAGATCAAAATGTATACTTGGAATGTACACATTAAATAAGATTTAAAAAGGGGAAAGACTGGATTGTTGTGACCCGCATCCCACTAATACACAGGGAGTTAGAAACCCGCTTAGAGTACATGTCTCTGCACGCTGTCTTTAGCTGGGATAGTAAGCTAAGATCCAGAGACCTTAATGAGGGTTTTGTATGAAGGCCTTCTTTGGGGAATGCGTATTTTCCTAGAGGCCAGGCAGCTGAAAAATGAGATTTTTGTGGGTGATCAGTGTACCTACTTGATCTTCTCCAAGAAAGTAGGTAACACATTTGAGACCACGATAAACTGGTTTTAATGTTTGTCGAAACACATGGCGAGTCCGATGCTGGTTTTGAAAGGGATTACAATGCAGTCGGCTTATCTTGATTTCATCAGTAGCTTCATTCAGTTTAGCTTCATGAAAATTGTTATTATTTTTCTCATTTTACCAAAAACTAGTAAAAACTTTTTTTTAAAGATTTTGTTTATTTATTTATGTTAGAGAACGTGCGCCAGCAGAGGGAGGGTGAAAAGCAGACTCCCTCTGAGTGGGTAGCCCCGCATGGGGCTCGATCCCAGGAGCGGAATCACGACCTGAGCCGAAATCAAGAGTTGGACGCTTAACTGACTGAGCCACCCAGGCGCCCCTAGTGAAAACTTTTTAGTGGGTGGGAATCACTGGGTTACATGGGTAATATAGTGAGGTGGTCTCTTAGCTGGTTGATCTCTGCACCAGAGAATGTTGTGTCATCCTGAAGGGGAAGGTACCAGGCCGTGGGTCCGGGCCATATTAAACCCACCAAGAGTGTGGTTGCTGGGTTGGAAGCCTAGAGGAGAGGAGAGATGCAGGAGGCAGGAATGACAAGGTCCAGGTGGGTCTGGATGAAAGACGTTGACAGGATTAAGAATGGCTCTGAAGCAAGAAGGAAATTCTTAGAGCTTTAGCTCCAGGGCGGTTATGTCCTGAACTAAATTTTCAGAACTCCTCCCCTCAGTTCATTCCAGTGAGGTCACACTAAGAAAGAAAGCGATCAGCTTGCTGTATCTAAGAGACTTTGTTTTGGAATATAATATTTTTCTATCCTTTGTGGTTAGTGATGGTAGCCTACATAGAAGGGAAAAATCTGAACTTGGTTGGAGGGTTCTCTGCTTTTTAGAGTTGTATTGTCTCTGATTTTACTTTATTTTTTTCCTTCAGGTTGCTTGATTGGGGCGGTGAATCTCAAGTCCAGCAACCGAACCCCAGTGGTACAGGAATTTGAAAGTATGTACAAGGGAGAATGGGCACCATCTAATGGACATTTGGTAGTCTTGCAGCCAACTCAGGACAGACACACATGCGTGCAGTGCCCGAGAGGTGTCCTGGTGGTGGCTCCTTAGCGGTGCGTTTGCTGTGCACGTGTGTCAGTGAAGCACTCCTTCAGCAGGTTTTGTGCTGGCTAGAATCAGATTCCTGCCCTGGCTTTGCACATATATAACAAAGAATTTTCTTACATACAAGCAGAGTATTAAGGGGGAGTATGTACTCTATGTAGTAAAAGTCCTTGCTAATTGTCTTTGTTATTTTTCTGGCTAAAATTCATCTTTTCTTAAAGTCATTTAGAACCTGGAGACAGACAGATTTTTTAACCTGCGTGCAAGACTTCTTTAAGATTAGAGATAGCTTGCAGGGTCCAGGTATACAAGTGATCATAAAATTGTTTCCCATTCCCTAAGAGGTCTTTTTTTTTTTTTTTTTTGCTCATTAGGTGTGGAACTATCTTGTATCATTACGGATTCACAGACAAGTGACCCCAGGATCGAATGGAAGAAAATTCAAGATGACCAAACCACATACGTGTTTTTTGACAACAGAATTCAGGGTATGATCCTCTAATCTCTTCCTTTGTCCACAAGGCCCAGTCATATACCTGTGCCCAGAGACTTTCTTCTGACTGGTGATTGTTTTTTTGTTTTGTTTTGTTTGTTTCACTTACGGAAAATTCAAACATGGAAAAGTAATGAGAATAGTGTGTTGAACCTCCCTGTCCCTGTCATTCAGCTTCAACAAGTATCACCTCATCAGTTATGATTTAAATCTATCTGTAGCCCGTCCTGTTGATCTATCAGAGTGAACATTTTCCTAGGCCATCTTCTTATCATGGTCCCATCATAATACCAGCTGAATGAGTTAATCAGAAGGATCACGTGGAACAGCAAGGAGACCAGACAGGTATCTACTGAGCACCTGCTGTGCGCCAAGGTTCCCACATTGAGAAAGCATTTGCTAGAACAGACGTCAGCTTAGGGTGTCTCTGATCACATGCAGTAGGAGCAGGGCAGGTGGTGGGGGAGGCTTCCCGGAAGTGACATCTAGGCTGAGCTATGAAGCTGGTTAACCAGGCCAGATGGTGAGGGGTGGGGTGGAGGAAGGTGTTGGGCAAGAAAGAATGCTCTGCATATAAATGGAAGCAAAGGCAGGTTGGCTTAAGGAAACTGCAAGTTCTCTGTCACAGCTGGGACTTCAGGAGGGGAGAGAGGAGTGACTCCGCATGCTGGCGAGGCATGCCGGGGCCAGGCAAAAAGCACTGAATGCCACGCAAGAATGGACAGTATCTTGAGTTCTGCAAAGATTTTTTAGAGGGAAGGGAGATGATTTCATTTATACTTTAGAAAGACTTTACTTGGCTTTGGGGATGGGGAAAACGCAGAGCAGGGGTGCTAATTTAGAATTTTTTTGCAGATGGCAGAAGGGAGCTGCTGATGGCCTGAGCTAAGGTTGAGGCAGTGTAGAGAGAGATGGGGAGGGATTGCTAGGAGCTGGCTGTGGCAAGGGAGGGAGAGAGAGAAATTATAGATGACATGCAGTGGGACCTTACCTTCACTTGCACGGGAGGGACGGGGTAAACATGAGGGACAAATGCAACAGCTTCTAAGGGCTGGCTTTGGAGTTCCCAAAGAAGTCGATAGTTGGGGCTTCAGAGAAGATGAGAGATGTTGTAGAAACAGCCAAATTTCAGTCTTCCTGCTTTGGGTCCCCAATATCATCAGGAGTCATAGGCTCTTAAAAATCATCTTTTTGGGGGGCATCTGGGTGGCTCAGTTAAGCGTCTACCTTCAGCTCAGGTCATGATCCCAGGGTCCTGGGATCGAGCCCTGCTGCTGAGCAGGGAGTCTGCTTTTCCCTCTCCCTCTGACCCTCCCCCCTCTCATGCTCTCTCTCTCTCATTCTCTCTCTCTCTCAAATAAAATCTTAAAAAAAAAAAAAAAGAACTTCCTGTTCCTGGGAATTAAACACCTTACTCTTAGCCAGAGGGATGGGGGGAGGGTATTTATACACAAATTATGAGGGCTACAGGAAAATTTGAATCCTGCTTGGCTTCTTCTCTTGCCTTAATTCAGGACTGTGTCAAAAGCTTCCCCCCAAATTTTTTTATACTTTTTTTTTTTTTTAAGATTTTATTTATTTATTTGACACAGAGAGAGCACAAACAGGGGAACAGCAGAGGGAAAGGGAGAAGCAGGCTCCCCACTGAGCAGGGAGCCCGATGTGGGGCTCGATCCCAGGACTCTGGGACCCTGGGATCATGACCTGAGCTGAAGGCAGACACTTAACCAACTGAGCCACCCAGGCTCTCCGATCCTGAAAATTTAAAAAAAATTTATTGTCGAAGTATGGGTGACATACAGTGTTATGTTAGGTTCAAGTATACAACATAGTGATTAGACAAATGGTACTCAGTGCTCACCGCAAGAAGTGTAGTCACCATACAACATTATTATTATATTATTGACTATATTTTCTATATTGTACGTTTTATCTCGTGACTTATTTATTTTATAACTGGAAGTTTGTTTCCTTTAATCCTTCTTCACCTGTTTTGCCTTTCCGCCCACCCCTTCCCCTCTGGCAACCACCAGTTTGTTCGCTATAAATCTGTTTTGAGCTTTTATTGTTGTTTGTTTTGTTTTAGGTCACACATAGAAGTGAAATCATATGGTACTTGTCTTTCTCTGTCTGATCTCGTTTCACTTAGCATATATTCTCTAGGCCCATTGATGTTGTCACAGATGGCAGGATCTCATCCTTTTTTATAGTTGAGTAATATTCTCAATTATGTATATATAAACATCCCATAGCTTTGATAGATTTTTATTTACTATTTTCTTACATGGTGGAAATTCTAATCCTCTACTAATGGCTACTGGATAACAACCTTCCTATTAGAAAATGCCTTTGCAAATGTTCGTCTTTCATCATAAGCATTTTTCTGTTTTTATTATATTATGGTAAATCCTTCCTGTTCTTGCCACCTGTCAGCAGATTTAGTAATAATTATTTTCTATTTTGTGTCATTTTTTTCTAACTCCTTCCCTTATTTGTCATTCTTTTTTTTTTTTTTTTTAAGATTTTATTTATTTGACAGAGCACAAGCAGGGGGAGTGGCAGGCGGGGGCAAAGGGAGAAGCAGACTCCCCACCGAGCAGGGAGCCCGATGCGGGACTCGATCCCAGGACCCTGGGATCATGACCCAAGCCGAAGGCGGACGCCTAACCGACTGAGCCACGCAGGCGCCCCTTTATTTGTCATTGTTTAGGTTCTTCATGCTTCTTTGAAAGAGTTACCATCTTTTTATATAGCATATATAATTTATATAGCATAAAACATTTTTTAAAGTGTACCCTTCAGCGGTTGTTAGTATATTCAACAAAGATGTGCAGCCATCACTGCTATCAAATTCCAGAACACTTCCATCAACCCCAAAAGAAACTGCATATCGTTTGCAGTTCCCCTTTGTCCCCAGCTGCAGCAACCAGTAACCTCCATTGTCTCTGGGGATTTGCCTATTCTGGACACGTCACATAGACGGAATCATACAGCATGTGGTCCTTTGTGATTCCTCCTTGCACTCAGCATATTATTTTCAAGGTCCATGTACAGCGTAGCACGTGTCAGTACTTCATTCCTTTTTATATGGGGGAATAATATTTCATTGTAGGTAGACCACTTTTTTTTTTATCCATTTATCAGTTGATGTACACTTGGGTTTCCAGTTTTTGGCTATTATCAATAATGCAGCTATGGATATTCATGTAAACATAATGGTTTTTGTGTAAACATAAGTTTTCACTTGGGGACAATAAATGACCACAAGTACAATTGCTAGGTAATGTGGTAGCTGCATGTATAGACTTTTTAAGAACCTGCCAGACTATATTCCCAAGTGGCCACACCATTTTACATTCCTTCAGCAGTGTATTTCCCTGTATCCTCGCTAACATTTGTAATTGTCTTTTCCATTCTGGCCAGCCTAGTGGGTGTGACGTGGTATCTCCTAATGGTTTTGATTTGCATTTCCTTAGTGACTAATGATGCTGAGCATATCTTCATGTTCTTGGTGACCATTTGTGTATTTTCTTTGGAGAAATGTCTACGCAAATCCTTTGTCCATTTTTATTTATGTTATTTGTCTATTTATTGTTGAGTTGCAAATTCCTTATATATTCTGGATACTAGTCCTTTGTCCCGGATACATGATTTGCAGATACTTTCTCCCATTTAGTGGATTGTCTTTTCAAAACTTGCATGTGTCCTTTAAAGCACAAAAGTTTTAAAAATTTTTTATGAAAGCCCAGTGAGAGCCAGTGTAACTTTTTTTTTTATGCTTGTGGTCTTGGTGTCATTTCTAAGAAATTATTGCCTAATCCGAGGTCATGATGATTTATGTCTGCTTTTTCTTAAGTCATACTGTTAACTCTTGTTTGTTTGTTTTTTTTTGAAGATTCCTTTTATTTGAGAGAGAGCGAGTGCTCGAGAGAGACTACAAGAGAGAGAGAGCACAAGCAGGGGGGAGGGGCAGAGGGAGAGGGACAAGCAGACTCCGCATTGACAGCCGGGCGTCCTGGGATCATGACTTGAGGCATGACGAAGGCACACACTTGACCGACTGAGCCACCCAGGAGTCCCCACACTGTTAACTCCTCTAGGAGGGTCTTCGTTGTGTATAGTGTGAGGTAGAGGTCCAACCTCATTCTCTTGCTTGTGGATATCCAGTTGTCCCAGCACCATTTATGAATACTGGTTGTTTTTTAATGTTGTTTGTTTGATTTTTTTTTCTCTTTTGATGGGGAATCCTGGCTAGGAATGATGAGAAGGAAATGAGGTCCCTGGTTTAACAACAGAGACACATGTAATGAGTCCTCTTACAGACCAGGTACTATTTTGGTGCTCAGTGTCCTCAGTTCACCTCTCTTCTACAGAAGCAGAAACAGAAGCCAGTCTGCGGTCTCCTTATTGAGGCATTAAATGCTAGCCCCAGAAGGCACCTTCTTCAGGTGGCAAAGATGTCTTTAAACTGTCTTTTTATGTTCTGCATCCTCTTTTCTATAGGAGATTTGGCAGGTCGTGCAGAACTATTGGGGAAAACCTCTCTAAGGATCTGGAATGTGACCCGGAAAGACTCAGCACTTTATCGCTGTGAGGTGGTTGCTCGAAACGACCGCAAGGAAATTGATGAGATTGTCATTGAGTTAACTGTGCAAGGTAGGAACTCACACGAAGTTACAACGTGTACCCCCTTTAGGCCTCATGGGTCTGTCTATAAAATAAAAAAGATTGGGGAAGGAGAAAAATAAATAAATACAAATTTTAAAAAGACCAGGTCTTTCCTCCTAGGGCTATATCCTGGGGGTATCACAGGACTTAGGGGGTGGGAGGTTATGGGAGCTCGGACTGCCTGAGTTGGGGTGGAAAGTGAGAAGGGAAGTGGAGCTCCAGCCACTCCCCTCCACCAGCTGTAGGAGATGCTCCTTGGGAGGTGGAGGCATTGGAAATACGCTATGGGATTACACGGGCAGGATGAGCCTGCGGGCGTGACGTGGGGATGGCACTGGCGCATTCCCTGGCTGGTTTTCCTGTTTTGGGAGCAGGTTTACTGTGGGCTTTGGGAAGAATCAGTTGTGTTGCCGATCTGAAACCCCAACCCGTATTTCTCCCACAGTGAAGCCAGTACCTCCTGTGTGCAGGGTCCCAAAGGCTGTGCCCGTGGGCAAGATGGCCACGCTGCACTGCCAGGAGAGCGAGGGCTACCCCCGGCCGCACTACAGCTGGTATCGCAACGACGTGCCACTGCCCACGGACTCCAGAGCCAATCCCAGATTCCGAAATTCCTCTTTTCTCCTAAACTCTGAAACAGGCACTCTGGTAAGATCTCTTCTCAGACGTGAGGATAGAAATGTCTTTGTTGAGGAAGGGATACCTCTGGTGGAAAGAGCACTTATTAGGAGAGACAATGAACCTTATAAGACAGAAACTAAAAACCTATAATATTGGAGATTCTGTGGGAAAAATGAACCTCCCCTCGTTTTTATAAGAAAGTAAGTTCTAAGGGGATAAAATAAAGGAAGGGAAACCTGTAAAATAAAGGTGATTGTGGAGGTCTGTTAAACAAATGTAGTGGGTGGGTGATGTTAGGGTCCTGATGTGATTAACCAACTGTAAAAATCATGAGCCAGGGAAATTGGATGACTGGCGGGATATTCGACATTAAGGAATTGTTCGTTGCTCTAGGTGCAGCAATGGTATTGTAGTTATAATCTGAAGAAGTCCTAGTGTTTTAGAGTTACGTGCTGAAGTATTTATGGATAAAATGTGTCTAGGAGTTTCTTCAAAGTAACCTGGTGGTGGTGGTGGGAAGCGGGTGGGGGGAGAGATGAACTAAGATGGTTCGTGTGTGGAGGACAGACTGCCTTCCACAGCAGCATCTCCGCCGGGCTTTCCTGCAGCCAGGCCTCCTGATCGTGGTGCCTCCAACTACACGTGGTAACGAGCCAGGTTATACAGGATCCTCTGTATTCGTATTGCCCAAATGTTGCTGAGAAACAATCCTCAGCAGAGAGTCTCTTTCCCTGAATACAGTAAAGCTCACACTGCATTCTCAGTGTGGCTTTGATATCTCCAAAAACCTGAGGGGATCTCATGGTTCAGGAGTTCTTGGGTGAGACAGCTGGGGAATATCCGGGAAGAACCTGGATGGTGAGCGGGAAACCGAAAGGAAACCAAGAGCAAACGAGCAGACGTTTGACTAGGCTCTGGACTCAGCACCCTGGTGGGTGAGAGGAGTGTGGCGATCGCTTCTCTTAGGTCCCCAGAGGTCCACCCTGTTGACTGGTCTCATGATTTACTTGTAATTTCCTGGAGCAGGTTTTCAATGCTGTTCACAAGGAGGACTCCGGGCAGTATTACTGCATCGCTTCCAATGATGCAGGCTCAGCCAGGTGTGAGGAGCAGGAGATGGAAGTCTGTGAGTCCCTTTTTGAAAATATTTCATCTGAAGACTGGCACGTGGTTAGAACATTTTGAATCTAATATTAGACCATCAGTTTAGACAACTGGTCAGCTTTCTTCTGGAGAGGGCTAGACCCACTAAAACCTACTCGGGTACATTGAAAGGAAAGATGAGAAAGTTCTGAGTAACAGCTAAATGACGAATAAGTGATTACTTGCAATATGCTTATCTCCTCAAAATAGACTTTCTGGTGTTGGGAACACAGCTAATCATGCCACTTTTAACTGAGTTTTATTTATTTTTAAAACATTTTTTAAAGATTTTATTTATTTATTTGACAGAGAGAGTGAGCCAGAGAGCACAGGTGGGGGGAACAGCAGAGGGAGAGGGAGAAGCAGGCTCCCCACTGAGCAGGGAGCCCAACTCAGGGCTCAGTCCCAGGACCCTGGGATCATGACCTGAGCCGAAGGCAGACGCTTAACCTACTGAGCCACCAAGTGGCCCTTAACTGAGTTTAATAAACTCCATTTCTGGGGTGTAAGCGTCTGACTCTTGATCTTAGCTCAGGTCTTTTTTTTAAATAATTTTTTATTATGTTAGTCACCATACAGTACATCCTTAGTTTTTGATGTAGTGTTCCATGCTTCATTATTTGCGTATAACACCCAGTGCTCCATGCAACACATGCCCTCCTTAATACCCATCACCATGCTAGCCCAATCCCCCAGCCCCTTCCCCTCTGAAGCCCTCAGTTTGTTTCCCAGAGTCCACAGTCTCTCATGGTCTTGATCTCAGGGTCATGAGTTCGAGCCTGTGTTGGGCTCTGTGCTGGGTGTGGAGACTACTTAAAATAGATAGATGGATGGATGGATGGATAGATAGACTAACTCACTCCATTTCTTTGATAGAATTATCAAAACATAATGTCGTATAAGGTCTGGTCTCCAGAAATTTATCCAGTTATAATCATGTTGTGGTAAGCTGACACCCAGAGTTTTGGCCTCAGTAACTTCACCCCGTTCTGTGATGCTGCCGTGTCTAGAGTGCTGGTCCTGACGGGGAGGTGCTGAAGGCAGGGCTGGGCAGATGCGGCATGCCACAATCCCCATCACCTGGGGAGCTAGCTCAGCGCATACCAACCCGAGCAGTGTTTTCCAAGCTTGTCTGATTGTGAGAATCGTTTGAGTGCACTGTTTCACGTACGGATTCCGAGGCCCCACCCCAGGCGTACGGACTCAGTCCCCAGGGGAGGTCTGGAAATGTCTGTGTGTCAGACAGAATTCCAGGGGATTCTTGTCATCTGTCAAATTCAGGAAACTGCTCCAGGGCAGGAGGAAGACTCTTGGGCTTTGCCCCAGACCTACTGAATCTCTGTAGTGATAAAGCTTGGGAATTGACATTTTAAAGTCAAAATTTCAATTTTTAAATGCACACTCATATTTGAAACCACTGTACTAGGATGAGGGAGAATTTAACAACTTCCAAGTTAGTTGGCTTACGTTGGTATATCACCTGCATGTTTTCCATTGCATTTTCATCTGCATGAATGAAACAGCCCCAGTGCCCCACACTGAAGGGACTGAGTACCGTTGCCAGGTATACAGAAATGGGAAGAGGGGGTCAAGGGCTCTTCTCCTAGGGGCTTGTAGATATGAGGCCAGGCAGCCGATAGTGAAAGGTCATGTTGCCACCTCATATTTTTACTTTTCAGTGCTGTGAGAAACTAGTTCTCTTTCCCCAAATAATGCACAGCAAAGGGAATCCTTGGAAATTAGGATTTTTTTCTTTGGGATTCCTGGTTCCTTAATTCTGTCTTTATAAAGTGAAACCATTTTCTCCATTAATAATATTTTCAGGGATTTAGCCAGAAGATTGTAAAGCCTTTTATACAATGCTAAGCCCCCTTTAATACAGGATTAAGTATAACAGCATTTGAACTTTGGAGGCCTCAGTACTTTTTCCAAGTGAGAGCGGGGGTCTGGTCCTGTATGTTCCAGGCTAGAAAGAGTTGAAGTGGTCTCACGCTGCTCTTCTGGCTGGGGTAGGCATGAGAGGGCAGAGCGGGCAAGTGGAAGGATGCTGGAAGGAAGGAGGCACAGTGGGGGTCAGGGGCTTTTGTAAGTAAGACCAGATAGTGTGTGTCCTTTCTTCCCTCAATCCCTCTCTTCTCCAGATGACCTGAACATTGGTGGCATTATTGGGGGGATCCTGGTGGTCCTTGCTGTACTGGCCCTGATCACAGTGGGCATCTGCTGCGCGTACAGACGGGGTTACTTCATCAATAATAAACAGAATGGCGAAAGGTGAGCCTGTCTTCTGTCTTAAGTGACAAAACCAAAGTTTAAGTTGGGATTACATGAAAAATCAGTAGTCACTGAAGCCCTCTCTCCTCGTTTTTCAGTTACAAGAGTCCGGGGAAGTCAGATGGCGTGAACTATATCAGGACAGATGAGGAGGTAAGGGAAGGAGTGAGACAACAGAGCTGACATTGTTTAGGAAACCTAGAAATCGAGGTGTTTCCAGCAGAAAAAATGACATTCGTCCTTGGAAACCCTCCCAGTGCAGTGGTTGTACACACTCCCGGCGTTCACGTTTTGCAGGCTCTAATAGTTGATGTTACTTTTGAAGAATGGTTTCATTTGATTTGTTTTGCCTTAAGTTTCTTCTTCAGGGAAGCAGGGATTAGACCTGGCTTCCACTCTCCCTCTCCACTCAGGGCCCTGGGTTGGTAGAGCGTGGCCGTGTCTAACCCTGTGTTGGCCTTGCAGGGCGACTTCAGACACAAGTCATCATTTGTGATCTGAAATCGGACGGTGTGGCTGAGGGAGCACATGCAAATACCTCTACCAGAAACTCCTATCAAGAGCAGCCCGGGAGCCAAGTGCACTTGGACAGAGCTAGACACTGCGCAAAAGCTTTTTGTTTTGGCCGAAGTTGACCGCTACTCCTTTCTTACTTTTTAACAAGCCACATGAATAAAAGAATTTTCCTCGAGATGGGTATAGTCATCACAAGGGAAAACAAACAAACTGCGTCTCCCTGAGGCTGATGCCCAGTCTGTCCCTGACCTGGCTCCCGCCTGAGCGTTAGGGTGACTGGAAAGCTCTTGCTCACAGAGGCGGGGCAGGGCGCTGTGGGCCTGTGAAGCCAGTTTATTTGCCACTCACCTACATCAGGGTGAGTCCCGTGTGGGGGGCCACCAGGCAGCCACGTAGCACCCCCAATGCAGGGCTTGGGAGCACGACCCACCGTGACACCTGCAGCTGCAGTGTGAACCAGTGAATCTAGAAAAGAGGCGTTTTTTTTTGCGGTGATCTTGTCTCACAGCTGCCCACAGCCAGCACTGCGGATTCTTCTTGAAGATTTTGTTGATCAGTATTTTAGTGTCCATCTTGGAAAATGTTTGGATCAGAATTTTATAAAAACAGCCCAAATCAGGAAGGCAAATTGCTTGTTGGAAGAAGGGATCTTCTTACTGGTAGGAGCCCTGCTTGTCCATTGGGGGGAGGGGGGTGTCAGTATTTACATAAAACCTTCATCTTAGGCGAAATCTGAAATGGTACTGAAATAATGTTCTGCTTTTCTATGGGTGTTTATTTTATAAAATTTTACATTCTAAATTTTTGCTAAAGATGTATTTTGGTTATTGAAAAGAAAATTTCTATTTAAACTGTAAATATGTTGTCATACAGTGTTAAATACCTATTTTTTTAAAAAATTTCAACTTAATGGTAGGAGTTCCAAGCTACTAGTGTTAAATTGGAAAATACCAATAATTAAAGAGTATCTTAACCCAAAAAAATCCTCTCGAGGAAGCTTACTGGAACATTCCTTTTTCCCACAAAAGTTTCAGCATTTTTCACAAGAGAACTTATATAGTATATCAGACCTCTTTGTTACTTAGGAAACCTTTAAAAAAATTCCAGTTAAATATTTAATGTCAAAATCTGTTTGCATCTCTCCAAAAGAAACGTAAGGAGCTCTGAGGTTAGCTTTGAGCGGCCTCGTCCTAGATTACTCAGACTACCTATGCCTAGAGACTGCCCAGAAGTGCTTGGATGTACCTGTGAAACCACATTAGCCAGTCCCCGGGCTTGAGTCCTGCGCCCCACTCTAAGTCGATATTGGCCACTAACTTTGAAGGCTAGCCAGTGTGTGCCCTGCCGTCTTTATTGGCCTGACCGTGGTTTTGGGTGATTAGCTTTATAGTGTTGGACAGTTGTAAGGTGGACACTTCAAGAAGGGTGGGTGTCTCCCCTGTGGTATCCTAGCCTTTGGGTCCCCTGTGACAGAGCTCCTTTTGGTTATGGATGGCTCACGAAACAAAGCAGCTACTGCTGTTTGTTTTAAAATTCATTTTACTTTTTTGTGTAGCTCATAACTGTCCAGGGCCAAAGGCAGTTCTGAAAACTACAGTGTTTTTTGAGAAAACGAATTCCACTCTTCCTCTTTGCCATGAAGCAAGCACGGAGACACCGCAGGTTGTGTCTCACTTCACAATAAACCCATTATGTGGTGGCGGCGAGGCCAGCCCTTTGAGGAACATCAGCTAGTGCAGCCAGGGCAGAAAGCCCGATGGCGAGGAGAGCGGAATGCCTGAATCAAAGGCCGTTTTCTGATTTTGATTTTAAAGTCTTTATCTACCCAAGACCCTGCAGCTCACTGGGTGTGCAACAGAAAAATCCTTCAAAAGCCTGTTGTTGTTCAAGAGCAGATGTTCTTCGCCTCAGATGCATTGCTGTGTTAAACTCCTGATGTGAAGCGGTTTGAAGAGGGAGCTGCTCAGAAGAGCGTCTCCAGTTCCATTGTGTGCTTCAAGGATGGTTTTTATGTAGAAGGATGTATTCGTCCTGGGATTAAACTTCCAGTGTCTTAATTTTTTTTACTTTGGGTTTTTTTTTTAATTGAATACTTGAGACTTATGTTGACTTTTCTTTAAGTTCTGTGAATACTCTGCCACGGGGTGTTTGGCAGAAGCAGTGAGCAATTCTCCATAATTGCTTAATGGTACCCATCTTCTTTTGCGTTTGTGTCTTGAATGCTTAGACTTAAGATATCCCTTCATCTTTACCCCCTCTTGCTAGAAAGGGATAGTGTCCCCATTCTCTAATTGTTGGGGAGCCATACTCTAGCTGCCATCTTGGTTGTCCTAGTGATAGGACGGCCTTATCGACTCCCTTCTTATGACCGAAACACCTCCTATCCTAGTGCCATGTGGACTGGGTCTGACAGAAGTGAGTGTGGAGTCTGGGAAGTTGTTGCCTAATACTGTAAAAATGTAGACAGAAAAGGAACATTCATGTGTTTTTAAGATGTGAATGTGACTGAAGACTCGAAGATTCTACAAGGCTGTTGTGGCCTCTGGTGTGGCTGTTGCTGTACATAGACGTTGCAGACTTGTACTAACACACCTATAAGTTGGTATTTGTTAAACCTCATTTATAAAAGCTTTAAGAAAAAAATCAACTTTGCCTCGTTTTTTTCCTCTTATGTGCTCTTATGTTGAGTTTACCTCGTTTTCCTAGCATTTTGTTAGGCAAGTACAATTAAAATGGCACAATCTCAGGTTTAAAGAGAGACTGCCATCAGTTACCATCTACTTGATTTGGAGAGAAGAGTCTTTACTCAAGAGCAGCTTTGTGACTCTCTGCCAAGGACATGTCCATGTGTGTCACCGTTCATATATGGGAGAACTGTAGACTAGAGCACAATGCCATTCTACCCCTCAAATCCAACTACCACATTTATACTAAAAACATATCAACACAGTAACCCTGTATTTTTGTTTCTGTAGTACTTGGATTAAAAACTGAACTGACTGAATTTTCTTCTGGTCACTTTTGGACAAAACATGAATTACACGTGTTTTAAGGTCACCTAACGGCATCAGCAGAAGACACCAAAGCCCTTCCCCCCTTGTGGGAGCAGTCTTTGTGGACTAATGTTAACACAAACCAGCATTAGGGCATGCCACACATAGGCGAACTTTCAGGAGCAGGCCCACATTTACATTTGAAGAAGGATGTGTGCTGTTAGGAGACAGCTTCTTTCGGCACAGAGGCAGAGGGACAGATGAGCTGAACCTTAAAGACAAAGGGAGTCTTTTTTTTTTTTTAAACAACACATTTCTTTCTCACAGTTCTTGAGGCTGGGAGGGTTTTATTATTCTTAAACACTTAATGTAAATTAAAATGACTACCAGTAAAAGCCCTGTTCTAAAAGTAGAAATATTCTATTGAATACCAGAAGGCTGTATTTATGCTTAACCTTTATTATTCCATTTTAGAAAGCTGTACACTTTAAAAACCTGCGATTTATAAATAAGAATAAAAAAAATAATTACAATCAAAATTTCATCATTAGATACAGGAAACTACTGTACTGTAGGGAATTCCGACCAGATAACAGAAGCTTCATTTATATAAAAGAAAGCTGATCTGTTAAAGTTGTGTTCCTTAAAGACCAGAGTATGCTTTATCAGAATGAACTTGATACTTTCAAATGGAGTAAAGTTAGAATATTAAATAGCTAAGGCATTTCTCTATTATTTTACTTTTTTTTTTTTTTTTTTTAAACCACATATTGCTTAAAGAGAAATGTAAAAGGTTGGCCAGCCACACAGGTGAACAGTTAGAGTGCTGAAGTCACAAGAAAAATCTCGGCATCACACAGTAAAAGCCTCCCTCTCCCTGGTGGTGACGGAGGTGGACTCTGCCTTCCCACAGGCAGGAGACACGTCCATAGAGCTCTTGCCTCCTGGACACTCCCGAACGATTGTTTCAGTTGGCTGTTTTCAGGGGGGTCTTTCGGAGTGACCTCCTGGTAGGGGCTGGGTTATCTTTATTTCTGGCTGGGGACTTCACATTCCATTGCTGAGGCTGTGGAGGCCTAGGGAAAGGAAACAGACAATCATTCTCGAACTAAAGATAAAACCCTGACAAAAACATTTACCTCAAAAGGAACTCTTGGTAAACTTACGGTTTATCAGGAAGCGATAAACATAAAATGTCATTTCCTGGACACTGGGCTTCAGTTTTTTCTGAAAGGGAGTCAGACAAACAAATTCAGATTTCCCAGAACTCAAAAGGAGCTAATGCATCTGACAGGAAAGGAACTTGCCTTTGACTGAAGAAGGTGTCCGTGGTGTGCCTATGTAGCTGACTTCTGCCCCAAATGTGACATCATTGATGGTCTCTGGGTAAACATGGGGAAAACAACACCATTAACAAAAAGCCCGAGGAGACAGAGCTACGTAAAGTCCCCTGAGCAAGGTCAGTCCTGGAGCTTCCCCTACAGTTTCACTCAGTCACTCGTATCAATCCCTAAGCACTGTCAAATCCAAATCCAGGCGTGCTGTCAGGCCTCCATTTGACCTTTCTGTGGGACTCAGTGGAGACTCTGTCCTCCTGGACACTCATCCCATCCGTGGTCTCCTGGCTCCCTCCTCCTCTGACCACTCCCTCAGACAGCTTTGTGGCCCCTGCATACCCACTGCTCACTGCCTCTGGCTTCTCACCCTCCCCATGTCTCTACTTACTGCCGGCACACCACTGACCCCCAACTCTATCCAGCTCCGGCCTCTCTCCTGAGTCCTGCATTTCCTACTGTCCCTCACTGCACTCCCTGAAGACACCTGGCCACCTCATTTCCTTCTGAATCTCAATCCTGTCAGTGGACTGTCCGAGCCGGGACTGTCAGGCGTGAGAGGCTCCTTCTCCGTACCTAATCACTAACCAGTTACATTCGCCTTCCTCCTGTCTCCTGCCATTGCCTCCTCTCCTCCTCACTTGATATCCGCTCCTCTCACCCTGACTTAGCAGTGGTCTCCACCCAGGGCCGCCTCTTCTTTTCAGTCCGCCCCTAGGAGGCAGGGAGCAGAGTGTAGGAACAGACTTGAATCAGACTTGAATTCTGGCTCGGGGTCTTAGCTGTGTGAACTACTCGAAAAACCTCGTTTCTTTATCTCCAAAATGGGATCCAGATGTACCCGCCTCAGGGGAGTTATAGGGATTAAATGAGATTATTTCTGTTAAGTCCTCACCACAGGACTTGGTAAAGGTATGTGCTGAATAAAGGTGTTAACTACTGTAATCCATTAGCTGTTATTCCCTGCGTCCCTAGAGTTAAGTTTAAAGAAGTGGTGAGGCGGCTGATCTGCTTAAGTGTCCTGCCGGCTCCGTGTTCTAGAGGAAGGCCTGAAATCCAGCCTCTGTCCGAGTTGGACAGAACCACCTCTGTGCAAGCCGGTCCCCAGCTGCCTTTAGGAACCCGCGAGGTGCATTCACACGCTGCAGGCCACCATGTCCGATCGTCACTGTTCTCTTCCTAGTCTGGGCATGCAGTTCTGCCGCCTGGAGTGCCTCCCTCGTCTGACTACCATGCCAGTCCTTTGAGACCTGGGTGGCGATGCCTCTCCCAGGGACTTGGTCCCTCCTTTGTGTCCTGTACCTTTCTGCATGCGCTGTCAGCCCACTTGTCAGGAACAGAACAAGGCTCAACAGCTGGCAGCTGACCGTTCTGTCAGAGCCCGCATGCCTCCCAAGAACACGTGTGACGTCAACTTTCTCCCCCACGCTGTAGCCTTCTTAGGAGTACCGATGAGATCCTCCTAGTCTGTTTTAAAGTCCACAGAACATCTGCAGTGCTATGTGCCTGTGAACGACTGAAGCTATTTAACTGGTAAGAGACCAGTATTTTCATCGTGCTGCCACTCAGCTGCAGTTCAAACTGCTCTTCCCTACGTACACATTTCCTTCTCCAGTTTGGAAGCCTGAGCACATCCAGGTAGGTACTGGGTCTCCAACCTTGGCAAAGGCAGCTATGCGGTGGCTCTCAGATCCCCTGTGCACTTTGTAAGCGCTTAGAACCAAAGGCAGGAGCATCTCTGCTGCCTGAGTGACAGCAGTAAGAGGGACTTGCTGAACCCCGCACGGATTTTCAGTTAAGACCTAGCTCTGAAAAGGACTCCTTTCCATTTAGCAAAGCCACTTTGCTCATGCTGAATACCACCGGTGTGCCGGCACAGTGGAGCTGGCTAGCTTTTTCCTCCTGCCTTCGTAGAGCTGAGACCGCTTCCTGACAGTCACCCCACCCGAGTTGTCAACAGAATGTGTATTTACAAACCACAAAACAGGACTCAGTGTTTTTACGTGATCTGATAATTCTCCCAGGAAGGAGAGCTAATAGGAGACCTTCTTCAAGCATTCCTTCCTGGTTCAGAATAAGGAAAGATGGCCACAAATTTTACATTCAAGAGCCTAGAGAGAGAAAAGTACTCCGTTGACCTGGGGACACCTGAGGGTCTTATTTCCAGTGCAAAGACAGCTCCGGACGTGCAAATTCAAGCAGTATTAATGCAGCACGCCAGGCTTCGCTGCTGAAGAACTCGGGCTGCTAGGAAACCAACCAAAGACTGGAATCGGACTCCTGGGGATGAGCAAAACTAAAATGAGACGCATTCGCCCTGTTTCTGCAGCATATGGTTCCTAATGCCAAAATAGAAGCACTCGGTTCCTCCGAACCAGGAACAAAGAACATACAGAAAATCTGTCTGTTTCAAAGAGGCTGAATTTTTCACATATATAACATGACACCTGTTCAATATACAGGAACCCCAAATTACTGCTTTTAATGACAAAAGCAGTTACAAGTCAGTTGTCATCTGAGGAGATGTGGGGTAGGAGCTCTGTTCATCAGGTACTCTCCCTTAAAAGGAGGACTTGATGGAAATTCTCTATAACCCAGTAAATACTCTAACAGATCACAGCATCACAGGTCAAAGAACTGCCCAGCAACTAGCCAGAACACACTAAGTGCTCAATAAATTTGTACTGACTGAACGTACAACCAAATGAACGGCTTGCTCCCGGGCTGCACCACTACCAAAGAGAAGAACACCCTAATGTGTTCTCGTCTTGCAGTCACACCCACGAGCAGCATGTGAGAGCAAAGGCTGTAGAAGGACACGGGAACTGCAATCAGGAGACCTGAGCTCAGGCCCCAGCTCTGCCATTCGTGCCATCACTTAACCCACTAACATCTGCTTCGCTCCTCCCGTGTCCCAGGCACTGTGGCAGGCCTGGTGGGTACAGTGAAGAGTGAAACAGCTCAGAAACTAGTTGCAAGGACAGACAAAGCGGTACAGCTGATCCTGAACAACGTGGGGGTTGGAGCTGCCAACCCCTGCAATAGTCGAAAATCTGTATGTGACTTTTAACTCTCCCCAAAGTCAACTACCGACAGCCTGCTGTTGACCAGAAGGAAGCCTTACCAGCAATATCAACAGCCGACTAACGCATATTTTGTATGTTATGTGCATCGCACACTGTACCCTTATAATAAAGTAAGTTGGAGAACAGAAAATGCTGCTAAGACCATCACAAATGCTTTTAAGACAATTTTTGGTGCTGCACTGTAAACAGTCTGCACTAAGTGGACCCGCGCAGTTCAAACCAGCGCAGTTCAAGGGTCTGCTGTTTGTGGAGGTAGCAAGTACTGCCGAGGAGGTCAGAGTGCTAGGAGGGGGCACCTCATCTCGTCCGAAGGGTCAGGGAGGGCTGCTGCTGGAGGGTGAAGCAGCGGCCACCGGGGAATGGGAAGTTCTAGATGAGGACGTGGCGCACGAACGCCCCACGTGTGGCAAGAGGGGGTATATGCGGGACCTGAGAACCTGGCGCGGGGCTGGCGGGCAGAGGAAGGGGGAGGTGGAGAGCGAAGAGGTGGGAGGCACACCCACACATGCCGTGGACAGTAAGAAGCTATAACACAAGGTAATAAGAAAAATCCTCTACACTTCTAACTCACCTCGACTTTGAAATAACAGGAAAGAACAGAATGGGAGTGAGAAGACAGAGGCTCTTGGCACAGCTGGTGGTGGGTCCCCAACAGGCCACTGAACCCGAAGGCTCAGCTGGCTCCCGGAGCTGGCCTCGATGATGTACACGGTGCCTGCCGGCATCGACTTGAGTCAGCAACAAAGCAGGGCTGCCCGAGGCAGCAGGGGCACTCAAGGGCTGGCTCCAGCTAGAATGGCAAGCACGCCACTGCCCGGGGACACTGTGCCTCAGCCTCCCTGTCTGTCCAACAGGGAAGCTCACGGGTGGCTGCGAGTTTAACTGAGCTCATGCATGTGAACACACTCAGAAGAGCGCCTGACTGACATTCGGCTAGTGCTCGGGCTGTTGCGTTATAAGTATCACGAGACACCATGTGACAAGGCACCACAATGCTGCTGACCACCAGGAGCACCTTCATCTAGTAAAAGACCTCCTTCAACAGGAGGAGTCTTATTGCAGCTCCCACAGACACACAGTGACTGAGGAGAGACTCAGCAGAAGCCGGCTCGTCAGAGGAGTACTTACTCTCGGGAGTACTGATCGCTCGCTTAGTTACGCGGTCCACAGCTCCACTGGACTCCTGCTCCAGGCTGTAGGATGTTGCTAGGATGAAACAGGAAAGTTTTAGCTGTCCAAAAAAACCCAACACAATTTGCAAGATCTATGATAAAGTTAATATCCCAAATAACGTGTTCTTACAATGAAGTAATTCAGAAAGACACCAAAAAATGATAAACATGAGAAACCACGTCCATTTTCACTAGGACTCAAAGAGAAGGAAATTACCATAGCCAGTTTTGATCTAGAAAGCCTGGCAAAGAAGATGGGGAACTGTAAGACCAATGTTTCTACGGAGGAAAATAGACACCGGTGTGCCACTGGCTCCTGCCGACATACAACTGCAGTGAATTACAGAGGGCAATCTGACACCACCAAAGGCTTTAAAAATATTCATGGGCTCTGAGTGCTGGGAATCAATCCTAAAGATTATATACTTCACTGTGACATTACTTCAAAAAATTGAAAAACACCTATATTTCTGAGAAGAGTGTAATAGTAAATAGGTTTCAGTACTTCCACAAGATAGAATGCTACAAAGCCACGGGGAGAAAAGTTAGGAAAGAACAGCTCATGGGCAAATGTTCACTATTATTGTCAGTATGTGCAGGGAAGTAGATTACAAACCAGAAATGCACACTAAGATCACAACTTTATAAATAAGGCCTAACACGTGTGTGTGAGGAGTGGAAAGACGGGAAGAATGAACACTTTGCTGCTAATGGGTGAGTTTTCCACTTCACTCTCTTTTCCAAATCTCTTCTTACCCAGAATCCCAAATCCCCAAAGTTGTTTGTTTTGAATATCAGAAAACAGAAATCATTTAAAAAAGGATGTGTCTTCGTCTGTATCCTCACTGTGTCCGAGGTACCAAACCCAGCTCTGCCATCGGCCCCTGGAGCTGCCCGGGACTTGGGACTTACCACGATGGCACATTCTGTCCAGGCTCTGAGAGCTCAACGCGAGCGGCAACCCTCCTGTGCTCCGCCTCCGGTGCCTGTTGTTGGACTCCACAGCTTTCTTGACAGAATTCAGGATTGCGATGGTGCTTAGGGACATGGGCCTGCGGAGGAAAACATGCCACAGACGTGCAGAGAGGAAGGGGGCGAAAACGCTGCAGTAACCGCCCTCTGCCTCTCAGGTGCGCCCTCATCCACACTCCCTGCAAATCTGAGGGAGGAGCCTGGAAGAGGCCACTGCGAAAACGCCCAGGGGGAAGGCACGGACGCCCCGGAGAACGTGGTGAGAGGCAGTCAGCCCCGTTCCTGACGCACCGGCTCCATACCTGCCTTTAGGCATGAACCTCTTCAACAGCCCAGTCTCAAGGGAAGGAGACAGAGGCGGTGCTTGGCCAGCAACCGCTCTGGGTGTTGAGGGCTGGCTCGCAGCGGCGGGCACAGTGGCACCTTCCTGGCCAGCAAGAGCTGGCATTACTTCTAAACTCGGAGCAACCTGTCAGGGAAGAGAAATAAAGACTATTTACCTACTGACACTTTTTTTTTTAATGGAACCTTTACATGCCCTGAGCAAGTCCCGAAGTAATTTATTTTAAAAAACATGTCAGGGGTGCCTGGGTGGCGCAGTCGTTAAGCACCTGCCTTCAGCTCAGGGCGTGATCCCGGCGTTATGGGATCGAGCCCCACGTCAGGCTCCTCCACTATGAGCCTGCTTCTTCCTCTCCCACTCCCCCTGCTTGTGTTCCCTCTCTTGCTGGCTGTCTGTCTCTCTGTCAAATAAATAAATCAAATCTTAAAAAAATAAAAATAAATAAATAAATAAAAAATAAAAAACATGTCAGCCCTGGGCAAGTAGAACTTTCCCTTTAGAAAGTTACGGCAGATGTTATGGCATTAAAGAGAAAAAGGACTGAGTTAGTTTGCCTTCATCAATTTTTAATACAGCAGATCTGTGTGGATTTCTCAGAGAAGTGAGCACACTGCGTCTGGAAGTGAACAGCAGCTTACTACAAGTGACATTCTGTCCGAAACAGGGGCACTTAGGGAGCAGGACCACAAACTGAGACACCGAGGGGGCTCCAGTTAGCTCTGATCACTAGAACCACAGATTAAATAACCCGACGACCAGCTTGCTTTCTGGGCATTCACACACGGCCCCCAAGTATTACTATGATGACTTTCCAGACAAGTTCATGTGGCCTGCCGTGAGGGAAGGGAAGCCTCCCTGATCGAGTGATCCGTGTGGCACACATGGCAAAGGAACACACAGCGGTCCACGACCAGCAACCCGAAAGGTCTCGCCCCAACCAACCTCGGCTCCTGTGTGGGTTTCGAGAAGCACTGGGAAAGCTCGCAGCCGAGGGCAGACTGGAGAGGAGGGTCACACGCTACTTGTGCTGTCTGTGTCCCCCTGGCCCTGTAAGCCACCCCACTCACATCTGCTTGTCTTGCCAGCTCCTGCTCCTGGGCTAGCTGCTCGTTGTACTTCTTGATGTCGTACTCGAGTTCTGATGCCAGCTGCTTGTCTAATGCAAAGAAATCCTTGATTTCATCGCGGTAATCCTGCATCACCTCCTAAAACAGACCCAGAGGCATCTTTTAGTGTTTTCTTGAATAAATACATAAGCTCTGCAACACAACCTGATAAATATTAACAGGAACAGTAAGACGTGTTTTGCTGAGAGCAGACTATTTCTAGTACATAAACCAACAAGTTAAGTAACATGATGGTATTCTCCTGGGAAATGCCAACTGCACTTGTATTGACCACAGAAGCTAGTAAGCATGATGTGAGAGAATAACTATCAGTTCTGATCTTAGGGAGCGTCCTGTCTATCCGCCATTCAACAGGCAGTTTCCCAGGTTCCTGATGAGGAAGAAAGGTCATGGAACCACACAATCTGAGCCTCAAGCAGGCCTTATACCAGGGCACAGAACTGCCACTGATAAGCTACGCCCTTTCCATTCCGGAAGGCACGGTTGGGGATAGTGCTGGAGCTCGGTGGTCGGGCTTGGCTCTGGGTCACCACCAGTTTAAAGACTCTTGTAGTGTCACTGAGGCAGGCCCCTTAGGAATTCAAGTCAGATGTTAGATGGGCAGGTGGTACATGGCACTGTCCTGGCTCTGACAGGGCCTCTGGAGCAAGTGACAGGAAGCTGTGCAGTCTAAAAGTTGCTCATCTGTCTACACTAGCTTTCTCAGAGGACTGCAACTATGGTTCTACTCCCATCCTGTGTCTTCCTCTGAAGATAAGACAGAAAAGCTTTTATCACATGAGGCTAAGAACATTCTCAGGTCTTACAAGGGGATGCCGGGGACCAGGCCTCTTTGCTAAGAGGAAGAAACCATTTCACCTAACAGTATTAAAGGGAGATTTATCATAGCCCCACCTGTGAGAGAAGTCCCGACAAAGGGAAGGAAGTCTATGAACGCTGCCAGCCACCGTGAAGACAGGGCTACCCAGGCCGGGGGAGAGGACGGCTGCACGGCTTTCACGGAAAGCCGACAGTGAAGGAGCACGGTGCTGCTCAAGGCAGCTGTGTGGCCCTCCTCCGGGCGTGTGCTCAGAAACCGGGGACAGACTTACTGTTCAGAGGCCTTTAAGTAGTTCATTAAGGACCTAAACTCTTTTTTTCCTCTCAGAGCTTTAAAACAGTCAGGGCAATAAAAGCATAAGAATAACTGGAAGTTCTCCTTTTTTCCCACACAATGAGCCTATCTTTCCTACCTTAACTTCCTTTAGTTTAAAGAGGTATTTGAAGAATCTACATTAAATGCAATTTGGTTGTAGCCCTTACTGAAAACAATTTTTAGCATTTTTTGATGAAGAAAATAGCGTAGTGTAAACAGAGAAAGGAATAAAAACATTCCGTTTATTTCGGATTGAAAAATTTTGCCAGAAAGGCCAGGGCCTCATTTATGTCTGCATGGCATGTGAACATATTCTGGGTGCTCAGACCACGACTTTTCATGGCCTCGGATCCCACCAGTGACGGCGGCTCAACCCCCATCAGTGCGCCCCAAGACCCACTGTTATTTCCTGATGTGGAGGCAGTGTTAAAGGAAAACATCCCCAGACTGAACATGATGCCCAATGTCACTTTATCCCTCACCAGAAGGAGCTAAGATGATGCCTTTGTATTTGACCCCAGTTGAGAAAGCCTTCCAAACGGCATCTCGAAACTGGCATCAAGGACACACGTGTTCCGCACAGATAGTCAGCCCTTCATAAACTCAACAGCACGAAAAAGGCAAGAAGCAGCTTCTGTGGAACCTACGGTCAAACTCTCTCTCTGTTGAAAGGCCTGTCTGGCTGGTCGAATTCTAAAAAAGTGTAAAGCTGGTTTTTGTAGCATTTTGAGTTCCTGTGTTCACCGACCAACTGCACCATCGTAACTGTGACAGATCCTGAGTATTGAGCTAGAGGCGGGAGACACTGACCACAAAGCACAAGGTCATCTTTTACCCTGAGATAGGTCATGAGTTCCCGCAAAGCTGGGATCTTATTTTTCTCTAGCACGGTCTTCAGGGAGATGATAATTGGAATAATATTTTCTATGAAATTCTTCTTCTGAACCTGTAGTAACAGAAACAAAGGCATGTTTTATACAGATAAAGTTCTGAGACAAAGGCTTCTCCCTGACCTAGCTCCTTCTGCACGGCCGATCTACGGTACTACGGGGGCTTCCTGTTTATCTTTTATTATGATGCTGGGAACTGTCTAGGACCCAGCACCTTTGTCCTGGAGACTTTATAAGCATTATCTCAAAACACTCAGAAGGCTTTGTGAAGTAGGTTGGGGATGAGTGCTATTCTTATTTTCTAAACAAGAAACAGGAATTAGAAATAGGCTGAATAACTTGACAACAAACACTAAACCTCCACACAAACCCATCTCGGATCCAGTCAATTCCTCCCCTCGGCATGCTCCCTCTGGAATGAAAATGAGTTCATTTCTGACTACCCAAAAGGGCCATTTTGTATTCCTGCTGTGAAATGAAACATGGTTGAGAATGTCTAAGCATGAAAGAGTCAGTGTTGTATTTCTCTCTTCTTGTGTAACTTTGCACACATTTAGAAAAGGTTTATGTATTCATATAACACCTGATTTGACCAAGCCTTCATATTCTTAACCATGAATGATCACTAACCACAGATATTTTCTAATAAATCTCTTAGAATTAAAAATCATCATTATGGTAGCCCACATATGTAGTAAGATTTATCCTTCTGAATTTGGAAAGTATTCTTTTTCTTCTTAAAGTCACTAGGTTCCTCGCTTGTAAATCACCATTTCTAAAAAGTCTTATCAGAGTTCCTGAAATAGAAGGTCAATCAGTAGAGAAATAAACACTTTAATAAATATGAGACTGAGCAGGTGGTAAGTATAGGGATAGGCTTAAAATGTGACTTAAATGCATTCAACTCAATAAATACTATCAAATGCCTTCTCTGTGCCAGACACAAAGCTAACCTCTGGGGATGTAAAAATGAAGCCAAGAATTCTTGCCTCCAAGCTACGTCTAGACCACACCGTGTGCTATGATGTGTGGCATGGTGTGACAAGTGGCAGGATGCTGAAGAACTTACAGAAGAGGAATGCCTAGGGAGGCAGGTGCATCTTTTGAAAAGATGTAGGAATTTGGCAGCAGGAAAGGAGGACAGGGTGGGAGAGGCCCTGCGGGCAGACAGACAGACCATGTGCAAAGGCACAACAGCAGGAGCGCACACCTCCCACTCGAGGAATCAACAGTGACCTGGAATGGAGAGGTCAGGGAGGGGAGCATGGAGACGGGAGGCGTGGGGCAGTACGGACACCCAAGACCTCTGTGTGCCTGGGCGAAGAATAAGGATTTTATTTAGAAGATGACAGAAAGCCACCAAACTAGACTAAAGGTAGCATTAGTGAGGTATAACTTATATGCAGTAAAATTTACCCATGCTAAGTGAACAATTTGACACATCTGACAATATGCGTCAGTATAGACAATAAATATGACAGTATAGGGTAACCAATACCACAGTCTGCATCATCACCCGTAATCCATCACCCTGAAAGTTCCCTGCTGAGCTCTGCAGCCAATCTGCTTCTAGTCTCTTTTAAGCAGGAGAATAAAATGATCAAATTTGTCCTTAAGAAAGACTGCCGTGGCAGCAAGGTGGTACACAGCCTGGACCAGAAAGAAACTAGAGACACGAAGGGTGCTGAGTGAGGAAACCACCGGGAACGGCACCAGCTTAAATAAGTGCAGAATGGGTAAGGGAGATGGGTTTGTGAGGTAAAATGGACAGCATCTGGAGACACATTGGATGGCGTCAAAGTCTATTTCTTTAGGGTCCAAAGCTTTTGAGACTCAGGTGGGAAAATCAACCTAGTGATCGAGGCTAGTGTAAGAACCGGAACCTGGTGAGGATTATGGCAATTAAGCACCACTCTGAATCAGTCTGATTCCAATATTCACACTCTGGCCAAAGAAACCATGAGCCTGGCATGCCAGACTCCAGACTGGGGTAGTACTGGGTTCCCTTGTGGACAAGTTGGTAGATAACGGTTTGCTTCTCTACAATAGAGACCAGGAGAGAAGACAAAGAGGAGGAAGGAGAGGAGTAACTCAGTTTTGGCAGAGGAAGTCTGAGATGCCAAGCAGACAACTTGGGGTGGGTCAGGCCACGAGGGAAGGTGGAGCTGGAAAGACAGAGGCAGAGTCGTCATCACTGCGGTGAGTGTTAAGGCCATGGGTGAGAATAAAATCCTCATCTGAGGTAGACCGCCAGTACTCAGGGAGTGGACGGAGGAGCACAGGGGTGTAACCAGGCCTGTTTATGGAACGACACACTCACTTGCGAGATGAGCCTCTTCTGAGCTTCCTGCATGACTGCACTGGCCAACGCCGTGTCATCTTCTTCCATAAGAAGGTCCTTATCTGCTTTAGCTCTCATAGCCAAAAGCTTGATCTCCTTTGAGCTGAGGACCTCAAATGTATCTGAGAGCAATTCACTGGCTTCCATGTCTAGGGGAAGGATGCCATCGGCAAAGGATGCTGAGAGAGAGCACAAAAGATCAGCTTCTGAGAAACAGTCCAGCCCCAGGGGGGGAAGGGTATCCCACAGAGCTAGGAGGGCCCATCTTGGCTTCAAGTGGGGGTCTGCATGGGCCCAGCTGATGTCAAAGAAGGAAAAAAATGGGGTCTTCCCATAGCATCGAGGTCTCACTTGTTATAGATCTGCTGAACCATTAGCCACAGGGCATTTCATTTTTAAATATACATTTTATCCCAAACACACCAGGCCTACCCAAAATACTAAGGCAGATTTTGGAAGTGATATTGAATCGTTGTTCATCTGTGAAGTGCTCCAGAAGAAATTTGTAGATTTTCATTCGCTTCTGCTTGTTTGTCTTTCCCTTCAGTGAAAACAGCCGCTTCTCTCTATGGTGAAACAGGACAATTTTACCACATCACGTGGGCAAGGGTACGGATGTTAATTTCAACAGCAGTTTGCAGCATCCTAAAAGCTGTCTACCCAAGGTGTAAGTGCACAGATGAGAGGACCGTGCTTCCCGGCGGCACTTCCCTCAGGACGCTGTTGCAGGGTGAATTGTCTAGCATCACCCCGCCCAGGAAGGCAGTCCCACTGCAAGGAGCGTGGGGCCCGGGGTCTGTGCCTCACCACGTGTACAGAGCAGCCACCCACCTCCCACTGCTTGCCCGACCCTTCCCGAGAGCTCCGCTGACCTCTCTGACTGGGGGAACTTGTTATACTTCTCATGCTTCTCGTAGTTATTGAAGTGGAAGATACACTCAATGAAGTGCTGAAAGAACATGACAGGGTTCCTCTTCAGTAACAGGTGAGCCAGGCAAAACTCCCCAAAACTGCAAAGAAGGCGAGAGAGGAGAAAGAGACCCGTTTGCTGTTTGCAGACAGCCTCTAAAATTACACGGAGAATGCGGAGGTGCTGGGGGAAACTGTGAATAAGGGAAAGGAATACGAAATCTATCCTAATACACAGCTTTGTCCAGACCAAAAGCAAGATACAAATTTAGCTTCTTTTGTCTGTCCTTGCTCAACAGCATCCTTTATGAATCCAAGGTCAGCATAAAGGCTTTTTATACCAGGATTCCTTTCAAAATTCTAACAAGGTGTTATTATTCAGCTACACTTCAAATGCGGGAAAACAACCAACTGACCCCAAACTGCTCTTCAAGCAGAATTCTGTGGTCCTCATGGCTGATGCAACGACAAACCACCACCTGAAAATGAACACTTGGCTTCCCCCACTCAACTTGAGGTTTGCTGCCCACAAGAATGAATAAAAACCAATTTTTGTAATTGGGACTTTTTCAAGAATTGGGATTAATTACAAGAGCCTCACAGTTCGGGTCAGTACACAGAGTGAAGCACTCTCACTGAGCTTTGGACTCATCAGCAAGCCCCAGGCACTCTCCTTTCTCCTGTGCCCCCAAATCTGGAAGAGGCATCCGACATGCACATACCAGGCTACCCATCTGAAGGGCAAAACATTAGTGGTTTCCGAAGCCAAAAGTACATGGACAAAAGCCAGGTTATCCAACCGCAGGCCCCAGACAGTTTGTCTAGTAGGGGAGAGAAGGCCAAGGCACAGGTGTTTGCTCAGGGGTCAGCACGGGGTGGTGCAGGGCCGGCTCTGATCCATTTATACTGTCCAGAAGAATGTTTTAATTTCATTTCAGAGTTAAATGCAATTTCCACGTACACAGGAATGCCGGCCAGCTCTCAAGGAGGGAGGAGCAGTAACGAGGATGACCCAAAGTGATTCTTGGCTTTGGGAGGCACGGGACTCATGAGAGATTCACCTTCTCTCTTTTTTTTTTTTTTAAAGATTTTATTTATTTATTTGACAGAGATAGAGACAGCCAGAGAGAGAGGGAACACAAGCAGGGGGAGTGGGAGAGGAAGAAGCAGGCTCATAGCAGAGGAGCCTGATGTGGGGCTCAATCCCATAACTCTGGGATCACGCCCTGAGCCGAAGGCAGACGCTTAATGACCAAGCCACCCAGGCGCCCCAGATTCACCTTCTCTTAATGGTCCTCCTGAGGCTAATATTAAAATCACTTTATATTCGAAGCATACACATCAATGAAAACACAGAGAAGGCAGTTCCAGAAACTTGATAGAAGTAAACCTAGGTAAAAGCTCCACTGCAAACAACGGCACTCTGACCACTCACCTAGCCTGACATAATTCTGAACACAAAACCAACAAAACTCTGTATCGAAAAGGGAATCCCCCGAGAAGTTCACGTGAGGCCAGCTAGAAGCCCCTGCTGATCCAGGAGCAGTCAGTACGTTCTACACAAACTGCTGTTTAGTAGACCTGGCTGAAGGGCAAATAAGGTCACAGCACAAGGTGAAGTTCTTTCTAAACAAGGCTTACTCTGGTAAGTTATCTGTGACCAAGAGTGGAGAAAACCATTAAGTAAACCAAAACCATTCCCCTAGAAACGAGACTTCACCTTCCTTTATTACAGTTAACCTACCATGGCATGGCAGCTCTTACAACTACCCGCATTTTCTCTTCGTATCTGAAGTCATTCGTGTGAAAATGAGATCAGACAGAACCCAGTACTCTCTGCAAGAAGAGGGGTTGCTCTGAGCTTCAATTTGTGAGCTTCGACTTGATGTCCACTCAGAATTTAGGTCAAGAATATATACCAGTAGAGGTAACTGATGGGCAAGATACTGCAGTCTACCCTCTAGTGAATACCTGGCTTAACCAACTGCACAGATAAATCCAACAGTAACATGAATTATGCGAAGGATTCACATGCTCAGGGCTGGAAGCAGAGTCAAAGGACTTTGCATCATAGAAGCCGGAAACCACGGTCAATGGGTAATATTCAGCACTGTCTTGCTGTTATATTTACTGGGACTAAAAGGGCACATTTCAGCCTTGACTGCATTAAACTCACCAATCTTTCTAGCCTGATAAACTGGGGAACAGAGGTAATTTTGGGTTTTTTTGTTTGTCAGCTGAAAAGTTAAAAGAAATTAACATTCCAAGGAATTCTTCCTGGAGCATTCCTTTTAGAGCACTTTTCAGGAAACAGAAAACTTACACCGCCAAAGACACCTTCCTAAGAACTCTGCTTCTTTTCCCACCTCTTCTCATCCCTCAGGAAAATTAAAAGGAACTATATGTAATCACACCACCAATTCAGGGATACTGTCTAGCCATCTTACACAGCATTAATTACATTATACAGAAAACAAAAAGACCGGCTAAATCTGAGTCATAATAATCTTATACAAAACAGTTATTATTCTCTTACTAAGAATCTAAATCCAGGTTTCAAACAGCCTTACTTTCACTTTCACTTTTTTTTTTTTTTAAAGATTTTATTTATTTATTCGACAGAGATAGAGACAGCCAGCGAGAGAGGGAACACAAGCAGGGGGAGTGGGAGAGGAAGAAGCAGGCTCATAGCGGAGGAGCCTGATGTGGGGCTCGATCCCATAACGCCGGGATCACGCCCTGAGCCGAAGGCAGACGCTTAACCGCTGTGCCACCCAGGCGCCCCTCACTTTCACTTTTTAAATTCAGTATCAGTCGGAACATAAAATCGGACTTTTCTCATGTTTCCCATGCCGAATGCTATTCTGAAGCATCTATCTGCTCAATAAAGGCCACTGTTCACGGACTCCTATTCCCGATCTGTCCTACCTGGTCTATCTCAGACCCATTTATACCAAAATTCGATCTGAAAATCGAGGAAAGTTATTTCCTATAGCCATGTGATTCTTGGCTACCACCTCACATCCAGGCCCCCTTGTTCCCCTGTCCTCATCACCTCTATCACATCCCTACACTGTTCTGTTTTTTCTCTCCTGGTCTCACCTCCCCTGACGTGAGCGTACTCTGTACTCCAGTTCCAGGAGGAGTCAAGTGTTTACCCTCTCCACACTTCATAAATCAGGGCTGGCTTTCCTCTAGGGACACCATTTCCCACAGCCCTCTAAAGGGAAGGCCACTTGCTGCTTCTCCCAAATGCCAGAGTCAAGGCATGAGGACCACACTTTCCCTCCATATTATTTTCATTCATTCTTTTGCCAAATGTTCATTGGGATGTCTCCTTAGTCTCAAGCTCTCTTTCAGGTGCTAGGGATACTGCAGTCAATAAAACAAAATCTCTGCTCCTCCCGGACGCTTATATTCTAGTAGGTAGTCAGATATTACATATACAACACAAAATATGTTGCCACAAGTGCTCTGAAGAAAAAGCTGCTTGGAGAAGGTATAGGAAAGAGGGAAGGGAGGGCTGGATTCTTCTACCTGACCCACGTGACAATACATAGCCTCCTCTACTGAGGCTCTGGCTATCTATTTTGCACCCCCCCCCCCCCAGTACTTGATAACTGCTTCCTAGTTTTCCCCAGTCCAAATAATACCAACATCACTGCTATGGTCTGCATGTTTGTGTCCCCACCAACCCCATTCCTATGTTGGAAACCTAGCCCTAAGGAGACGGTATTAGGAGACTGGGCCTTTGGGATTAGTGTATGAGATTAGTGTCTTTATAAAAGATGCCCTGGAAAGATTCCTTGTCCCTTCTGCCACGTGAAGACACAATGAGAAGCTTGCTGTCTGGAAGATGACCTTTGCCAGAACCCAATCATGCTGGTGACCTGGCTTCAGACTTCTAGCTTCTAAACTGTGAGAAAGAAATTTCTGTTGTTTATAAGCTATTCAGCTGTGGTATTTTTTTTTTTAAGATTTTATTTATTCGACAGAAAGAGAGAGCAGAAGCAGGGTGAGTGGCAGGCAGAGGGAGAGGGAGAAGCAGGCTTCCTGGTGAGTAGGGAGCCCAATGCAGGGCTTGATCCCAGGACCCTGGGATCTCGACCAAGCCAAAGGCAGAGGCCTAACCGACTGAGCCACCCAGGCGCCCCCAGTCTGCGGTATTTTGTTATAGCTGCTTAAACGGACCAAGACAATTTCTCAGAGAATCTTCAATGTCCATACTGATGAGCTCATTTAACCCCTAACTTTCTATTTTTTTTAATTTCATCAACTCAAGTGACCCTCCCATGTATGTTCTGTGAGCTACTCTGCAGCCCCATCCTGGACCATGTCACTACACCCGCAACACTCACTTCTGATATAAGATAATCCACTTCATGACCACACACACCTGTCCTTCCAGCTTTCTGACCACCCCCCTTCCCATTCCACTTGTTCTACAACCTCAATAACCCCTCTAGATGCTCAATTACCTCTTCTCCCAACCGATCTCTGTCTTCACTTTCTTTTCTAACTCAGTGACCATTATCTTAGTCATTCTCTTGCCTTGAACCTCTCTGGCCCTGCCCTGTGACACTTCTGCAGCATTTCCCCACTTGAGCCCAAACGCACTTGTTACGTATCACCCCCATGACTGCTGTACTACAAGGACACCACCTAGTGGGCAAAGGGGAAAATACATCATACAATTTTGGAGTCCCTGAACATTAGTGGGTGCATATGACAATTAAAAATGTCATTCAAATTTGCTCATGCCAGAATCTTCAGGAATTCCACCTGGGCCAGAAATAAATGCAACAGGCTCTGCCACTACAGTATCTTTAGAAGACTTGTATTAGCAGATGTGTATGGAAAAATTAATGTGTTTAATGCAAGTATATAGGCCCGACCTAAAAATAGCGGAACAGACTAATTTAAATTATAGTTAACAAAGGTAATCATTAGCTTATTAAAGCTGAAAATCAGGGCCCACATTTGAACCATGTGGTTTAAACAAACACAGAATATAGAGATAAAATGGAAAGTTTAAAAGGGATGTATCAAAATATTACAAGAGGCACCGATAATCTTACTATATAGTGTAAATACCTATCCATCCTTCTAATTTCTTTCTGATTCATGCTCTGATCAATTTTTTTTTAAAGATTTTATTTACTTATTTGACAGAGAGAAAGAGACAGCGCAAGCAGGGGTAGCAGCCAGCAGAGGGAGAGGGAGAAGCAGGCTCCCCGCTGAGAGCAGGGAGCCCAATGTGGGGCTCGATCCCAGGACCCTGAGATCATGACCTGAGCCAAAGGCAGATGCTTAACAAACTGAACCACTCAGGTGCCCCTCTGATCATCTTTATAACAGGTTCTGTGTATGTTACATACATACTGGCCAATGCTCTTGTTCACATACATGTATAGGAGCTGAGAAAAGGGAGTAAACCCAGAAGTGTAGGTTAAATAACCAATCTCACCTTCCCGGCTCATCACTTGAGAGCCTCCCAACACTTCTAATTATGCCTGCTTCTGGGCTACACATTGTAGAGAGGAGAGAGGGATGACAGCCAGTCTTATGGTAGCAGAGTAAAGGTAAAAGGGCATTACATCATTATTTTGGTCTGTTCTCAGTTATATAAACAAAAAGTAATAGTCTTAGTTTTTTATTTCTGACTCTAGATAGCATTAATTAGAATGTTAACCTTTTACTAGTTTATTATGCAAAATATTCCTCCTTGGAAAATTATACCCAAAGAAAACCGAACAGAAATTCTTCCATGGAACTCAGAGTAAATCACTGGTGACCATATTTAGAACCAGAGGGACCTATTATTATAAGCTATTTATAGCTAATGAACTCTATAAAGACCTTTTCCCAACTGTAGTAGCTTTCGCCATGGCATTCAACATTCCATTTTCCAATTGCAGAACTGCTTTAAAAAGAATTATTCATACAACATAATCTAGATTAACAAATTCTGTAAGATCATTCCTCAACCTCCTGAAAATAAATCCTCAAAAAAATTATAGAATGATAGTTATTAACAAGTGGCAAATCAATTCCCTTCCCTTCCAATTCTCAAGAAACACCCATCTCCAAGAAGCCTTGTAATTTGTGTACTCTCATTTCATACTGATTGTTTTAAAATTCCTAGAATTTCTTCCTTACAATTTCTGCACTTACAAGAAAGCATGAACTCTATCAAAATTGACATTTTATTGGCCTAGAAATCAACATAGTTAAGTCAACAGTTAATGGCTACAATATCATATAATTTACCATGACAAACTCATATACTGCTCTTCATTACTCCTTTAGGGATAGTCAACAATGATAGCAAATGTAGTCAATGCTGAGATTATTTAACAGTCAAACTGGATGAGGGATTTTTTTTTTTAACTTATATGCAAAATAAAGCTTTGTTATATAGCTTAAAAATCTAATTCTCTGACAACTGCCAAAAGCTCACTAAATTCTAAATAACTCAACTCTAAACCAATTTTAAAGAAAGAGAACTAATATACACCAGAAATTAGGTAAATCATTCAGTTGTCTGACATGTGAGGAAAGAGTTACCTGGCGATGTCTGGGTGTGAATCTATCAGAGTGCTGACAAATCGAAAGAACAGAGAGCCCTTCCATTTCACAAATTCCTCCTGTATAAAAGAAACCAGCTTGTTTAAGGATGAATTTTAATATACAAACCCCAAATACGTTCAGTCATAAAACCAACTGCTAACTTTCTTTTGTTTAACATCACACCTGTCAGCTCCTCGGTCTGTCTGCGGCAGATTAGCACATCTGGAGCACTCACTTCCCCACCGTCTTGAAAGCACGTGTATTTGTTAATCACAAAGAGAAGTGGAGGGATATTTGGGTAGAACAGCATCATACCTACTCTATTAGGAAAATGACTCAAAGCACGTGGCTTAAAAGGGAGAGTGCCAATGGTGCGTTTGTCAGGTATCTAACCATATAAAGAAGCAAGTACATAGAACATACTAGACTAGATGTACAACTTAGTTAAATGCCTTCATATTAAAGGTCAAATATTATTTCTCCCTCACTTCAGGCTAAACATATGTTCTCGATGGCAAGAAAAACACTGAGTGCTCTGTTCACTAAGAGTGTAGAGTTCAGTAAGTTCTTTTGCACACTGAAATGTCTCATTGGACTCTCAAAGCAACTCTGAGACAGCCAGGGCAAACATGATCCTCATTCACAAAAGAAGAAGTTATGTCTAGAAACACTGACTAGTTCAAAGTCAAGGAGAATGACAAATTGGAACTAGAAGTACTCGTCCACTGAGTGTGTTCTTCTCTACACGGAATTGATTCACAAAATGAAACCTCACACTGGTTGACAGGATATCTGAACAAACACCCAAAATAAACATTAGGAAGTAACAATCTGTTTGAAAGGCTGTGCAGAACATAAGAAGAGTGGTATTTTAAACCAGAGACAAGGCTGATTATTTTTGGATTCTACTACAGAGCAGCGCATTTCTTGCGCTACTCAAATATTCCCTGAAACCAGAAGCAATAGCGGAAGGAAAAAAATGACACGTCCTGTTCTCAGACATACCTGCAAAAGATTGGTAAGCAAGATGAGTGTTTGCTTTCGGATGAATGGATGTGAATCCTTCAGACACACGGAGATATTGGGAATGTACTTATCCACCATGACAGTGTACCGGATACAAAGATCACACATGACGATGACAACATTGTTGCGAACGGCCACATCATCACACACTTCCAGCTCTCGCACAAGGGCCGGGATGCTCTTCTTTGCAAGATCCTCATGTTGTAAGCACAGCTTGCCTGTCACAGAAGAGATTAAGGTGTCTTGATTCTAATCCTATGCCTACATTTTCTCCAGATATATCTTGCTATGGGTTTTACTCGATCAAAGTTAAAACAGCATGTCAACAATCACAAAAAACCAAAGGCAGACAAACCCATATTATTAAATATAAGGAAGTTCAAAATAACTAAAAAATAATGTCCCCCCACCCCTCCAGGGTTTTATGAGACATACACTAAGAGATGTTCCTTCACTGGAGTAAAACTTTCCTTTTAAAGTCAACATTTGAATTTCAGAATTATCTACTCATCTGGAAAATGACCAATAAAATCTAACAGATGATACGTTTTATTTTGATTATACACATACTCCATTGAAGCCAAAAAGTTTAATAATGAATTTGAAATCTGAGCTACGTAAGTAGGAAAGAATGACCACCTCATTTTATTTCTTATTCACACTTAGAAGGAAGGCTGTTATTGAGTTTTGTTTGTATTTTTTTTTTAAGATTTTGTTTATTTATTTGAGAGAGAGAGCACAAGCAGGCAGAGGGACAAGCAGGCTCCCCACTCAGCCACACGGGGCTCAATCCCAGGATCCTGAGATCACGACCTGGCCAAAGTCAGAAGCTTAACTGGCTGTGCCACCCAGGTGCCCGTTTGTATTTTTTTGCAGCCCGGAGAAATGTTTTGCTCTTATTCACAGTTCTTAGATTTTTGAAAAATAACCATTATCACAAAAAATATTCATAAATTTTATCCAGCATAAAATACACAATCATACTAAAACAAAATTCAAATTATAGCACAGAGGTCAGTCTTTTCGAGACTCACAATTTGATTCCATGGGGAAATATGTTTATTAATTAATTAGCTCATCTACCAGTTCTGGTAGGTATCAAATAAACTATCTCCTTTTATGAACTGAACTGCAAATTTATTTTTTCATTTCCAGAAATCAGTGTAGTACCTGGCATATAGTTCTTGATAAACAAACTTCATGGTGCCACATTATGAGTATTAAAAAAAAACACAAAAACAGGAACAGGTATAATTGTAATAAATTAACATAAAAACCAAAAGCTCCCTACAGGCAATGTCTTGGGTCTGATCATCTTGGGTATTTGCCAACCGAGAGCTCTCATTATCAGCTCTCTTTATCAGCATGCCTCTGAGCTGGGTGCTCCTATCTGAATTCCCTCCAAAATTCATAAGAGCTAGAGTAAATACGAGCTCAGCATATGTAACACATAACTAAGGCTGGCTTATAAGAGACAAAAAGCTACCCATGGAACTAGATGGTATAAGCAATACTTTCTTCATGTTATTCTTGCTTACCCAAGGTAATGATGGCGTGTGCTCTAATCACGGAAGGCATGACACAGCCTCTGACTTGGGAAAGCGGCTGAAAGACTGGGGCTTCACTGCTACCTTGAGATGATGTTGCTACAAGGAAGGAAAAGAGGGCTTATTTACAGTATCTCAGGGTCTAACCCCGCCTTAAGACAGCATGTGAGGAGGATAATTTCAAGTGTCTTACGATGATCCGCATCAACAGAAGAAGCTACAATGGACTGAATCAGAAGGAATGCTCGCTTCTCCACTCTGGCTGGACAAAGCTGGGCTATATCTCCTAAGGTAAAAATGTACTTCACCTGCAAAAAGAATTGGTTTTGCAGTAAAAATAAGGCAAAAGAAAAATTAACTCCAGCTAAAGACATGTCAATATTTTTTTTTGTGCCCCAAATTAAAAGAACTATTTTTTTTCCATAAAAACACATGGCCACTGTAAAAAACCAGTCACTACATGGTAAAATTCACCTAACCTTTTTTGTCACTATATATAGTAAATATATTTAGTGACTACATAAGTATGTTAAAAACTATTGATGTCATCATAATTTACTTCACTATTAGTGAACATTTATTTACAATGTTTGTAATCCTTTGCTATTGTTTGCATTTCTTGTGAAGAACACCTTTGTACCTTTAAACATTGTTTTACTTCCTTAGAAGTAATCCAGAGTTAAAGGGCATAAAACTGTTTTACATTTTAAAACATATTTCCAAACTGTCTTCCTGATTGGTTTACTATTTAGACTCCTATCAAAAACATAACTACCATCTTCCTCATAGCTGCCACTACTGTGTGTTTATGAAGAACATTCAACTTGATAGTTAATAACACCGTTTTTTCCTTATCCTAAAAATGCAAGGGTGAGGCTAAATAGTAAAATGTAAAAGGCTTATTTTATTTTTGCAAAGATTTACTTACTTATTTTAGAGAGAGTGTGTGCAAGAGGGGGGAGGGGCAGAGGGAGAGAGAGAATCTTAAGCAGGCTCTGCCCAGTGCAGAGCCCAACGTGGGGCTCGATCTCATGACCTGAGCCGAAATCAAGAATATGTATATTTAAAAAATCCTGAACATATGTGTGTTAGTGATTAAAGGACAATTTACGTTCTATTTAAAGAAGAGTGAAGTAAACAATATTATACAAGGCAAAATGTCGCCATATATATTTTGACTGAAGGGAAGATTCTGGTGACATATTTAATAGTTGAAAAAAAAATTTTAGAGGGAAAAATTCATTGGTCAGCATAAGCATTTTTCTTAGTTTGGGCAGTGACCGCTCTGACAAATTAGAGGCAAGAGAGCCTCTAGAAACCCTGGGACAGGACCATCTTACACATCACAGCCCTCTGAACTGAAAAGTCTGGATTCCTACTGATATTTTTATTACTAAAGTGTGCCTATTAATGCCTCAGCACAAATGGTCTCTTCTCACAAATCTAAACATGGTCCTCAGACTCTGGGTGCAAGTGTAAGTTGGCAAAGCAGAACACAGAGGAAACGTGCTCTACTAATTCTCAAATAGATGAGAAAAATAGCCAATTCTGGTGCAATGATGGCCTCTACTGAAGGGCATCAAAAAGTTTTCTTTACGAGTGTCAGATGTTGGAGTCAGAATTACTACCCCATGTTTTGTTGATGGTCAGCCACTCGAATCAGGAAACTGGCTCTACATTTACTGGCCCACAGGCATCAATTGCACCGACACAATTTCTAAAGCAGGGTGCCATGTCATACAGTCTTGCTGCTTCAAGGTTATTTGTATTTTCAATTTTCAAATAATTTCACTGTATCATAGACATGGCTTCAGAACTACTAAGCACTATTCCCTAGTTCTACAGTCTGATATTCGAACAGCTTAGCAGACACATTATAATTTAAAAACACATCAGACAAGCCAAAAGAACAAAGAGCATACTCCCTTTATTACTTTCTTACCTTATTATTTCACGATACATACTGTGTTTTCCCTATGGGATCAGGTACCTCATAGGTTAACTGGATGAAGCATATCCCATCAAGTTTTTCCCCCAGATAATATGTACGTGACAGAAAAATGAATAGGACACCAACACAAAAATTCTTCTAAAAAAAAAATAAGCTCTAGGCTAGGAAAATCCTTTTCTTGCTAATAGCGTAAGAAATGCACATTAGAAAGTCATCATTAAAAAATCCCAACCGATATAAAGGAAAGGCATGTTTGAGAAAAGTAATTACTTACAAACAGGTCTTCATCCATATTCCCGGGTCCACTTTGCTTCAGAACTATTTCGGAGAGGGACTGCACACAGGTGGAGAGGACATCCCCACACACCTGCTTCAGTAATTCCTGTGGCAAGTCAAAGGTAATCTCTGAAGGACGCCACACATCTACAAGACTATCCATAAGACAACTTTCTCTGAAGAAACTTTACTGTCTCAAAGGCATAAATGATAAGCCATGAGAAGCCCTAGCCATCATGCTTTCGAATCTCTGCTCTTTCAGCAATCTGGCTAGAAGAACTAAGCAGAATTCACAAAGAACAGTATATACATACAGTATATACACACACACATATAATACACACACACCCCTTTCTTTCTCCATGTGCCCTTTAAGAGTAAAAAGCAAATATGTGGGAAGATCTAGTGACCTGATAAGAGATCTATAAACAGTGGTGCTCCTACATCAATAGAGGAAACATCACAATTCTTCTAGCACATGTAGATGGCGAATTAACTACTAGAGCAACCAATAAACTTTGAAAAGACATAGAATAAAAAAGAACAGTTGTTATCATTTTGAAATGTATTCATTAAAGACAAGTTTTCAGCCTCTTGTTAGTTAAAATAAACTCAAGTGGTCACCATCTCTAGTATACAACACTTCATGCCAGCTGAGAGCTCAGTCACATTCTACAGCTCTTTGACTACATTTTCTCTAGGAGGCGAGTCCAAAACACCCAGGTTGAGCTAAGTGGCTCCACTCTAAGACTTCCATGTTCTCCTGTGCACATTTCTATTTTAGGAATGATTATATTATTATTATTATTATTTTTAAAGATTTATTTGAGAGAGAGCAAGCGGGGGCGGGGGGGGGGGGAGAAAGAGAGAGAGAGGGAGGAACAGACTCCACACTGAGTGCAGAGCCCGACCTGGGGCTCAATCCCACAATCACGACCTGAGCCTAAATCAAAAGTTGGGAAGCTCAACCAACTGAGCCACCCAGGCATCCCAGGAATAATTATATTACGTTGAAATCACCTGTTTCCATGTGCATCTATCCTACTATGCTGTGGGTGCCTGAGGAAGGGACTCTGTTTTAACCATCACCCCAGGGCCCAGCAGCACTACCACAAAATGGTGCTCAATGTTTACCACACTGCGGCAAACTATCAGTGTGATCCAAACGTTTTTTAGTTTTACTTGGCCTAAAGTGTTTCAAAATGATTGTCTTTATTACTTTTTATAAAATTACTATTCTTATTTTAATAGATTTGCACAGCCTGAGCTGTGATGCTGTCCACCAGAACTTCTGAAATCTGTATGCTTTATCTTGGCAAGAAGACAAAGGTTATCTTGTGTGAGACCTCGAGCCTAGAACTGAACTGGGCTGGGAGTTGGACTGGAACTTTTGGAATCAAAGAATCCGGGAAAGAACCGTCATGGCCATCTAATCCTGGGGTTCTCTCCACACAGGGACTTATGTCAAGTTGTCTAGCTTCTCTGTGGACACCTCCAATGACTTAGGGATGTGTCCTGAGACAAGTCCCTCCATTTTAGGCAGAACTCAGTATGTTTTTTTCTTTAGTTGGCCAATATTTGTCTCCTTGCAATTTCTACTCATTGGTCCAAATCAGTTCTCTGTGATGCCAAATAAATCTAATTCTTCTTTCATTTTAAGGTCCTTCATATATTTGAACTTAGCTAGGCAGCGTATCCCACATAATTCTTCCCTTCACCAGCTAAACACCCAGGTCCTTCAGCTGTTCCTTATACAACCCATTTTGCAGCTGCCTCACCGAATTGCTCTCCCATTGATATATTCAATTTTATCAACATTTCTCTAAGGAGTTGCCACTCAAGTTAAATTAGAACATGCCAACTTACATTTCACCAGTACAAAGAGAAGGACCATCACCCCACTTATTGTAGACACTATTTCTATTAATACAGTCCAACATCTCACAGACGGTTTCCAGTGATAGCCACAAAACACTATTAACTGGTACCAAGCTTACAGACAGCAACAATGCCACAAAACCTACGTCTTTTCATATACAGTGCTGGTGAGCTAGAGCCTAATCACCTATTCTTTGGGCAATTTGTTTTTCTCAGTAAAATACAGAATGTTCACTTACAGAGAAAAGGAAAAGAGAAGTATGTTTAAGGGAAACAACCAGTTTATACAAATTTAAAATATCCTAAGATTCTGGAAAATCTCAGGGCCTCAGTCCATTGTCTACTACCAAGGGAAGTGGTGTTGGCAAAGCTACAACCGTGGCCTTTTTTCAAACGTCATAGTAACTCTCTTCTAGTTCTCAATTTTTAAATGTGAAGATAACTGTCTTCCTCACAGACTCTAACAATGATGTAACTTACTGAGCTAACAATGTGGGCCATTAGTGAGCAGCCAGTGGCTTCTTAAGGCCCCCAGCCCACCGGTATTATAGGCCACTCTTCCTCCAGCCAGTGTTGGTGAAAAGAGACTGGGAATGCAATGTGAGGCCTTAGTTCCAAGCATGGCTCTGCCATTGATCAGCTGTGTGCCACCGAGACATGCAGGATCACAGTTTCATAATCTGCCATATACATTTCTCCCCACTTTTTCCTACATCTTTTTCCCTTGTGAAGAGCTTTTTGTTTTGTTTTGACCTGTTTTCTGCTATTCAAATATGCTCCCTGCTTAGGTAATGTTCCTTATTTAAAAGTTTTTCTTGGATCAAGAGATAAACGGCTAGAAAAATCAAACAAAGCAAGTATCCCTTTCACAAGACGAGCCAAAAGGTACATGCCAGGAAAACACCAGACACCATTTACATGGAAAGAGCTGGGCATTTTTAGTTAAGTACATTTCAACCTGTTTTCAGTCCTAAGCAAAAAAAGTTATAATATACTTTCTTATTATATCTGTTACTACAAATAGAAGATGTAACTTATCAAGGAAGGACTTTGTTTAAGGAACTTATATAAGAAAAGGAAGCATAGAAATGTAGCTGAATGAAGCAAAAAATATTTTTATTCTGGAAAACTTAAAAATATTCCAGCAGTTACTTAAATTAACTTTTGACTTCTAGAATCATTGTTAATAACCCCAGTCCTAAAATTTTTCATTATGATTAGCATTGTCTAGGAGTATATTTCATGATAAAAACAGAATGCATGGTAATAAAATAACTTATTAGAGAAACTGATATGAACATCTTTTAGGAAGTCAAAGTAATGGCTCTGTCTCATGCAAAACCCTGTTTTGGATTTGTGTGTATGCTCTACGGAAAACATGAGCTGTAGGCTCTGGACAGCTTTGGGGATGTGATACAAGAAGAGGTATAGAGTAATATAGCCTATGGTAACAGGACAGGTATTTTCCAGGAATATGACCTCTCAAATGATCAGAAATCATTTCCTAGAGGACACTTGTACCTAGAACCAGGGTGGTGACTCCCTGAGGGAACCCTGTGTCATTAGTAGCCAAGATCCTCTCGGGGAATGTCAACTGCTTATCACGTAAGTATTTCCTTGTAGTATTAGCTGCTGGAGACTACCCATTCTTGCAGGTTCTCCACAAAGAACACTCTTCAAACTTCAAAACAGAGTAATGTGTCTAAGTACAAATAAACGACAAACATATCCACGAGAGTTTGTAGCCTACCTGTTCCTCCACGGGTGTCTCTGCAGATGCTCTGCAGAGTCTTTGCAAAGTATCAACAGCTGAGCTGATCAACTCTAGAGACCACTGGAAGCCATTCAGCTTACACTTGACCACATCTAAAAAGAAAGTCAAAACCCTCCAAATTTAACTGCTTAAAATATATATAAAGTGAGAAGCAAAGCCTTTGCAAGATTCTCCAATAGACACTCACCAGTCACCTTGTCCCGGGTGCTCTTAGGAAGATGTTTTGCAATACGCCCAATAACACACAGAATATGTCCTAAGGTGTTTGAATTGGGATTCTGTTGACTAGGAAAAGGACATAAGGAGTATCAATATAGAGCCAAAATAAACTCTGTTGCCAACAAAATAGTCTCTGGATTGTTAATACCGGAAGAATGTAGGGTAGCATGGTTTAGGAGTCAAGTTGTAGGAGCATTAAGGCACGTAAATTACTGGGACAAGGGGTAAATTGAAAGGTTAAAACTTATTCTTATCCTTCATGTTTGTTTTTATACCAGAATTTAAAGACAAGATCTATGTATATGAATAGCTATGAAATAGCCCACTTCCTTAAAGACATGAGCTTTGTTTCCAAGAATCTTCAGTGTCTATCAGCAACTACATTATAAGCATGCAAACCTGCTGATTTTCTCCCAGGACTCTATTATTTTGGTGTAGTCCAGCCTGGGTGATGAGCAAGCAATCTTGGAGAGCAGCATCCAGGCTGGTGCAGAAAGTTCTGTGTCAGTGTAGGATATTACATTGTTTATAAAACTGGATGAGAATTTCTCCTTCTTGGACCAGATATGAAAAGCCTTATTTAAATAGCGGCTGGAAAAAAAAAAGATGGGAAAGAACAATTGTAACTGTAAATATACAAAACTGTTCAGAGCAGCCCTCAGTGAAAGGTTACCAACTTCTGTTGCTCCAGGACTCCTCTGGCACATCAAACGTCTATGCAGAAGTTCCTGGCTAGTGACATATTTGATATCAAACTAGGTATCTTTAAAAAAATTTTTATTATCCAGAAGATATATTTATTCCTCCCCTTATAAAGTATTTATTTTTAAAGCAAAGAATAAAATTTCATAATTCATTTGAGACCCTTCTTATCCTCATTCCCTCCAAAATTACTATACAAACATAAAGGATAGGTTACCAACAACAAATACAGCCAGAGTTTAGAGGGTTTTAGTGACAAAAAGCATAGACATTGCTGTTTTTTTCAATGGAAGGACTGGAGACAAATGACATCCTAGCATTTAAATATGGTGATATTAAAAGAGCTCAACTTTGCCATGACCTGCCAATACCACTCAGAAATACATATTTCAAACCCTCTAAAAATTAAAAAAAAATGCTTCTGGTGTATTAAAACGCTGGTGTTATGTCATTGTTTTATATCATTTCTTATTTGACTTCTTCCCACAGCACTGAACAAGATAACATGACTGATGAGATAAATGCAGTGTTACATATTTAAGTGAAGAGAAAAATACACTTCTTCCCCCAATTAATTTTTCCTAAACCGCTAGGAACATACACACTCACACACACTCACATACCAAGACTTTCTCATTAAGTGAAAATAAAAGGAATTCTCAAAGCATGGAGAAGACAACTGTAACAAAATAAACACATCTTCACATAATAAGCATATCCATATAAATTAATGGTTTTAATAAATAAGCTGCTGATTAAAAATCTATAAACATCTAGAATTTTACTGCAGTTACCTCATAACATAATTTATATCTGATTATGGTTCAAAAACGATATACATACAATTAACAAATACTTTAAAATTTATTAAGAAGAATCACACAAAATATTAAGTAATGTGTACTATAAGAGGTGAACAGAATGGGAAAAAAAGTCCTCTGAACTTCCAGTTTTAAAACCTCAAGTTTGGCTCTTCTGACAACTAACACCCTTCCACATCAGCTGAACAGCTCCCCAAAAGCCTCCCTCGATTAGCTTACCCCTCAGCCCCACTGTTGATCACCAGCCACTCCCTATCAAGTCAGAATGTTCTCAACAGATACTAGCCTGGTTCTTTTGTACAATACCATTGACCTCTATCCTAACATCAAAACCAATGGACTATATTCAGTCCCCATTTTCCATGACCTCTGCCAGACATTATTGACCACTCTCTCTGCCCTTGTACTCTGGTCTGTGGTCTACTTGTTGGATCTCTCTTCTTTTCCCTTCACTAATTCCTTTTCTTCAAACCACTCTAATGGCTGATTTTGAAAATTTCTATTCTTAGTCCTCTTATCTACAACAGAACCCTGGATGATCTCATTCATTACCAAAAGCTCTCCACTTAGACACGACAAAACATCACAAGCACACTTTTTTTTTTTTTAAGTTCCAGTTAGTTAACATATAGTGTAGTACTGGTTTTAGGAGTAAAATTTTGTGATTCATTACTCACATATAATACCCAGTGCTCATCACAACAAGTGTCCTTAATGCTCATCACCCCACTCACCTCCCCTCCAATAAAACTCAGTTTGTTCTCTATATTTAAGAGTCTCTCATGGTTTGCCTCCCTGTTTTCATCTTATTTTATTTTTCCTTCCCTTCTCCCCCATGTTCATGTTTTGTTTCTTAAATTCCACATGAGTGAAATCATGTATTTCTTTCTCTGACTTGCTTCACTTAGCATAATACATTCTAAGTTCCATCCACATTGTTGCAAATGGCAAGATTTCATTCTTTTTGATCACCGAGTAATATTCCCTTACACACATCCCCCACATCTTCTTTATTCATTCTTCAGTTGATGGACATCTGGGCTCTTTCCATAATTTATCTATTGTTGATAGTGCTATAAACATTGTGGTGCATGGGCCCCTCAAATCAGTATGTTTGTATCCTTTGGATAAATTCCTTGTAGTGCAATTGCTGGGTCATACGGTAGTTTTATTTTTCACTTCTTGAGGAACCTCCATGTTTTCCAGAGTGGCTGCACCAGCTTGCATTCCCACCAACAGTGCAAGAGGGTTCCCCTTTCTCCACATCCTCGCCAACATCTGTTGTCTCCTGACTTGTTAATTTTAGCTATTGTGACAGGTGTGAGGTGGTATCTCATTGTGGTTTTGATTTGTGTTTCCCTGATAATGAGTGATGTTGAGCATATTTTAATGTGTCTGTTAGCCTTCTGGATGTCTTCTTTGGAAAAGTGTCTATTCATGTCTTCTGCCAATTTCTTAACTGGATTATTTGTTTTTTGGGTGTTGAGCTTGATAAGTTGTTTATAGATTTTGGATATTAACCCTTTACATGATGTGTCACTTGCAAATATCTTCTCCCATTCCGTAGGCTGGCTTTTAGTTTTGTTGATTGTTTCCTTTGCTGTGCAGACATTTAAACTGGACTTCCAACTCCTGCCCTCCCTCTGTTCAGAAATCTGCCCTGCCTCTACTTTCCATACCTCAGTGAATGGAAATCCCATTGACCAGTTATTCTGGATAGAATCATGGAGACTTCAGGCCTCTAAGCCTTTGCATTGCTATTTTCTGTCTGGAAACACTCACTATTATGGCTGCCTGGTTAATTCCTACTTAGTCCACCTCTGGGAATAATTCAGCTCTTGCCACCATCAATAGGAAGCCAACCTAAGCTAAAAAAAGAAAAAAAGTTTAAAAAAAAATCACCAAACTGCTCTATGCCCTCCCTCTTTGTTCCTAAAACTCACTTTCTACTTAAATTGTGAATTTATTTTATCTCTTTCCATCTTCAAATCAAAACTTTATCAATTCTATACTTTTACTAAATATCTTTAAATATACTTCATTCTCCTCATTTCTACTGCCTTCTCCTTGATGCAGGCCCTCATCATCTTTAACCTAAATCATTTCAGTGCTGGCCTGTTTTCTTAGATTCTGGTTGTCTCCTGGTCACCAACCACAAACCCTTGCTACATAGCCTGTGAAACTGAAAGTGGAGCTGAGAGGCCTGCAGGGGGAGCTCTCAGGCCTACCACTGGTCATCAACCCTCCCCAACAGGAAGGGTTATGACTTGTATTCCCAAGAGGAACAAGCTGACTTTACTACTCCAGCCAAGAGAAAGGATTCCTCCTAGCCTGGCAACAGCCCAGCCAATGGAGAGTCACAACTCAGCCATTGGGAAAGCATCACCACCGTGAAATCTCACTTTCTTTCAATGGGCTTTCCTTCAAAGCAGCCCCTCCCAAAGTCCCCCTTTTCTCTAAATACTAACAGTTCCTCTCCTTTGATCACCAGACTTGCCTGTGGTTTGTCACAGCTATCCTATTCCTGTATAAACCCATTTTGCTGACTGGGTGTTTTATTTTCAAGGTTAACACTTCCTAAAATATAAAATCCTATATTACCCATCCACTTTAAATTCATCAGCAGCCTCCCCCTCTGTTTTCAATCTAAAGTTAAACTTTTTGGTATACTATGTTACAACTCTGCAGTGCGTGGGTCCTGCTTAACATCTCAGTTTCATTTTATGTACAGTCGGACAAGCACTGTTTCCCCACCCACTGGCTGTTTGTTTCCCATGGACATGCCCTTTTGCCTCCTTGTTAGCCTTCAAGATTCAAATTCAAAAGTCATCTGTTCTGTGAAGTCTCTCTCCTCCTGAACACTTCCTGATGTTCCAGCTACTTTGTTTATTAAAGAACATACCACAAGATATTGTTTACAAATGTTTATAGAACTCTATTGCACCAGCCCTTACTTTTCTTAATAATCCTTTTTGAAAAACTGATTCCCAAGCTCAGTGGTTCTCATACTTTTTCATCTTTGGGCACTTCTGAACTCAAAAAATTATGCACTACCTTGAAGAGCTTTGGTTTATGTGGCCTATATCCTGCTGTGCAGAAATTAAAACTGAGAAATTTAAAAATATTTATCTATTAATCTAAAAATAACAATAAGCCAATTACATGTTAACATAAATGCACTGTTTTACAAAAAAATAACAATTTTTCTCGAAACAAAATAAAGTTGGAGAGAATAGTGTCACTACTTTTACTTTTTGTAAATCTCTTTATGATCTGGCTTAAACAGAAGACAGGTGGATTATTATAACTGCTTCTGTGTTCAATTTGCTTCAATATTTTATCATACAGTTCCGGAAAACTCTATTGTGAAAGAAAAAAAGTAGAAAACGGCACATAGGGGCGCCGGGGTGGCTCAGTCGTTAAGCGTCTGCCTTCAGCTCAGGGCGTGATCCCGGCGTTATGGGATCGAGCCCCGCATCGGGCTCCTCCGCTGGGAGCCTGCTTCTTCCTCTCCCACTCCCCCTGCTTGTGTTCCCTCTCTCGCTGGCTGTCTCTCTTTCTCAAATAAATAAATAAAATCTTTAAAAGAAAACGGCACATAACAGCTTAATATTATGATCAAAATAGTCTGAGCTCATGAATCTATCACACTTTGAGGACTGCTGCCCTAGCTCATTTTCTATAATGGCTATTCCAAAACTCTTTTACACTTAGCACCCTAATTTTATACTCTCCTTCCTAACTTTGGGCAAATAATTTTTTTTTCTTGTGGTAAATATACATAATAAAATCTTTCATTTTAACAATTTTTAGGTGTACAGTTCAGTGGGGTCACACTGTTGTGCAATCATCCATCCCCAGGACTTTGTTATCACACCACAGTGAAATTTTGTACCCATTTAACAGCAACTTCCCATTGCCTTCTCCACAGCCTCTGCTAAGCACCATTTTACTGGTGATTTGCCAGGGCCACAGAATGGAATTTTACAATACAAAATCTAATATGTTTCTATTGTATGATAATTCCTCTATGACTACATGTAAAAGAGTAGAGAAGTATTTCTTACATTATAAAAAAAAAAAAAAAGTCAGTCAAAGTAGTGTAAACACAAGGTAATTGTAAGATCACTGCAGTATAGATTAAAATTTACCAATACAACAGGTGCTAACCCCTCACTACAGTATTCACTCTATAGTGTATGCTCAGTAAATGTTATCATCAAATGGGAAAAAAATACTGCAGTGGTATTAAGTCAACCAATCCAATAAGATGTCAGGAAAAGTTTAATTTGAAAGAACTAGGAAATCATCTTTCATAAAAATGAGTATGTGGAAAGTTACTATTAATATATCATGTTCATCAGTGCTTTTTACTACATATTAAGACATTAATTTAAACACTCAGAGAAAAGCAAAGGAGGTAATCAAAGGCTTCACAAAAAATTGTCACCCCAAAAATGCTAAGCAATTTGAATTGCGTCAAGAAAAAAAAAGACCAAAAATTGAGTCTTCATATATGTTAAGTAATTTGGAAAGCTAATTTTCCAAGATCAATACAGAAATTTTAATAAAAAACTTCTATGGCTTTCTATATGGAAAAGAAGTCACACAATTAACATACCTCAGTTCCTGGTTTTCTGTACTAAGGAGAGTAAGAAGTGCCCAAGCCAATACCTGGCTATTGTCTCCATTATGGAATTTATTGTAATGCTTAATGTTCTGTAACAGGAGCTGGTCAAGGCATTCCAGAGCCTTTTCCTGCACTGTGCTCTCACAGTCCATCACAGCTGGGATGATCCCTGTCAGCCAGGCTTTCTGCATCTGGACACATTCAGGCTGGGCCTGAGGAATTAAACATCATGAAGTCATAAAGAAGTCTGACACTACCAGAAGTCTAAATACAAGTCAGTGAGGCTGTGGTTGATACTTTGAGTCAGATTAAAAATAGTCACACACACAAATAAACCATCGAAAATGAAAAAAAAAAGAAATCAACATTTGAAATACATGTTAAAACAAAGTTCAATCTCCAATTACCGTGTATCAGTGCATACTGAAATTTTAAACTTAGGAAGTCATTACTGTATTATTAGTAGTAAATCAGCACATTTTGGTTAATTCAAGATCAAGAGCAAAAGATAAATATTTATCCCAAGAAGCAATTAGAATAGATGCTCACAGCGGAAGTCAAAGTATGCATTACTTATTGCTTCTATCATGAAGTAAAGAAATAAACATGCTTTTAAGATTCTTCAAAAGCTAATTATTTGGCAGAAGTAAATTACATATCACGTTAGTGTATCTGTTCTTTTGGCTGTATCATCTAACAGGTCTTAATGTGCAAAAATTAATCTAGGCCTCTGACCTAACCAAATTCATTTTAAAATTCATATTTCTATGTGAGATTTAAGCTGAAGTCAAGAAAAGGCTAATCACTAGCATTCTCTAGCATTAGTTCATAATTATATTAATGAGACATAATCTATTATATGTAATTGAAATACCTCTTCTCTTACACTGCATAATCCTATAATAGACTTAGTAGAATTTCCAATAGTCAACTTAATATTTAACAAGAGGTAATTGTTTATGCTGAATTATTTTTAATGTAAAAATCCACTGTTTCTCACCATAAGAAGTTCAGTAAGAGACTGTAAGGCCTGCTTTCGGACAGATACTGCAGGGTCCCGACATTGGTCCTGCAGAAGTGACAGCTCTTCTTTCATACCTGAGATGTTGCAGTGTTTCAGAATACTCACTAATACCTAGAAGGAACATATGTAATATGAATTGATGACTTATTCATAGTAAAAAGACACACTGTAGACAAAAATAAGACTTAAATCTGTGGTTCTTAACACTTTTGAGGTCACAGATCCATCCCTCCACCGGGTAATATCCCATCTTTTCAGAATCTGATGAAAGCTAAGGCCTCTCTCTGGAGAAAATTTGACATACATTTTACATAAACAAGTATTTACAAACAAATTCAGGGGTTACATGCACCCTATCAAAATTCATCCATGATCCCCAGATTAAGAATCCCTAATCTAAAAAAAGAAGTTAAGGATATAAAAATAAGATTCTTAAAAAGTCAACATCCCAGCTTAAAAACAAACAAACCTTTAGTTCATCTCTGTAATATATATATATATACAACAAGATCAAAAGGAACAAATATTAAGTGAAAAAGAAGTTAAATAATGACTATGGCTGGGGTTTTTACAAAATATTTCCAACTTTTTAGTGTTAAAAAGAAGGCACATTCAAGGATATCTAGAAAAAACTCACACCTGCAGTGCAGACTTCCTGACATTGGTCTTCTCATCCCTGATTCTCTTTTTCAGCATTGCCATGACACATCTCACTGTTGAGGAAATGTCAAAGAATCATTATGGTCGGAGAAAACAGTATCTAACATCTCACCACAGAGTACTGAGAAAATACTCTAAAAAATTGCCTAATTAGCTTGTTTTAAATCCCAAGAAATTGAGTACAAAATAACGTAGAAAAAGAAGAAAAGTCAAATAATTAGGTATTCACCATAATGCAAAGGGCAGAATAGTATAATTTTAGAAGGGCATAAATTCTGGAATATTAAAAGTCGTTTTTTTTTTTTTTAAGATTTTATTTATTTATTTGACAGAGATAAAGACAGCCAGCGAGAGAGGGAACACAAGCAGGGGGAGCGGGAGAGGAAGAAGCAGGCTCATAGCGGAGGAGCCTGATGTGGGGCTCGATCCCAGAACACCGGGATCACGCCCTGAGCCGAAGGCAGACGCTTAACGACTGTGCCACCCAGGCGCCCCTAAAAGTCGGTTTTTAATCCTGACTCCTGTGTCTAAAATTCTGAATGAATTATTTAGCTTTTCCACTTTGTTTAGCTACAAAAAAGGAATATTTAATCACAATTTAAAAAAAAACTAAATAATATGTAACAGAACTTTAAAACTTTTTGATCATAGGCCCCTTTACACTATTAAAACTCTCTGAAGACTCCTAAGGGCTTTTTTGGTAAAAATCTCTAGTAAAATGATTTAATAATTCATTTTAAAATAGGAAAATGTATCACCATAAATGGTACATTTTTAAATAAAAACTATATTTCCCCCTAAAAAACATTTAGTGACAAGATGGCACTGTTCTACATCTTTGCAAACTCTTTAATGTCTGGCTAAATAAAAAACAGTGGATTCTCATCTCTCCTTCAAAATCAGAATGCTTCAGAGTGCAGAGTCTTGATATTATTATGAAAACAATATTAACTTCAATGACCTGCTGAAGGAGGCTAAGGGACCCCCAACTACACTCTGAGAGCTGCTGATGTATAAGGAAATACATTATGAAATGAAATAGAGAATGGAAAACAATAGAAAAAAATCAATGAAAGTAAAAGTAGGTTACTTGAAAAAGATAAATAAAATTAATAAACTTTTAGCTAGAAAAAAAGAAGATTTAAATTTTTAAAATCAGGAAAGGAGAGAACATTACTACTGCCATTACAGAAATAAAAAGGATTTGCAAAGAAATACTATGAACAATTTTATGTTACATTAAGTAATCTAGATGAAATGGACAAATTTCTACAAAGATAAAAACTATGGAACTGACTCAAGAAGAAACAGTTTGAATATACTTTTAACAAGTAGTCAAAAACCTTCCCCCCCACACACATACAAAAAGACCTTAAAACAAAACAAAACAAACACCTTCCCACATATGCACAAAAGCCCAGGACCACAGGGCTTTATTGGAGAATTCCACGAAATGCTAAAACAAAAATGAACATCAATTCTTCATAAACTCTTTTAAAAAACAGAAGAAAACACTTCCCACCTCATTCTATTAAGCAGTATTACCCTGAGAGCAACCCAGATAAAAACATCTCAAGAAAAGAAAACAACAGACCAAAATCCCTTGTGAATATATACATTAAATCTTCAACAAAATATCAACAAGTCAAATCTAGCAAGATACAAAATGGATTATATACCATGCCTGGGATTTACCCCAGGAATGAAACATAATCAATCAATGTAACTAATATACCTTAGCAATACAATAAAGGACAAAGATCACATGATTGTCTCCACAGATGAGGAAAATGAATTTGCAAAATCTAATATCCTTTCATAATAAAAACACTCAACAAACTCAGAAGAGAAGGAAACTTCATCACACTGATAAAAGTCATCCTGAAAAAACACACAGCTAACATTGCATTCAATGGTGAAAGACTGAAAACTAAGTACAGAAGAAAGACAAGGATGTCCGCTCTCTCCAATTCTTTTCAACATTGTACTAGAGGTCCTCGCCAGGGAAAGTAGGCAAAGAAAAGACAGAAAAGGCATCCAGATGGAAAAGAAAGAAATAAAACTCTCTCTGTTCACAGATGGTATGAGCTTATACATAGAAAATCCTAAGGAATACACATACAAACACACACACACACACACACACACACACACACACACACACTTAGAACTAGTAACAAATTTAGCAAGGTTGCAGGACACAAGGTCAAAACATCAAATATCATTGTAAAAACTAGCAATGGACAATTAGAAAATGAAACTAAAATTACTGGAATTTATTATAGCATTAAAAGGATAAAATATTTAGGAATCAACTTAAAAAGCAAGAATTATACACTGAAAACTGAAAAAATATTACTGAAACAAATTGAAGAAGATCTAAATAAATCGAAAGGCATCCCATGGCTGAAGGGCTAAATATTATTAAGATGGCATTACTCCCCAAAGAGTTCTACAGATCAATCCTTACCAAAATCCAAGTTGGCTTTTTTTTTTTTTTCAGAAATTGACAGATGATCCTAAAATTCATATGGAAATATAAGAGACACAGAATAACCAAATTTACCTAGAAAAGCAAGAAAAAGGATGCAGAAGCTATACTTCCTGATTTCAAAATTACTTCAAAGCACCAGTAATTAACACAGTGTGGTATTGCCTTATAAAGATAGACAATGGAATGTCAGTGAAATAGAACTCAAAGTACAGAATAAGCCCATATGTCTATGGTCAGTTGACTTTTGACAAGGGTGCCAAGAGCATTCAAAAGAGAAAAGAAGTCTTTTAAACAAATGGTGCTATGTCAAACTGGATATTCACATGCAAAAGTTGGACCCCTACATCACACCATATGCAAGAATTAACTAAAAATTGATCAAAGACCAAAACATAAGAGCTAAAATTACAAAACTCTGAAAGGAAAACATAAAAGCACATCTTTGTGAAAAATTAGGCAGTGGTTTCTTAGCTGTGACACCAAAAGCACAAGTGAAAAAAAGAAAAAGTGGAGAGCTAGACTTTACCAAGGCTAAAATGTTTTATGCTTCAAAGAACACCATCAAGAAAGTGAAAAAATAAACCCCCAGAATAAGAAAATAAATATTTGCAAATCATATATCTGATAAGGAATTTGGATCCAGAATACATAAAAAGCTCTTTCAAATCAAAAATAAAGAAAAATAACCCATTTTAAAAAATGGGCAAAGAACCCAAATAGACATTTCTCCAAAGAAGACATATAAATGGCCAATAAACACAAGAAAATTTGTTTAACATTGTCAGTCATTAGGGAAATAAAAATCAAAACCACAGTGAGATAGATACCACTTCACATCCACTAGGATGGCTACAATAAAAAGAATAGACATGACTACTGTTGGTAAGGATGTGGAGAAATAAGAATTATTACACATGCTAGTGTGTAAATGTGAAAAACATACAGTATGCCCACTCTGGAAAAAGTTTGGTAGTTACTCAAAATAGTAAACATAGAGTTACCATATGACCCAGCAGTTCCACTCCTAGGAATATACCCAAAAGGAATGAATATATTTACATACAAAACTTGCACAAGAATGTTCATAGCAGCATCATTCATAATAGCCGAAAGATGGAAACGACCCAAAAGTCCATCAACTGATGAATGAACATACAAAATGTAGTATTATCCACACAACGTACTATTATGTAGCTGTAAAAAGTAATGAAAAACTGACATGCTACAATATGGATGAACCCTGAAAATGTTTTGATAAATGAAAGATGCCACCCACAAAAGAACACATATTGTACGCTTCCATTTATGTGGAATGTCCAGAACAGGCAAATCTGTACAGACAGAAAGCAAATTAGTGGTTGGCAGAGGCTGGGGGAAGGCGACAATGGGGAGGAACTGCTAATGAGAATGGGGTTTCTTTTTTGGCAAAGGAAATATTCTGAAAATTGATCAATTTTGTAAATATAGTAAAAACCATACACTTCAAATGGTGAATTTTATGGTATGTGAATTACAGCTCAAAACAAAGGGATTCCCCCCCGACCCCGCCTCCCCAAGAAACACTAAGCACTTAACTTGCTAAGACTGGAGTCAACACAAACATTCAACAGTTTTGCAGAATAAATTTTTTATAATATTTTAGGAAATCGGTTTATATACATAGTGAGTTATTGCTCTGAATTTAATTTGAGTAACACATGCTAATACCGAGCCATATAAATCTAATTCCATGCTGACCTTTCAGGCTGAAATAATAAGTAATTATCCTCACGGCATTTTACATAGACCTCAACACTCACCTGACAACATTACCATTTTATACATACATATATAAACATGTAGGTAAAATCTGTTCACACACACATTTGTTATTCCCACTGCTCCACAACAGATGGAGCTATGCTTTATTAAAGTCTGTATCTACAATGCCTGGCACAGATTAGAAGGGGCCAGATAAATGTTAATAGAATAAATTAATAACTCTAATTATATAATTAATTCTCTACACATATATACTCTCACTTATCTATCTTGAAAACATTATTTTCACAAACTCTGACAACAGCCCTCTGTGAAAGACAGGGAAGGTGTTAGATTCAGAAAGTTAAAAATCAGGATGCTTGGTTGGCTTCCATGTCTTAGTCAAGCAGCTATTCAGTACCAGAATTAGTACAATAATTCAGACTGCCTCTCATTTCTAAATAGAGTGTTTCCCACTATTTCATGCTATGTCATCTTATAGATGAAAAAGGAGTCCAGAGAAGTAAAGCGACTTTTTCAAGATCACACGCTAGACAGACACAGGATCTGGTAGTAGGCTCCAGGTCTACCTACTTACCAGTCCAGATTTGTTTCTTTCCCTCCTGAATCACATTAGCACTTAAGCCATCCCAGATTACTCTGGGTTCAGTAAGTCAATGGAAGAGATCAGGCATCACATGTATTCAGAATCCTGGAGGCCATGGGAGAGAGGACCCCACAACCATTCCATACAGTATGTATGGTTTATCTTATTGATAAAGAGAAATCATAATCTGAATTCTGAATTGGATTTTTCAATGTGAGCTTCAATTCACAGTTCCCTATCATTTATTAAAAGTGAATTCTGGGATGCCTTAATCAGAGTCAAGATGACATGGTGAAAAAAGTAATGAGGAATTAAAAATAGGAACAAGATTGGATACAACAGTACTCATCATCTTTTCCTTTTTTTTTTTTTTTTGTGATGACTTTTCTCCAAACACAAATTTTTTATGTGTGGCACTTTCTCTAGTAGCTGGTCCCTTTTCAGTCAGCAATCCCAAGTGTTCACAATGACTGCCTTTAATAAGGAAATAAAATATTTGCTAATATTCTCTTATGTGTTACAGAAATACTGAGGTTCAGTACATAAGTGGAATGTAGCTTGTTCTTTACCATAAGATGAAACAGAGTACAGTGCAAGAACATTAAAGATATAATAAAATAGAAATTATTCCACTTTTAAGAAGAAAGAAAGATGTTCCAATTGTTAAGGGTGAATTAATCAGAAAAAAAATCCAAGATTTTTAGACTCTACTTACAGTTGTCTGAAATCCAACAGTTATTACTCATCTGATAGTAATAAAATCTGACATACCCCCAGATCCATCTGTTTCACCACTGCTGTCTATATTGATCACCCCTGAGCCTCCAGTAGGGTTAAGTGTTTGCCTCTGACAGGAAAAAGCTTAAAAACAATAAATTAAAAAAAGTTCAGTCATTAAGGTAAAAATTTGTTACACCTCTTAGTAATACAAGCATGGGATATTACACATTTAAATTACTACATCATTATTGAAATGAATTTCAATTTCCTTGATGAAGAAATAAAGTTCAATACTAAAAAGGTAAATATGGAAATAGAAAAAACATGTCAAATACCCAGCAAGTCCTTTAAATAAAAAAGACAATTATTCAATATTGGAAAATATATTCACCCATTACCTGATGAATTTCTCAGTAAGGTACCAGGATGGCTCTCTATTCTTGAAATTGCAGGACCTATAAATAAGTAGATTGACAAGATGGAAAAATGTCATAGTATCATAAGCCCCAAGTAAATATTCACAGAATCACCAAAATCAAGATAATTAGGCCTAAAGACAGGACAGATTCTAAACTGCTGACTATAATGTCCTCCTTGGTATGCATTGGAAATGGATGGATATTAGGCCCAATATAGCCAATACCCAACAATGCAAAGTAGTAGTATAGGCAGCCAGCAATCTCACCTCTAAAACATGAATATCTAAAATACTCTAAAAGGCCTTTCAAACTGATCAGGCTTGGGGCGCCTGGATGGCACAGCGGTTAAGCGTCTGCCTTCGGCTCAGGGCGTGATCCCGGCGATCTGGGATCGAGCCCCACATCAGGCTCTTCTGCTATGAGCCTGCTTCTTCCTCTCCCACTCCCCCTGCTTGTGTTCCCTCTCTCACTGGCTGTCTCTATCTCTGTCGAATAAATAAATAAAATCTTTAAAAAAAAAAAAAAACTGATCAGGCTTGTCGAACAGGCATACCTTGTTCTATCACACACTTCACTTTACTGTGCGTCACAGATACTGCAATTTTAACAAATTGAGAATTTGTGGTAATTGCAACAAGCAAGTCTATGGGTGCCATTTCTCCAACAGTATCTGCTCGCTTTGTGTCTGCCACTTTTTGGTAACTCTCAAAATATTTCAAACTTTTTCAGATTTATGGTGATCTGTGAACAGTGATCTTTGATGTTACTATTATAATTGTTTTAGGGTACCATGAACCATACCCATATAACACAGCAAACTTAATAAATATGTGTTCTGAGAAGCAGAATGAGAAGTGGAGGCTGGAAATGTGACTGAATTGCTGCAATCTCATGATAAAACTTGAACAGATGAGGAGTAGCTTCTCACGGGTGAGCAAAGACATTGGTTTCTCAGGATGGCATCTACTCGTGGTGAAGAAGCTGTGAGGGTTGAGAATGAACTCTGATTTTGGAAGAAAGTTCTACTGTGGGTAAAATGCTATTGAACAGTATCACCTACTAGAGAAATTATTTGTGAAAAGAAGAGTCAATTGATGTGGCAAACTTCATCGCTGTCTTACTTTAAGAAATTGCCACATCCACCCCATCCTTCAGCAACCACAACCCTGATCAGTCAGCAGCCATCAACACTGAGGCAAGACCCTCCACTGGCAGAAAGATTGCAACTTGCTGAAAGTTCACATGGTACTTAGCATTTTTAGCAACAGAGTATTTTTTAATTATGGTAAGTACTTTTTTTAGACATAATGCTATTGCCATCTAACAGACAACACTGTATTGTAAACATAACTTTTGTATGCACTGGGAAACCAAAAAATTCATTTGACTTGCTTTATTGCAATATTTGCTTTACTGTGGTGCTCTGGAACCAAGCCCACAATATCTCCAAGGTATGGACTGTATTTAAAAAGTTATTCAACAACAAAATACAGTCAAATTGGTTTATGAGGGTAAAAGTATATCATACTGTATCTATGACTTTTGCAACAACAAAGAGTGTTTTCCCTTGCGGTCCAATTTCTTGAAAAGCACAAGACAGTTTCCATGTCACAACGGTCACCACACTTACTGTTAATCAGAAGTTCCACTATGCTCTCCGATGCAGTGGTAACAGACACCTCCAGGCAATGTGCAAAACTGGACAGTGCCTTGCTGCGGACAGTCGGTGCCTTGTCTACACAACGGTCAAATAGAATTTCCTGCACCAAGAACTTATGCTTTAAGATCTTCTGATGCTCCAACGACAGAGTGTTATCTACTGCTCTTTCAGGCAGTTCCAACAGAGCTAAGACAACATCTAGAGTAAAAACCCTGTGTGGGATCTGATAAAACAAAATCATAAGAATCTCCATCAGACAGGAATAAACACCAAAGGATCCCTTGTGTATTCAGATCTGTCTGTCAGGAGGTTGCAAAGCCAGGAAACAAGATCTTATGCGTATCTCCTACCTTGGAACTTCGTGAATATCTGTAAAGCCAGGCAATGAATGTAGCATACTCCCTACTGGGAAGTTTGCTGAGCAGCTGGACCAGGGACTGGGCTGCATAGGTCCGATACTCTGATTTATCAGTCACCTGAAACATAAGCATTGAGAGGCTATCCAGCCAATATCTACCTACAGGACAACTGAAACACATGTTGTGATACAAGTGGAAAATTAGTGAATGTGACTAGTTCAGTGAATCTTTAAATGTTATAAAAATGACTAGCAAATTTTAGGTTTCAGACCCCATTGAAAACTAATCTATGAGAAATCTAGAAATACAAACTTTTAACACATAATTTCAGAGAGTTTATGGACCCCTAGAATCCAATGCATTCAAGTTAAGAATCATTTGTCCAAACTGCTTTAGAAATTGAAGAGATAATCATAAAAATTTGAACATTAACTGGATATTTGATGATATTAAGGAATTATTGTATATTTTCTTTGGCGTGTTAGTATTTTGTGGTTATGTTTTCAGAGTTCTTCTCCTCTAGAGATACGTAGGAAATACTTAAGCCACAATGGATATGGTGGAATTTGCTTAAAAAAGAAAAAAAACCAATGTTCACATGTGTTGAGGAAAATTACACCTATAGAGGTATAAATGACAAAAAATTGTTGAAGGTGGGTGCTCGTCACCCTATTCTATTTATTCATATGTCTGAAATTTTCCAAAATAAAAAGGATTCTCCCCTCAAAAGAACACTGTCATTGGAAACATGTAGTGAAAATATTAAATAAAACTACTTTCTGTAATAACAGACTCACTCCCAAGAACAACTACACATACAAGCACACACGTTTATCTTCACATATATTATCTCTTTGTCACATCATCATTATCATTACTATTACTATTAAAGCAAATGGTACCTTGGCACAGATGTGCTGGAGTAAGATACGAAGGACTGGGAATACATCTTCCTTTAGTTCATCCACAAGTGAGCTTTTTAAAAAAGAAAACACATCTATTGTTTACAACACACCAACCACACAAAATAGTAATTTTTCGACTCTGTTCTCAAACACCATGACCTCTACGTTTTAGAAATCCTGAAGATTAAAAACGATTTACCCCATATTACAAGCATTGTTTCAGTGAATACAGTAAAACAGAGTTTCACAGCAGAAAACCATTCACTATGTCCTATGTGTGGTTTTAGAGAGCTGCCACCAAGCAGAGAGTTAAAGTCAGGCAGAAGCAAAGTACAATCTTCATATGACTTTTTTGGCTATTTACAAAATTTCACATTAAGACTCTAAAATATGGGGCACCTGGGTGGCTCAGCTGTTAATGTCTGCCTTCAGCTCAGGTCATGATCCCAGAGTCCTGGGATTGAGCCCCACATTCAGCTCCCTGCTCGGCGGGAAGCCTGCTTCTCCCTCTCACACTCCCCTTGCTTGTGTACCCTTTCTCGCTGTCTCTCTCTGTCAAATAAAGAAATAAAATCTTAAAAAAAACAACAACAACAAAAAAAAAACACCTCTAAAATATATCCTTTTGGGGTAAATAATAATAAGATACAGCACCACCTTGTTGTAGCTCAGTGAAATGCTACCATTTCAATGGCTTTGTTAACAATACCTCTCCAAACTTTAACCCAAGAAGATAATTGGGTTTTTTTTTTTAAGTTTACTTATTTATTTTAGTAATCTTTACCCACAATGTGGGCTCAACTCCATGACCGCAAGATCAAGAGTCACTCACTCTTCTGATTGAGCCAGCTAGGTGCCCCAGATTATTATTGTGATGTCCAGATTTGACCCATTGTTAGTGTTTATCTGTACCATTATATGGATACTACAGCAATTGGAGACATCATGAACTATTATGGAAGAACCAAAATGGGTGTTTCCACTTAAAGCATCTCAGTTATTTAATGTTTTAAAAAATCCCTCACAAGAGATATTTGCTCAATGATCAGATGATAGACTACATATACTTGGATTCTACCATCCACACCCCACAACTCCAACTAAACTATATCCCACGTACACCTGCAGGCATGTACACACTCTCATATACATTCCACTACCTCCACAATGTATGCCAAATATTCAATAAAGGACGGAAAGAAAAGCCAATGACATAGCAAATATGTCTTCCTCAATAAAGGTGAAACACGGAACTTTTTAGGTGAAGCTATGTGATTCGTGAGGGGAAAACTGGTCTATCAACTATTGCTAAAGAAATAAAAACTGACTTAATTCTTCCCTTTAGGAAGTATGGTCTGTAGGGGGAGGGGAACAGAAAAGTGAGAAGAAACAAGGAAAAAGTGGCAAAGAACAAAGAGAAAGAGACTCAGAGAAGACACAAATACAAAAGGAAAGGAAGAGGCAGACTTGCAAGAGAGGCAAACACTGAGGCAGATGATGATAAAACAGAGGAGAAGCAACTGTCATTTCTCAGAGCCTGACCTTACAGGCTGGTGGGAATCAAGCTGGAGGCTTGTGCTGGCCCATGAATTATAGACTCTGTATCCTTCAACAATGCCCCAGTGTAGAGGCTACCAACAGTGACCCAGGCCACGTGAACCAGAGGAGCTCTGAAGTGCTTTACTTTGACCCTCAAAACCACAACAGGCCAGAAATCTGTTAGTTTCCATAGGTGTCAGAAATCTTGGTTAGTACAGGGCCCAAGAGCCTTAAGGGAGAGTGATAAAGAGAGTGAAAATCCAAGCTGTGTGTGCCTCACCTGATGAACTGGACCGCCTGGTTTCTACCGTTGATGACTGATGTTGTAATACTAAGGGGAGCGTGATGGGCTCCTTTGCCTGCTTCTAACATTAATATCACATTTAGCATTTGATGGAAAACACAACCTATAACCTGAAAGAGAAGAAAATTCTATTTAAGACATGATAAAGAAGCCAAGGGCCTTGAAGACAGCAATGCAGACCACAGTAAACCATTTCTTTTCTTTTTTTTTTTTTAAGATTTTATTTATTTATTTGAGAGAGAGAGCATGCGTGCACAAGTGGGGGGGAGCAGAGGAAAAGGGAGAAGCAGGCTCCTCATTGATCCAGGAGCCCAACACGGGGGCTTGATCCCAGGACCCTAGGATCATGACCCGAGCCAAAGGTAGACACTTAACCAACTGAGCCACCCAGGTGCCCCAGGGTAAACCATTTCAAGCTGTGTGAAGATAAGGTTGACATAGTTTTTGGGTGAACACCAGAAATGTGCTTCATGGACAATTACCAAATATTCAATAAACACATGATGGAAACAGTGTGAAAACACTGCTTACACTCAAACTGTAATCCTGAAATTAGGGCAAATAGAGGATTAATTGTCACTTCTAAATGGCAAAAAAATGCTGCTGCTAATTCCTTATAGAACAAGGGAAGAATGGTACCTTACACTTGTGTTTTACCTGAAATTACAACGCACCTTCCAATATATCACCTCATATAATTTACTCGACTAACCAATTCATTCATCCTGTAAAAAAAACATGTACTGAAAACCACGAATGTGGCAGGTACTGTGTTAAGCACATTCATGTATATTACTAGATTTAATCTTAAGTCTCACAACAACTGCATAAGGTAAGCGAGACATTTCTATTTTATATATATTATTATTATTTCTACTTTATACCTAATACAAGAGCCTCCATGGCTAAAACCAACATGTCTAACATCAAGTCAACACTCTCACAATTAAAAAATACTACATCTTGAGAGACACTGTGGACCTAAAGTCATAAATTTCCCTATCCAGCTAACCTTTACAAATGTTACAGAGCATAGAAATTGAAAGTGCTCATGTGAATTCTATCCCATCCAAATTTAAACACAGAAATGAAAATGGTATAATAAATTATAAAATACGGCATGTTTTCTAAACAAGCATGGCATTCAGCATCTGACACGTTCTTTCACTTCCTCCTCCTGACAACCCTATGAGAAGACTGAGGCTTTGGAAAGGCTGAATACCGCATACAAGGAAGCGCAGCTGAAGCAGGTGGAGCCAGAATTCAACCGCTGATGTACACAACCTGGCCCAAAGCTCTCAACCTACTTCTTTTTTTCTTTTTTTTTTTTTTTTAAGATTTTTTTATTTATGAGAGAGAAAGAGAGAGAGAGGAGGAGCTGAGGGAGAGGGACAAGCAGACCCCAAGCTGAACACCAAGCCCAACGCAGGGCTTCATCCCAAGACCCTGAGATCATGACCTGAGCCGAAACCAAGAGTCAGCATGTAACTGACTGAGCCATTCAGGGGCCCTTGAACCTACTTTCTAACCACCATGCAACTCACCCTAGAAATTAAGTGTAGCACAGCCACCAAAAGTCATAGGACCTCATTCTATCACATTTTTTGTAAAATCTTGTATTATTAATGACATCCAAGTTTAATAACAGCATAATGCTTGAACAACCCTGACTCCACAGTTTAGATAGGGATACTGTTAAGGTAACTCAGGGAGCAAAATCCATATATGAATACTAACTAGGGGTGATAACCAGTAATATTTCTATAGAATTCTCAACTAAAATGATATAAACACTAATAGAAATACTGAAGCACACATGAAACTTGCCAGGGAAAACTTGAAAATTCCATGACTGTGTTCTTTTGAGAACAATCTGGTGACTGTTTCTCTAAAACACTCTGTTCAGTGTTCTTCCTACCTAATTCTCACTGGAACTATTTTTTGTATGAAACCGAACAATAATTTGCCATGGCCTCCAAGTATTTGAATATCAGTTTGGTTATGAAGAACAGGCAGCAAATAGAAATGGTGATGCTTTTTACACTACAAATGATATAAGGTCATGAAAATGACTTGGTAAATTAAAATGGCATCACACCAAATGCTGCCAATGTTTTTCCATTATATGATTCGGACGCTTTCAATTCAACTAGTACTTAAATTAAATCTTTTTCTTCTTTACCGTATCTCCTTCTCCATGAATGGGGGAGCAGAGCAAATACAATCCATGATACGCCAGTTCTGGGACATATTTTGCTTGGTTCAGGTTTCTAAAGAAAAAAGGCAAAAGATTAGTTAATGGATATGATTTTACTCAGAATCTTCCATAACCCTATAATAAAACACATCCAAATGAATAAATTCTATTTGTGTGCCAATTAGGATAAAATGGCATTTTATACTTTTGCTAGAGCAAAATTCTAGCATTGGAAGAATTAGTGGCTCACCTGGCCTGTGTCACATGAAATTCATGAAGAATTGGTTCAAAATTAGTTAATGCAACGAAGACCTGGAAAACAGATACCAAGAAGAGACCTGATTTTTCCTGCTCATTAAATATTAGCCATCATCTCTGCCCTTTGAGGTTGCCCCAAGGTTTTTTGGAATTCTCACTTACTTCTATACAATTCTGTATACACTGTGGCTTTTCTTTCAGGGAAAATTTGGACAGCAGCCTTAAAAAATTCTTCAAAAGGTGAAAGATGGCATTTCGAATTTGACAAAGGTCTCGGGCAGAAAAACAAATATTTTCTTCATCTTCCTGTTCTTCTATTTCATCCACCTAGATTATAAAGAAATGTATAGGTGACTGCATAGTAATGCATAACACTTTGTCCCATGGTTTTCAATGTACTCAAATCCAAGTCCAGTTAAACGCCAGGTGGTTGCTGAATTGCTGAGGTGATGTGACCCTGATCAGGTTCCTTAACTGCTCTATCTCCACAGCCAGAACAATAAATCATTGGACTAGATGACTGCACAGTAGCATCTAGCTCTGTATTTTTGTGTCAATGGGAATTCTTACGTTTCTTGGAAGTTTTCATGTCAAAGAACGTCCACCATCCTACCTAGTCATCACACAAGAATTTGGAATTCAATATTATTCCATTACACTCTTATGGACATGAGTCCTCGGGATACTTCAATCTTCCTCTCTAATGACAATAAGATAATGTTGCAAATACACCTGTTTGGATGTTGCCAAGCATACCTGGGAACAAGGCTGGCAAGAGATTGTGGGGAGGTTGGAAAGATGACAAGGTAGAAACCTATTCTCAGTAGTACACAAAGTATGAGAACAACTTAAGGTCATACTGGATAGTTGATGATACTTTAGGATCATTTGGTTATAAACATGATGCCCAAAACCATATTTTAATATAAAGTTAATTCTAAAATCACAACCTTGTGTTGGTACAGATATTCTTTATTATTCCATTTATTTCTTACCTCAATATCTTCTTTCCTGGGTGGCTTTCCTCTTTTCCTATTCCCTCTTGGATTCACCTCAGAGTTCTTAGGCTGCTCCTTCTTTCTTTTCCGATTCAATTTAGATTCCTGAGGCCAGCTCTTCTTTAGAATCTGAATACATTTGTCAAACATCACTTGGTGGAACACTTGATTGGCTACACTGCCTATTTATAAGGAATAAAGAGTAGGTGGGTTAGATGTAATTGTCTTGAAATAGAGTCTGTAATAACAGATGAAAAATTAGTAAGTAAAAATGAGCTTATCATTAACTCCAAACAATGACTCTTTAACAAAAAAGTAGCATTCAACTTCAGCGTCAGGAGATGAGAAATAGTGCTGATCAGAAATAAATAAGATACCCATATCTGACCAGGGAGTAACTGGCTTTATACTTGTCACGCTGCCATAAACTATAAAACTGGACAAAAATGTATAAAATAACCATTTTAAGACATGGAGCAATAGGCAGCATAGAAACACAATCTCTGAGGAAACAAAAACAAATGAGGTAAACCCTAAAATTGCCCCAGTTTTGTGTTTTGAGGCCATTTCTGGACAACAGCAGAAAATGGTGAACCCAAGTGCATTATGACAGTGTTACTAAGTTGAGAATACAGAAATAGGAGTCAGGAAGGCAACGGTAGCTGCAGTTTATGGAGCAGAGTACTAGAAAAGAGGAAGCTACACAGAAAAAGAGCTTCAGAGATCTCCATAGGGCTGAATATAAGCTATGTCCACAGAGGGTAAAACTTTACGAAGGCAGGCAAAGAACAATTTCCAAGGAGGTAGAAGATGAATATTTTTCGTAACTCACAGGGAGTTGAGAAATACTTGAGTTCTGGCCAGCCAGTGCTGGCACCTTAACAACTGGAGCATTTAGTAGCCACCTTGGAAAGAAACACACCTTAGGGCTAAACTAGCTCTAGAGTACAGGCTACTTCATATCTGCTCCAACAAAGCTTTAAAACAAGCCTCAAAAGGGTCAAGTTAATCCAGGGATAACTACCTTTAAATATATTAAAATATACTTAAACACTATCTGAAGGGAAACAATGATGTAACAATGTTTCCAATGCTGCATTATGAATATGACTGTAATACTGTATGCCATAAAATCTTTATAAGGATTTATTCATTAGCATATAGGCTAGGCTACCACGAAGTAATTTTTTTTAATTTAATTTAATTTATTTATTTATGAGAGAGAGAGCACATGCATGATCAGGGAGAGAGGGAGGGAGGGAGATGGAGAGAATTTCCCAAGCAGACTCTGTGCTGAGCTCAGAGCCCGATGTGGGGCTTGATCCCATGACCTGAGATTATGATCTGAGTCGAAACCAAGAGTCAGATACTTAACTGACTGAGCCACGCAGGTGCCCCAAGAATATGATATAATCAATAACACCAAAAGTGGGTTCTTTGAAATGATCAATACAATTAATAAACCTCTATCTAGATTGATGAAAAAAACAATAAAGAAATACAAATTACCAATCAGACATGAAAGGGAATATATCACTATAGATTTTACAAACAAAAAGACTTTCAAAGAAAACTCCAAGCCCAGATGGTTTCATTATTGAATTCTACCAAAAATTTAAGGCAGAAAAACAATCCCTTCTTCACAAACTTTTAAAATATAAAAAAGGCAAGAACACTACCCAACTCATTCTGTGAGACTGGTATCCTGAAAACCAAACCAGACAAAGACTTATCAAAAAAAGAGTACCTCCTATGAATACAGAAGCAAAAATCTTCAATATTAGCTGTGCTCGCTTTGGCAGCACATATACTAAAATTGGAATGACAGAGAAGATTAGCGTGGCCCCTGCACAAGGATGACATGCAAAGCCATGAAGTGGTCCATATTTTAAATAAACAAACAAACAAATAAATAAATAAATAAAATATGAGCTAGCAGAATCTGGCAACACATGAAAAGGATTATACACTATGATCAAGGAAATGCAAGATTGGTTTAACATGAAAATGAATCATCATAATACACTCTATTACTGGAATAAGGATCAAAAACCACATGACCATCTCATAGATACAGAAAAGCAAATAACAATTCAATACTCTTTCATAATGAAACACTCAATACACTAGGAATAACAACGTCTTAAAGGTGATCCTCAAAACACCCACAGCAAATCTTATCCTTAAGGACAAAAAACTGAAAGTTTTCCTCCTGAGATCAGGAACAAGACAAGATGCCCACCTTCTGACTTCTGCTCACACTATGCTGGACCTGGGATCGAGCCTCATGTTGGGCTCCCTCTGCCTCTCCCCCCACTTTTTCTCTCTCTCTCAAACAAATAATTAAAATCTTTAAAATGTTGTTAAAATGGCAACACTCCCCAAACTGATCTACGGATTCAGTGCACTGTCAAAAACCCAGAAGCCTTTTTGGTAGAAATTGATATGCAACTCCTATAATTCACATGGAAATGGAAGGGACCCAGAATAATCAAAATAATCTTGAAAAAGCACACTGTGATTAAAAACTGAGTATCAATAGCATTCCAACCATAATCCAGAAACATTTAAAAACAGAAGGTAATTGGCAAGAAAACCACTTGCTGGAAAGCTGCAAGTCATCTATATTGAACAACACTCTTCACTTTGGCATACATCTCAGCCTTAATCAGAAGGAACTGCATCTAACAAGTGAAGAGAAGAACAAAACTAGGTTCCTAAAACCACCACTTTTCTGTGAGACAGCTCAGTTACAACTGAGACACTGGTTAGCAAGACCAAAGTCTTTAGGAACTTATTTCAAAAATCATTACTGGGAGCTTTAACAATAATACAAGTTAATGTTCAAGGTTTTTTTTTTTATGTCTTTTTACTAATTCCCAAATCATATGGGATAATTATCATCCTTAATATTTATTACAAATGAATTTATGTAAACAATGACAAGCAGCAACTTTAGGTTCTCCAGATGCATCCCCCTCTATGCTCCATTCTCTCTAGCGTTGGGTTTGGGGGTGGGTAGCAGGGACTCTTACTGCTCATAGGAGGAATAGCCACCTAAGAGCTCTGACAATAAAGGAAGTAGAACAATGTTCATAAATAGACTACTTTCCTTTGCTTTCCTTCATCAAGCATTACTAGCTATTCTCATGCTTTCTTTATTAGAATGGTTTTAACCTATTTTTCCATATCTGCATAGGAGAGAGATTATATATAACACAACGACTCCCGAGCAGTCTTTTTCAATCTGGACTGGGAGTCAGGAGATGAGTGGGCAGTATCAGATTTTTATACTAGGTAGGGGTGGGTGGGAATGGAGCTCTTGTAGCTTGGGAACAATTCTCCTCAAGCCTAACCTCTCTCAGATTAATTGCATTAGGTTATAGACACACCACAGTAGAAAACAAACACATTTAAAGAAACAAGGGAAAGATATTTCCTGAACACCTGTAACATGCCATGTATTTTACAGACATACTCTCATTTAATCCTCAGAACAACTATGAGATGGGTTACTACTGTCCCATTTTAGAAGCGAGAAAACGAAATATAAGGGCTCAAAACCATGTTGAAATTTCAAATATATATATATATATATATATATTCTATCATATCAAATATACATACCTGGTACTTCCAACAGCAGAAAATAAAGGCCAGCAGCATGAAGGCCATATTGTCGATACTGCACACTGGCACTTTTCTTATGGACTGTTTGAACGAAGTGATAGAACAATGCCACCAGTGCCCTGTGGGAAATACTGTTCTCAATGAAGAAGGTCCAAATGCTCTGCAGGGAGGGAAAGACATAAAAGCCAAGAGTTAGAAAAGTGGGAAAATCTCTTATTTGATTTTTGCAAGTATTTAGTACCTTATTAAACAAAAAAACCCCACAAAACAAAAAAAAAAGAACAGACCAACCTGGCTCCTAATTATAAATTTCAAAGGGACTGAAACAAAAAATTAAAATGTACTATTCAAAATTACAAAGATAAATAAGTATACGAGAAATTCAAATAATCAAATTTTCAAAAATAACTTGGGGATAGGTTTGACGCATATACATTCCTGAAATTATCATAGCTAAAAATTATACTAAGACCTTTGGGGCACCTTATATTAGTGTTTACTCAAACAAGTTACCCCTCTAAATTAAATGTACTCAAAACCATTTATCACTCTAATTACCAACTGAAGAAATCAGAGTGTTTACTTAAATTTAAATGTTCTATGGGCAATAGGAGCTTGAAAAGTTTCTCCCTCAGCAGATTTCAGAAGTGGCCTAGGTGAGAAAGGAAATACACCCTCGACTATAAACCACAATTTTATTAATTGTATCATTGTTCCATGTTTTGCCAATTAAACACATGAAGAGGAAATGGGTTATTTCTATACACCAAACATAGCAGGAGCTAAATATGGTTTATCCTGGAGTATCTTTAAAAAAAACCATAGGCCCACAAAAGTTCAAGAAATCAGGCCTTGTACTTCCTGCTTTCCTGAAAACAGGGAAAGTGGCAGGTAACGCCCTGGCCTAGCCACACTGCTTAGCATGTGCCACTTTACAGAAGAGCCCATTTAGAATCCTATCAGCACTCTGCATTTTTTCACCATGAAACTTCCAGAAGAAATCACCTCCTACCTTTTATAACAGTTACCTCCTAATGCCACTTCAGCTCTACTCCACTCATCTGTAACTGTGACTCTGCAGTTCACCAAAAATGATTCAATCACCTCTGCCCCAACTTCCTTGTGTCAGGACTCTGCCTGCCCACGACCTCTGCAGCATTTGATGTCTGGCTACTCCCTAGTCTTCATATCAACAGTCACCACACTCTGACTGCTTGCCTGCAGATCACCTTCAACCAGTTTTTTCAGTCCTGTCCTGTCTCTTCTCTTCCTCACTGACCTCATGCATTTCTGCACTTCACCCATCCCCTTGATTCAGATGGCTTTATCTATGTTGTTGAATTTTTACTGCTTTCTAGTCTTCCAATTCACATTACCAGTGGCCTATTACATCTCCCTAAGAATTTCCTAACAGAATCTCATGTTTAAACGCCTAAACTGAACCTGTAATTTTCCCACTTGATTTAGCTATTAGCCATCAGGATTTTATAACAAATGAACCACATTCTTTACGCTGTTCTTATCATACTCCTTATAAACTGTATACTAAAAAGGCTAAGCTTCAGATTATAATAATGACTTTCATCGTCCACTTCTAACACGTAAAGACTCCTGGCTTAATTTTTAACCTTTTTTTTTTTTTTTTTTTTTTTTACCTCTGTAGATCCATGTTCTTCAGTAGCAAAGGGGAAAATACTTTCATATAGTTTTGTGAATGCATTCAATCCAGTGTCTAGGATTTCTGCTTCTATGCTGGGATCCAAAGGCTCAGTCTCTGTGAAATCCAGTTCCCACACTGTGTCCACCCATTCTAGCGGGAAAATGCAATTAAATAAAAAATTTTCTATAACATGCAAAACATCAACAGCCTTTAGACTCTAGGTACATTTAAAAAGAGAAAACTTACTAGTCACAACTCGCATTTAAATATACAATACAGGTGTAGCATAATTGAAAGCAGGAAAGGTTAAAAAATCTTTTTTAATTAAATTAGAACTGACAGCTGGCTATTAGATTGATCATCTTCTAAAAATATCAAGAAGGGAAACACTTTTTAGATATGAACGACACTTCAAAACACTGAACAATATGAACTTTCCCATAAATTCAATCTGGAGGAAAAAAGGGAGGTTAATAAAAGATTGCCTCGGATGTCCCTTTGTGAAAATCTTACAATCAAGTTAATAAACCCAAATAAAGTATGCAGCATAAAGGGACACCTGAGGCAACTGACTGTTTAACATGCTTTAATTATTCACTCATTCTTTCCTAATCATTCTCCTAATAAATATAATCCTCTTCCTAAAAATGTTCTTGCATCTTTTCCTGCCTCTTTTTCTCTGATATTCTTCCACTTATCTTATCTGCATATTTTTAAATGCATACCACATTTCTGATCTAATTTCTGGATCACAACTACCCAAGTCCCAATGAAAAAAGAAAAGATATGGTTTCAAGAAATCCATAAATTCAATAAATGATAGGTACTATTATTATTTTTACAATAAATCAGAGTTAAAACAGTAATAGGTATGTAAAACAGTAGAGAGCATAATAGAAAATATTATGGGGGAGGTGGAAAGGATGACAGAAATGGGAAGGATGATTCGGCTTCAACTGGACCTAAATGTAGGAGATTACCAGGGAATGAAATGCAAAAAAGTGCATCCCAGACAGAGAGAGAACAAAGGGAAAGAAAGTACAGCCTGTTTAAAAATTAGCAAAATAGTTACAACACAGAGTCTTAGTGTGAAGGGTGAGAGTCATTATTAGTATTTATTCTGCAGTTACTATGTGCCAGGTACTAAATCTTCACAGAACTCCTGTGAGGTAGGTAATATTATAATCCCCACTTGACATGTAAAGAAACTAAGGCTTAGCAAGGTTAAGCAACTTGCTCAGTGATACAGAGATGCTAAGCTGAAGAGCCAATCCCACTGTTCTGACTCCAGAGGTTATGCTGTTGGAAAAGAAGACTGCAGTGAGGGGTGAACACTCTTATAGGGCACGCCAAAGATTTGGTCATTTATTTAAGATATAGAGGGGAAACATTAAAGGCTTAAAGACTCGATAGGGTCACGTTTGTGTTTTTAAAAGTGATTCTGGTAAAGGTGTGGGGAATGGGCTGGAAGAGCTGGCATGAGAAAGAGGCTAGGATATAGGCTGGCTGTAATGACGGCTTGCTGCGGGAGAGCAGCATCAGGAAAAGGAGCAAGGAGGACCTGAGAAACATCTCTGAGGGGAGGACAACCGGTGGTTGTGAGCATGAAAGATGATGAAAGAATGCCATGACTCCCAGGTTTGTGGATTGTTTGGTACCAATAACTGGCTTTGGGAATCCCAGTTTCATGCCTGTGACGTTTGAGGGGGCTGTGAGACACCCATTTACACCAATGAACACGAAGTTCAGGAAATAAATCTGAACGAAGAAATAGATTTGCTATTTAAAACCAAAGAAATGGATGAGACTGTCGGTGAGGATTTACAGAACAAGCAAGGGAAGACCGAGAAAAGATGCAAAAGAACTAAAGGAGATCGGACAATACAAGCTTTTTCCCCCTGATCCTTTACTAGATTAAGCCCCTATTCCAGACCCGGCTCGCCAATGCCTAGAGAGCACAGACCTGGAGACCAAAGACTTTGCCGAGAGCCGAGCGCCCCACCCCCACCCCAGGCCCGGGCAGAGGAGCACCGCAGTCGCAGAGCACCACAGCCCGGCCTCCCCGAGAGTCGCGGCCTCGTTTTCTCACCAGTGCTGAGATCCAACGGGCACCAGGGCTGCAGGCCGCTCCCAAGGCCCGGCAGCGCCACCATTATCTCTCAGGAACCGGCTAGCCTCCGCGGTGGTCAACTTTGAAAGCTCGCTCCCGCGCGCGCTCCGAGACGTTCCTGCGGACCAATCACAACGTGGGGAATTTCCTACCGACTAATCATCGCGCCCAGCCGTTTTCACTCTATTAACCAATCAGCAGGGTCTTCTGCCGCATGCGCAAAGAATGGGGCGGGCCAAGGATTGAGATTGAGCCAACATTTCCCGGGGTGATTTTTTAGGTTTCCATTTAAAGTGGGGGTCAACAATTAAATTAAAGCTTAATAGAATCTTTCTCGCCTTATCTTTTTAAATGGGAGAATTTGAGACAGGATCCTTCTTGTACTAAATGTCACCTTTGCCCCCTTCAAGCGACATTTCCCGTGCGTGTCAAAGGGCTACCTTTACCCCGTCAGACAGCACTCGAACGTTGTACATATTCGAACGTGGATGGTAGCCTAATGTTTCCCGAACTAAAACAATAAAGGAAAACAAAACAAAAGCACCTAGAAAGGGTATCTGCAGTTCTTTTAATTTTACGGGATTTGTGGCCCCGAATTCTGGAAAAATGCTGTAACTGCCATGTCAACTAAGGGAAAGACAGGCCGCTCTGCCTACCACTGCACATGCGCAATGAGCACATCTCCCGGGGGGCCGGGTGGCGAAAGCTACAGCGGCAGAGGCGAACGCATGCGCGCGGCGTCTCCGGCGCGTCCGGGCTGGAGACTGCGCCCCCCCGCCGTCCCTCGGCACCCCCGCCCGGAGCTGCCGAAGCACCTCCGTGCGTTGCACTGCTAGAGGCCGGGGCTGGCTCGCTGTGCTTCTCAGCGCCGCACCCCACCCGGTGGGCGGCAGCGGCCACGCACGCTCGGGCTCTGTACTGCCCCCCTCCAATTGCATTGCCCGCCCTAGCCCCTCACTGCCGCCGGCGGCTCGGGCTCGCCCGGGACTGGCGAGTCGCGGTGCACTGGTACCCAGGGCGCTGCAACCGGCCCTGCCTCCTCCCCGTGAAGCCGGGAGTCGTGCCGTCGCCCCCCGTCTGGCAGAGAGCTGGGTCCAGCGTCCAGCCCTCCGGCCTTCGTTTAGGGCCCCCACCCCGCAGAGAGGAGCGGTCCTACCGAGACCGGCCCGGCCCGGCCCGGTGGTGAGATGAGCTTCTTCGGCTTCGGGCAGAGCGTGGAGGTGGAAATCTTGCTGAACGATGCGGAGAGTAGGAAGCGGGCCGAGCACAAGACGGAGGACGGGAAGAAGGAGAAATATTTTCTCTTCTACGACGGAGAGACGGTCTCCGGGAAGGTGAGCCTCGCACTCAAGAACCCCAACAAGCGTCTGGAGCACCAGGGCATCAAGATCGAGTTCATCGGGCAGATCGGTGAGTGGGCACCCCGGGCCTCCCTCCCCGGCCGCCTCCGCCGGGCCAGAGAGCCGACTTGGGGGTGGGGGCGCGGGGTGGTTCCAGGCCCAGCTCCAGTGAGGCCTTTCGGAGCCCCTTGTCCACTGCAGTCTGAGGCCCGCCGGCCGGCGACTGCCCCTGCGTTGCCGGCTTCCCTGCCAAAAGTGACAGTGCATCGCGAGGATGGTGGGGGTGGCCGAGGGCGAAGGGGAGCATCCCTGCCCACAGCCTCATTGTTGTGGGCACCTTGCTCTGGGATACCCTAGTTGTCCCTTCAACATGCGCTCAGCTTTGCTTCCTGCCTCCAGGATTTCCGAGTGAGATGCTCCTGCCTAGCCTGCAGGTGGGTTTGTTAGGGGGAGACCTTTCTCCAGTACTGCTTTTGCCATTGTCTGGACATCCACAGCTGTCAGACCCAAGTTAAGGTGGTCCTCTGTGCCTCACTTAGTTCACTCCCATCCATCCCCTTTTTCTTTTCCATGTGATATAGGAGAGAGCTCACCACCCTTTTGTCTCACCTTAGCTCTGATCTCCTACCCTTGGACCTGTTTTGAGAAAGCAGCCCTGCAGTCTTCTTTCTGTCTACTTAGCCTGTGTTTCTGAGACTTCCTCAATAGAATGCTAGTTTTCAGTTGACTAATTTTCTCCTTACAGACCAAAAAAATGGTCCTTCTGTGTCCAAAATTAAATGATCAAAATTTCTCAGTGTTCCAATGATCTTCAAACATAATTATTAATAATTAAAACTAGACAATAAAAGGCAGTAACAACACAGAAGATTTGGGAGCTGGCAGTCAGAGTGGGGTTGTCTCTAATTCTAAGACTATTTGAAGTCTTGTGTTTTTAAAAACTCTCAGGTACTTCTGAAATAAATGGTCTTTGTCATTAGGTTAGGAGTAGATTCACAGTAAATACTCATGTGGGCTGAAAAAAACTTCTGGCAAAAGATTCATACCTGTAGCACGTGCTGCACGTAGGACCCTGTTCTTACAGTCTTCCTGGGAAAGCTCGTTAAATACTCTCTCTCATATCCTGAGAGTTCAGCAAAGAATCTGTTCTCCCGTTTTACAGGGGCAGGAAACACTGGCACAGGTAGTAGGAATCCTGGGAAAAGGAGTCTGTGTGGCCAGTGCTTTGGTTGAAGTATTTGCCTCTGGTATTTGAGAAAATGAAATTAGGTCAAAGATTGGCTGATCATATAGGAAACTTTTTTGCTATTTTAAATCCAGAATTTGAGTTGCCTTTTATGTATAGGAAAGGGGTTAAAGAGAGAGTTTCATACCCTCTACTCTCCTGTCTCTAGCTTGGATAGGGTTTCTTAACAGCAGTACTGTTTACATTTGGGGCCTGGATAATTCTTTGTTGTCTCAGGATATTTAGCAGGATATTAACCTGGCCTTGACCCACCAGATACCAGAAGCACCCCAAAACGCACCCCCAGAGATGTCTTGAGATATTGCCTTATATCCCCTGGAGGGTAAAGTCACCCCTAGTAATGGACCACTGGGTAAATAGGATGAATCCAAGGCATTTTATGCTAAGCATAATGAAGAGATAGTCGAGAAGTACTTGTCTACTTAGTATCTGTATTTTCAGGTAGTCATTTTAAAGTTATTACATGGATTCTTTGGCTCTGTAATACAAGTATAAACAGGCACATTTAGTCTGTGTCTTATCCCATCACTCCAGGTGGTGGTGATACCTCTTCAATCCGTGGAAGATAACCAGAGTGTCCCCCACCCCCGCAATGTGAAACGAGCTGTTCAGGGGAATGTAGTCAAAGCGTCCCTCTAGTCTAAGTGAAAGGGAAGTTTAGGGAGCTGCTTGCTGTCCCTGCCCTGCCTGGTTTCTTGTCTGACTCCTTGAATCATCATCCCTGCTGGGTTTTCTCCCAACCTTTTAGCTTCCATTGATAACTCTTTCTGAGCCTCTGAGCACTGTGGGTTCTTGTTGACCCTGTGACTTTGAGGAAGCTGTGTGTCTCTCTGGGTCTCAGCTCTCTCACCTGTAAGGCAGGGATAACAAAAATCACCTTGTGAGAATAATGTTGAGCTGTCAAGGGATAGCTTCATGCAGAATATGGTCTATCTGTATCAACAGTCTACTGATTTCAGGGCACCAGAGCGAGGCTAGTGAGTAACTTTGCCGAGGTTGTGGTAGTGTGGTTTTCTCCTTCATTGCACTCTTGACTATGAATGAAGTGGGTGGAACTTTGGTCAGGCTCGTGGGTCTGGCTCTGTGCGTGATGTTACAGTATAGGTCTTGCTGTATGGGAGTCAGAAAGTTGATATCGTTGGGCTCTGTCCACCTTCCTCATTGAATTCCATTTTAACTCAAAAATGTTCTTAAAAACTATAGTCTCTTGGATTTGGTTTCTTTTTTCCTTCCCTCCTTCCTTTCTTTCTTCTGGGGAACAGTTCCACAGCTTGAAAATCAAGTTCTTTATGTAATTAACCTTCTTATCCTTATTTTTTTATTTTATTTTATTTTATTTTTTTTAAAGATTTTATTTATTTATTCGACAGAGATAGAGACAGCGAGAGAGGGAACACAAGCAGGGGGAGTGGGAGAGGAAGAAGCAGGCTCATAGCGGAGGAGCCTGATGTGGGGCTCGATCCCATAACGCCGGGATCACGCCCTGAGCCGAAGGCAGACGCTTAACCGCTGTGCCACCCAGGCGCCCCAACCTTCTTATCCTTATGATTAATTTCTTTTTCCTCCTGATGAAAGTATATTTGTCCCACTTGTGTATTCATTAGAAGGACAGCCTGGTACATGATTGAGGGTCATGCAGACAGGGTGACTTAGATAGGGCTCAGTTTATAATAGCACAGTCTTTGCTAGGGTCTTGTGAGGACTAGAGATAATGTATGTGATGCACAGGTCTTGGCACACATAATAGGTACTCAGTAAAAGGAAGTTAAAATGATTATTGTCATTTTCTCTTTCCCTATTAAGCTTGACCCATCAGGAAGTTTCCAGGCACTAGAAACATGTTGCCTTGCAGTCACCCTGATTGCTGTGCAGACAGTCCATAGGGAATGTTTGGACCAGGTTAGCCTTCCCTTTGGTCTACTTGTCTGCTTTCTCCCATTGCTTTCCATTGTCTTCTCCTGAACAGCATGTTAGCCCAAGTGGAAACCTGTGAAAGGGACTCTACACAAAGTCCTTGCAGAGACAACTGTTTGGCTCTCTTTTGCATTGGACCTCTCTGGACCTCATTCCTCATAGTGACCCAGACCCTGCTCAGAAAAGCTGCTGTTTCAGCCTTGGTTTTAGAGGTAGGCAGGAACAGAGGTAACTTTTGTTTCCTGTTCCTTCTCTGTAACTTGCTCTGGCAATCTCATCTGGACCCATAACTTCTGTGTCTTTTGTGTTCTGATGACTCCCAACTTCTATCTTTGTCCTGACCTGAGCTCTCTCCTGTGTTCCATGCCTGTGTCTCCAACCGCCTGCTAGGCACCTCTACCTGGATACCCCACAAGTCCCTCAGAAACACATCCGTAGCAGAAACCTCTTTCTTTCTCTGCTCCAGCCCTAGCCCTCCTTCTTGTCCTGTTTGTTCCATTGTGGCCTGTGTCACCTGCGTCCATTCAACCTCAAAGATCTGGAAGTCATCGTAGACTAACGCCTCCTCCTACATGCCCCGTTGGCTCTCCAACAGCTCTCCAATACGTCCCCAGTCTGTGCTTCCTCTTCTTGCCAATACTACTGCCTTTATTACCTCTTTTTGTGGTCACCTCCTAACTGGCCTTCCTGCCTTTGCTTTCTTCATCTTTCAGTTCATCTTCTGTAAGAGCAAACTTTCAAAAAGGCAGTTTGGACATTGTCAGTCCCCTCCTTAAAATTCTGCTCACCAGCTTCTTATTGGTTAAAGGGCAAAAGTGTACCCGGCTCCTTCCTGAGTAGCCCTGCCTTTCTCTCCAGCCTCATCTCACCCTTAACCCTCACCTCTTATAGTTTCCTCAAAATATGTTCCTTCTAGAATCTTGGCATCTTCCCTTTGCATGTGGACATCTTTCTGCAAGGTATGACCTTCCACTCAGGCTCTTACCCGTGCTTAAAGCGCCCAGCACACGTGATATCCCTAACAGCCTTCCCCAAGCTCCCCAGGCTGACTTAAGCCCTTCTTCCACGGTTCTTCCACAAGGCCTCATTAGTACCTCTTTTCCAACATGATATGACAAACTTGTGACTTTTTTTTTTTTCCTAGTCTGCCTTCCTCACTAAATTCTGAGTCCCTGAAAACCAGGGACTGCCTTCAGTCCATCATCAATGTGGTGGCTAATCTCTAGTCTCAGTGGCTAACACAAAGTAGGTACTCAATAAATATTTGCTAACTGGATACGTGGTCAGATCTAGGAATTTGCAGAAGATGTTCTCTGGATTTTTTTTTCTCAACTCCTCCTAGATGAACCAGAGTTACCTGAATGAAGGAAAGGGGGAGTGCAGGTTGGCTTTGCTACTTCCTGTGAAGAGGGAGGGCGTCCTGCTGGCCCTTGTGGCAGAGGCATTGGTCAGCTAGGTGTGGCCCTTACTCGAGGCCACTGAGAGCTAAGATGACTCACCCGCCAGCAGGCACCTGGGCACAGCCTCTTCCCAGAGGGAACTAGGGCACAGAAACGTTAAAGCTGAGGTAGGCTCACTCGCTGTTGCACATTTCTTTGATCATGCTTTCTTAGGCCAAGTTGAGGCTGATTCCTCCCTGTCTACGAGAAAATACGAGTCATCAGACCTGTGATTCACTCAGTTCTACCCCAACTACTTGGATGTTGCAGTTTGAATGTTGCCCCCTGAGAGTATAAGAAGGTCCTGTTGATTCACCTGTGTTGTATATGTTTTCTCTTACCCTCAGTAAGTTTTTGAGCCACATTGGGTTTCTTCCTTCACCTAGTATGCTTTTTCCAATGACTTGGTCTGTTGTAATAAAGCAACAAATGTGTCACTCTAGCATGGGATGGCCCACATTTTAGAAAAAATGCAATGTGGTATATAAGAAGCATGGAGGGAAATTGTTTAATTGTTAGAAGAGACCATTTTTTAAATGGACTCATTTGGGGAACCATAATGCAAGATATAAGGCAAAGCTGGGCCATTTTGGAGACTAATGAAATAAACCAAGGTAATTAGAAGGTCAGACTTACAAAGGAGGGCAGATATGAATATCCCTCTCCTCCAAAACCAAATAGGTAATATCTGGATTTTTTAAAAAGTTTTTAAAAGTAATGCCACTGGGGGCGCGTGGGTGGCTCACTCAGGTAAGCATCTGCCTTCCACTCAGGTCATGATCTTGGGATCCTAGGATCCGGCCCCATGTCCAGGGCTTCCTGCCCAGCTGGGAGTCTGCTTCTTCCTCTCCCTCTGCTCCTGCCCCCCACCCCCCACTGCCACTTGTGCTCTCTCTCTCTCAAATGAATGAATAATATCTTTAAAAAAAAGTAATGCCACTGAATGGATCTGAACCTGTCAGTACCAGTCAAGCCTGTACTTCTAAAGATTTTATTTATTTATTTGAGAGAGAGAGTGAACAAGAGAGAGAAAGTACAAGCTGGGGGGATAGGCAGAGGGAGAGGGAGAAGCAGACTCCCCACTGAGCAGGGAGCCTGATGCAGGACTTGATCCCAGGACCCTGAGATCATGACCTAAGCCGAAGGCAGATGCTTAACTAACTGAGCCACCCAGGCGCCCCAAGCCTGTACTTCTGAAAACTCCGGAGGCTTTCTGTATTTTATTTCATTAACCCTTGAAAAGCTAAGTATAAGGCACATTGAGATTAAATGGATCGATTCTGGCCTATTAGTGAGTTGTTGCTGCATCTTGCTGGGGATGGGCAGCCCAGAGGTGTTACTGCTCTAGCAAGTGTACCGGGGTCCCAGAGATCTCAGTGGATGTGGCCAGCCTGAATCTCGACTGGGTTGCCAGTCAGCAGATAGTGGCTGGGAAAATCAGGACGGGGCTCTTTGGAGGTCTTTTTGCCCTTGCTGACTTAATGTTTCTTCTAAGACCTGCATGAAGCTTGGACCAAACATGGTCCCGGCCCAGTAGCAGGTCTCAGGCTTTCTTTAACAATGACCCTGTGATGCAAAGCTGGCTCAATTTCCTTCCAAAGTGGCAAATTCACCCCTCAGCCGTTGGTGGCAAGTTTCATCATGAAAACATCCTGACTACAAAAGTCACTTCCTCCTGTTGGAATCAAGAAAGAGGCTCAAGACAGGGAAGTTACCTTAACAAAAAACATGGTCAGTTCCTACTTCTAACTTGAGATGCCTGGTTACTGAGGGCTTTGGAGGTTGGGGAGAACCAGGGATGACTTGTCACTGCATCTTTGGGATAGAATACAGGCAATTTATAGCCTCTTGATGGCACAGCCTCTTGCTGAAACAGCCTTGTAGTTTCTGTTCTAATTTATGTAAGAGGAAACCAGACTTTCTGGCAAATAGCAAAGTATGGCTGCTATTTCTGCCCCTTTGCACCACAGTGTTTGCAAGAGCATTGCAAATGGCTTATAAATTATACATTAAAAAGCCCAGTCCAGCTCCACTCAGACTACACACTGCCACTCTTCTGTGACATTTAATGCAGGAGCTGGTATTAGCATGTGTCCAGGAGGAAAAGCACTAGGGAGAACGTGACGCTATGCAGGGAAGGACCTCTCCTGCCAAAGATGGCCACAGCCAGGTGCCCCTGCTGGGTCAGGCAAAACATTGGTAGGATTCTTAGATGCTGGCAGTCTGCTCTCTGAGCGCTCTTGGGTACTTCTCTGTTTTGTTTCTCATGTTGACTTTGGTATGTGTGATCACAGTTGTGTATTTTTCTGTCCTTCTCTTTCCATCTTTTTCTCAACTCGGATTTCTCATTCAAAGTTCATGGTCGTTGGGGCTCTGCTCTACCTGCTTCTGTCCCCTGAAACTATGGCCAGAACCCAGTGCTTGGGAGCTAAGACACCAGGTCCACTGCTTAGGGGGTTACTTCCCACGTAGGTATCAGGACCATCAACAAGGTCTTATGTAACAATGGATCGGTGAGAGTAAGTGAAGGAGCCCTTGTCACAGTGGTTCTGTTCCTACCTGATCACTGCACTTCCTTACATTTATTGGGGGACACAATTATTGGATTTGAAAATAGAAGCAATGGATTGCTCACCTTTCCCTGTCCTCCCCCTGTGGGTTGTAAGTGTGGTCTCCCATTTAGCAACTTTGTAGATCATTACTCACTACCCAGAATGCTGCCTGCTACTGATTCCATTTAGTATTTGGAAGAGAAGGTGGTTGTTTGTAATATAAAGTGGATCAAAGTGTAACTATATAGGAAATCAGCAACAAACTGTAATCACAATGTAAATTCACACAGAAGCAGCAGCACTAGTTTGGGATTAAACCATACTAATGCCACCTTCCTGAGTTGGAGGAATCTTAGGACAGAGCCCACTCTGCTTTAGAATGCTTCCCTGTCTGGGGCGAAAAAGGCTCCCTATGGACTAGGCTTGTCAGGACCAGCTCCTAGGGCAACAAGGGTTGATTTTGCGCTCAGACTGAAAGCACTACTTGAAACTATTTTCTCTTTCTGGGCATGGTTCTCCCCTGGGGCAGGGCTGGATACTGCATTTCTTGGGTCTGAAGCTGCAGTCCTAATCAGGGCTCAGACCTTGTGCTGTCTGAGGCGGATCCACGCAAATGCAGCTCTGCCCCACTGCCCTAATGCTCAGGTTGTCCCTGAGAGAGATCGCCTGCTGTGCTCTGGAGATGTGGAAACTGGCCTAGTAGGCTGTTGTCCCGGACACTCCTCTCTGTGGACCCATTTCTTTGTCCCCAAGCAGCCAACAGCAGTAGTACTGAGTGCACTCTACCAGATTTATTTCCCCTGTTGATCTACCCTGTCAAATGTTGTAGCCTCACATAGGACTGGAGCCCAGAAATGCCCCCGAAGTGGTACCTTGACTGTAATGTGGCCATGTATACTCACAGTCAGTATTAAGTGTCCCCTGTGCACAGCCAGGTACTGAGGGGGTGCCAGGAACTAGGCCTTATCTCTAAAGACCATGCATTTAGAAAAGTTAACACTTAAATAGCAGAGTACAAATAGACATAAAATAATAGAGGATAAATTGATGGCATGAACTTATAATTAAGATTCGAAATCCAGAGCTATTTCCAGAGAAGGATGAATTTAGAGCAATGCCTCTCAAAGTGTGGTCCCTGGACCAGCAGGACTAGCATCCCCTGGGAGCTTATTAGAAATGCAGATTCTTAGGCCTCACCCCAGACACTAGGGGCAGGGCTGAGCAATCTGGTTTTAACAAACCCTCATTGGTGCTCATTGAAGTTAAGGACCACCCCCCTTATTTAGATGGAGGGAATAACACTAAAACTTCTGCATCAGATTGGCCATGTGGATTCCTCTTTTAGGAATCATAACAGCTAGCAGCTAATATGTTTTGAGTATTTGCTATCGCCTGGGTACTATTCTGAGTACTTTACCTGCATTACGTCCTCTAATTCTTACAGAACCTTACAAAGTGTAATGTTATTACTCCCTTTGTACCAGGTCATAGAAAGAGATTCATTCTAGCAGGAAATCTGCTCTAATCTCAGCTCTGCAGCCAACAATGAGTCTCTAAGCCAATCATTTGACCATGCTATGCCTCAGTTTCTTTCTGTTAAATGAGTGAAAAGGACTGTCTTAGCTACTTCAGAAGGTTATTATAAGGATGATATGATTAAAGAACTATGAACATGCGTTCAAAAGTTAGAAATATTTTTAGAAATGTTTTTAAAGCAATGTAGTACTTTTGATGCAGTTCCCTCATCCATCTCTCACTAAGATACTGTCCTGATATGCTGGAGCAGGGTTATGTTGGGTTTTTACTGTGCCACTGGATTTCTCTGTATAAAATTGAAGTGTTTAGAAAGTGGGGAGGGAAGGAGATCAGTATATGGGGAATGCAGTGAAGGACCGAGATTAGGAAAAAAAAAAAGTCAAAAACAAGGGCCAGGGGGAGTTTTTTGGGGGAAGTTCTGTCAGAAGAGGGGTCCTGAAGCCTGCTTGCTAAGCCCTGTGGAGCTCGGGGTCTCGTAGTAGAGGCTGATGCTTTCTCTCCAGAGCTGTACTACGACCGCGGGAACCACCATGAGTTTGTGTCCCTGGTGAAGGATTTGGCCCGGCCCGGAGAAATTAGCCAATCACAGGCCTTCGACTTTGAATTCACCCATGTGGAGAAGCCGTATGAGTCATACACAGGCCAGAATGTGAAACTACGGTAAGTTGTGCCTGCTGTTTCCCCACCTTCCCCTGAAACTGTTCACATTTCTGAGGCTTTTTATATAGGTATCAAGAAAAAACGGGGCGCCTGGGTGGCACAGCGGTTGGGCGTCTGCCTTCGGCTCAGGGCGTGATCCCGGCATTGTGGGATCGAGCCCCACATCAGGCTCCTCTGCTGTGAGCCTGCTTCTTCCTCTCCCACTCCCCCTGCTTGTGTTCCCTCTCTCGCTGGCTGTCTCTATCTCTGTCAAATAAATAAATAAAATCTTTAAAAAAAAAGAAAAAAGAAGAGAGTTGAGAGCAGTGGTGTGCTGGTAAATGGTTAACTGGGCTCTCTGGGAGGAAAAGCCCTAGTTTGTAGCATTTGTCAGTTTCTGTAGTGTAAATATTCCCACCATGGCCAATTGCAATCTCCCAACCTAATGTTCCTGATTACAGAGTTGGGGAGAGATGTACAGTAGCCACCTTGACATAGTTAGATGTAAATTTCCCCCAAAGCAGAGAGAATTGTAAAAGGTAGCAAAATTATTAGGAAGCAATGAGTTTTTAATATATATTTCCTTTGTTTTTCATATAATCTTAATTATAAGTTTTTATAATTTAATTTTAAATAATTCCTATGTTTAACAACCGGCTTTTAAAATTCCTCAAGATTCAACGGTCAGCTTTTATACCCTGGTACATGCTGTCCCCAGCATACCATGAACTGCACATCAGGACATACAGATCCTCAGTCCAGCTCTGCCACACAACAGCAGTGTGAGCCTGAGCTCTGTCACTCAGCTCTCTCGCTTGAAAAGTAGAATAGATTTGGATTCTAGTTCTAGATCAGTCCTCCATCTTTTGGGGTGATGGGAGTGTAAAACATAACACAGTGTGATGAGTTTTTTTTTTTTAATTAATAAACACAGTTTAAGTACATAGGACTGTTTTTATAAAAGTGTTCCAGTTTCTGAGGATGGAGACTGATTCTAGGGCCTCTGGGGTTTAAAAAAAAAAAAAAAAAAATTCCAGAGAAGCTCTAGACTCTTGGATGTAACCTGAGATTATGCGATGTCACTGAGATAAAGCAGACTTCCTCTGTTACTCAAGACACCTGGTTCCAACCCTTGATGCTATCTCATATGATCAGCTCGTCTTCATCGTCTTAAGGCCTGGTGGTGCGGACTACAGCAAGACCTTCCCTCCCCTTCTCTTCTCTCCCGGGTCTCCCCTCTTCCATCAGAAGACTGATCGTATGCTCTTCTTTTTCAGTCTTTGCAGAGAGGTCTAATCATTGACATTACTCAAACTAGAGACATTGCACTCAGAAAAACTTTCACAACCATAAGGATTATCTAGTTGTCACCAAAGCTTGGCTGTGGGATTTATTATTATTTAATTTTATTTAATTTCATTTTTTTGAGAAATTTTATTTATTTATTTGACAGAGACAGAGAGCACAAGTAGGCAGAGCGGCAGGCAGAGGGAGAGGGAGTAGCAGGCTCTCCGCTGATCAGGGAGCCTGATGTGGGGCTCCAACCCAGGACCCTGGGATCATGACCTGAGCCGAAGGCAGCCGCTTAAGCAACTGAGCTACCCAGGCACCCCTATTTAATTTTATTTTTTACAGTGGATTGCTCCTAAATGTTTTTATTTTTTTATTTTATTTTATTTTATTTTTTTTTGAAAGATTTTATTTATTTATTCGACAGAGATAGAGACAGCCAGCAAGAGAGGGAACACAAGCAGGGGGAGTGGGAGAGGAAGAAGCAGGCTCATAGCGGAGGAGCCCGATGTGGGGCTCGATCCCATCACGTCGGGATCACGCCTTGAGCCGAAGGCAGACGCTTAACCGCTGTGCCACCCAGGCGCCCCTCCTAAATGTTTCTAAATCAGAGAGAAAGGTGTTGAAAAGAGTGCGGTGGTTCCTCGGAATATTAAAAATAGAATTACTGTATGATCCAGGAATTCTGCTTTTGGGTACATACCCAGAAGAAGTGAAAGCAAGGATTCAAACACAGACACGTACACCCATACTCATAGCTTCTTGTTCACAGCAGCCAAAAGGTGGACCAACCTGAGTTCCATCAGCAGATGAATGGGTAAACAAAATGTGGTATATACGTACAGTGGGATATTATTCAGCCTTTAAAAAGGAAGGAAGTCCTGTCATATGCTACAACATGGATGAACACTGAAAGCGTTGTGCTAAGTGAAATTAGCCAGTCATGAAAAGACAAATACTATATCATTTCACAACATTGTGAATGTACTTAATGCCCCTGAACTGGATACTTAAAAATAATTAAAATGTTAAATTTTGTTGTATATGTTGGAGGAGAAAACCCTTTTCCTCTATCCATCTTAGGTTCATTGGCTGAGGCCCTGCAAATCCAACTGAAGACAGGCTAGCAAGAGAAAGGCAGGCCAGTTGATTCACATGTGTGTTGTGCATACACATGGAACTCAGGGATTGGTAACACAAAGGGGTGGTTGGGACTTGGAGCTTATGTAAGCATCTTAACAGAAGAATGATAATTTTACAGAGAAGCGACAAGACAAAGGAAAGGGACTTTGAGCTTCTAGGGACAACAAGTTGTGGGAAGGTAAATATATGGGAGAAACAAATGGAAGGTAAGAATCCTTTTAGCAAGATTTGTTAGGTGGATTTCTCTAGTGCAGCCTCTGGGCTGGTGGCAGTTGTCTCTGGTGATTAAGAATGTCCTGCTCTTCCCTGGTAGAGTGGGGAGGGCAGAGAGTTTTCCTGTGTCTGCTTCTCGTCAGTTGCTTTCAGTTCGATATAATTGTTATGCCAAAGTGGCATATTTTGGGGTGGTATACTCTGAACTCCTTCTGTGTTTTACCACAAAATAAATTAATGAATAAAAAAGAAAAAGGTGTTGCTGTTCAATTAGATGAAGACATTAGGACTCATGTTGAGAAAGTGAGGAGGTCAAGAAGGGAAAATTCGTTAAGAGCAGCTTGTAGATGTCAATTCCAGATGGAGGGCTTGTATCTTACTGCTTAGGCCGAGGGGAAACATGAAGAGATCACTATTTCTTTTGTTTTCAGGTGGGGGAGTGGTTCTTTTGGATGGTTCCTATAAAGTCAGCATGTCCTGGGGCGCCTGGGTGGCTCAGTTGTTAAGCGTCTGCCTTCAGCTCAGGGCGTGACCCCGGGGTCCTGGGATCAAGCCCCGCATTGGGCTCCCTGCTCCACTGGGAGCCTGCTTCTTCCTCTCCCACTCCCCCTGCTTGTGTTCCCTCTCTCACTGGCTGTCTCTCTCTCTGTCAAATAAATAAATAAAATCTTAAAAAAAAATGTAAAAAACCCCAAAAACATGTCCTATTTGATGAATGGGTGAGCGCAGAGACAAAATTGTTGGAAGGCTAGCATGAGGTCATGAGTGTCTTACCTTAGTGGACACAGCGGGAGTGGGCAGCAAACAAGGAATTTAACGGACAGCAACAGAACTGACCAGTGAATGTAGATGCAGACAGATGGCTATCAGGAAGAAGGGATGGTTTGTAGTGAAGATGATTCATCCGATTTTAAAGTCTAAGGCACTGGCAAAATAGAGAGGTACAAAAGTTCACTAGACAATCAGAAATGCAAGCCTGGCACTCAGGACAGAGAAATGCACTGTTGGGAGTCTTCTTTTCAGAGGTAAAAACTGGTACATTTTTCAAGGAGGAGAGCTGAGGGAGAGAAAAGCCCAGGCAGGACCTATGAGAGGGATAGGAAGGTGGGGGTGGGAGGGGAGGTGAAGCAGGTAAAGCCCTCCTGTGGAACCTTGGGAAGAGCATTTCAAGGACGAGGAGGAAACGTTTTACTGTCCAGTGTTGAAACCGAAGCTGAAAAGGCAGGCTGCTGGGTTTGGCAACAGGGAAGAAGCTGCAGTAGTTAGAAGAGAACCCCTCCATGACCACTGTCCCTGACGAACGGTCAGGAGTGCAAGGCCTGGAGAGTGTTTTGGGGATTGAGGAGTTTGGGCCTTTATATAAAACTCAAAGGAGGAAACCTTTATTGGAGAGGGATTCGATATACTGAGGAAATTGGGAAACTCGAAGGCTCAAGAATGCCAGGCAGTAGTTCTCCACCACAGCTCCCATATTAGAATCACTTGGGAGGTTTGAAAAATGTTGACGCCTGTGTGCCTCTGCAGAGCAGTTAAATGTCAGCTCTGCCTGGGTATCTGGATTTTGGAAGCACCTCCCCCGAGGGCGCTTGTAATGTGCACCCAGATTGGAAGTCATTCTGCCAGATGGAGGAGGAAAAGGGTCTCTCTTGAGAGACAGAGGTACTGTTGGAAGGAGGAAAGGGTGGGCAAGGATACAGACGCACATTTAGGACCAAAGTAAGAAACAGCACAAGCAGAGAAGGGAGAGAATTATAAATCTTGACTTGGAAGGTCTTCCTCTTAGTGGAATGAAAGCTGTGTCTTCTACAGAGAGTTGGGAGAGGAGGCTTGAGAGCCTGAGCAAGTAGAAAAGGGTTAGGAACAAATAAGTACCTTGGAGAATGTGGCAGAAGTTACTGAGATGAATAAAAGGATTGCCAAGCATCAGTCAGGGCCACACAGAGGAGAGGAGCCAAATGTGTCACTGATCTGGTTAGCAGCTTTCTCCAGGAACAGCTGACAGGTGATGCAGATTATCTGAGTTTGTTTAGAAGAAAATATCATTAAGGGGGTGTTTCTCCATTCACTGGGAATTAGCAGAGTAAGTCAAGGGACAGGGATGCTGGAGATTGGCCGTGCTCGAGCAGCTGACTAGAGGGTCAGGCTTGGCACGCTAAGCCCTTCACGGTTGTGTCTCTGTCTTCTTCCCCTCTTGTCCTCTACCACAGCAACCCCTCCCCAAGGATCCAAGGTTCAGCCAGAGACTTTCTTTGTCCAAACCAGGACCTCTCCCACTTCTGCTGCTTTACTTATAAGGTCTGCTCTGCCTGAGCGCCCTTTTTTTCCCCCCATAGCACTTGATTCCTCTACCTGAATTAGCACTTGCCGTGTGTTCTAGTATTTCTGTTAGCTGGTCCACCTTCCCCAGTGGACTGTGAGCGTCCCATTCGTCCTATGCCTAGCAATAAACGTTTGCTAAATGAAGAGCTGACTGACTTTCTCCATTCCCTATCCCTCCTGTTTAATTTGAGGGACTTGGAAAATGCTAAATTGATTGAACATTGGTAAATAAACAGGCGTGCAAATATAAGAGTGTAAGACAGATGCCTGTGCCTGAAGACCCAGGAGTTAGTTGAAGAAAAGCCCGCACACAAATACACGGTAGGCAGTGGCGTTAGGATAACTTGCTGTGGGAGTATAGAGCAGAGAAATCACTTATATTTAGGGCAACGCTCTGAGCCGAGAGGCTGGGCTCGGACAGGCATTTGGGGGAAAGGTCTTTGAACTCCCTGCAACTGTAATTGCAAATTCTGTGCTTAAGTGCATGTGTTCATTTCTTCCTGGGAGGAGGCTCCGCAGAGGTAAATTCTCGAAGGAAGACAAAGCCCCAAAAGTTAACCACCATAAGAGCTTGTCTCCAGTCTGCCTGGTGCATGGATCGAGGCAGCATGTGGAGACCGGGAGTGTTCCTTCACGACACATCTGTCTCCTACAGGTATTTCCTTCGGGCTACCATCAGCCGCCGCCTCAATGATGTCGTCAAAGAGATGGACATTGTAGTCCACACGCTCAGCACGTACCCAGAGCTGAACTCCTCCATCAAGATGGAGGTTGGGATCGAGGACTGCCTGCACATCGAGTTTGAGTATAATAAGTCCAAGTAAGTATCCAGGGCCCCACCGTCGTGGAGAATTATTGAGGGAGGTAGGTAAGATAGGACCTGATGAGAATACAAGTGGCAGAGCCCTGGCCACGGTGGCTCATAGTGCTGTAGGGGAGGCCACTGACCTGGCACTGTGAATATATGTGCCAGGCTGCTGAAAGGTGGACCAGGAAATTCAACTTCATTTTACTTAAACTAAACGGAAATTAAGAAGGTACATTTAAGTTAAATATCCTACATTGTCTTTCAAGGTCAATCCAAACTAACTTTAAGGTTATTTTGGATGTAGATACAGCTCTTTCCTTCTACTGACGAAAATAATCTCAGAATACAATTCCTGTTAGCATTTGTATCCTATATACAGTATGTGTCTAGAAATCAATGTGAAGAAACCACACAACGGCCATAGTTCACTGCTTCCTCCTGAACTTAAATGAATTATATAGCAAAGAACACCTGGTGCCTTTTTATGAGGGTCTTTAAATAATTTTGACTGGCAAGTTGGGAAGCCGTGTATGTTTTAAACTGTTTGTTGTCCAAACATGAAAATATTTAAGTGCAGGGCCCCTGGGCAGCTCAGTTGGTTAAGCATCTGCCTTCAGCTCAGGTCATGATCCCAAGGTCCTGGGATCGAGCCCTGCATTGGGCTCCTTGCTCCGCGGGGAGCCTGCTTCTCCTCCCCCGTCCCTCCCCCTGCTTGCACTTTCTCTCTCCCTCTCAAATAAATTAAAAATCTTAAAAAAAAAATAAATATTTAAGTGCTTGTAAATCATGAAACTTACTGACACTTCAAAAGTATACCACAAGCATCTTTCTTTTCAGTATAATACATTCCTGAAAATGTTTGAAAATCAGATATGCAAAAGTAAAAGTGTATTCTATTCACAGAGAGCTGAAAAAAGAAATTAGAGTCTCTAGGGTTCTTACTGGGGAGACCCTCATATCAGACCCACTCTTATCCAGGGGGTCAGATAGTAGGGGTTAGGAATAGGGCTTTTTAAAAAAAAAACTAGCAACATACGTGCTTCCTAGAACAGGGGTGAGGGAAAGGCCTGTTTTTTCCCCTGCCCCTGGCCTGGAACCACTCGTGACGCAGAACGGGCCCTGCTTGACATGGCCCCACCTGTGGAATGGAGTGGGGCGAGCTGGGAGGGAGGTTGAGCTGGGCCAGGCAAGGACACATAAGGCAACAGCCTTCTTCCGCATTCTCCTCACAGCCTCAGAGCTCTGTGGGCCTTCTGGAAAGGAGCCACCAAAAGTGCCTGCCCACCAGCTCTCCAGCTACCTGGTAGAAGGGGTGGCTGGCAGGGAGTGCTGCCTTGTAGGAGGAGCTCAGAATAGCTGTCAGTCAGCCAGATGTTCAAGACCAAGTGTGGTATGTGAAGGGCTCTTTAGAGAGCCCACCCCATGACCCCAGGAACTGGATGTTCCGACCTGTCCTGCCTTTTCGGAGCAGGCTGCTGTGTAAGGACACACTGTCTCTATCATATAGTCCCATTCTGCCAGTAAGGATTGGCCTTGGAGTAAGATTAGCAGGTACTAACATGTTTGACCTTGGGTTTCTCCTCTGAAAAGTGGAGACAGGTTAGTAGGTTTCAAACACATACAGAAAGGATGAAGTGAAAGAAGAGTGGGGTCCAGGGTTCTAGGCCCTCCACAGGAGTTTCTCAAGTATTAATGCTTCTGCATAGGATTTCATTTAGAATAAAGAATGTTCTGTTTATCAAAGTTTAAAAACCCCTAGAATCTGTGCTCTCTTAGCATTCCTTCTCAAATGCTGCAAACAGCCTCCATTCTGATTTTGTAAGTGTTCTTAGATTATCTGCTAAGAATGTCTGCCCAGTTAGACTGTAAGCAGAAAGGCAACATGAAATAGTGGGGAGAACACAAGCCTAGGAATTAGGCATCAGAGTTCACATCCTGTGTCTGTCCCCTACTTAAATCCTTGTTCAAGTATTTATCTTCTTTGAACTTCCTTTTCTTCACCTGTAATATAAGGAGGTTAAATTCTAAAGTTCCTGCCAACACTCCTGTCCCATGATTCTGAGCTTCAGGTTTGAAGATTTTCCTCTCTTCCTGTAAGCCTGTTACAGGCCTATGCACACGCAGACCACTGGTATTCCAGACTGACTCGAAGAGAAATTCTGGAAAGGTCAGAAAGCGTTATGCAGCATGGCCAAATTCATAAGAGCTCACAGAGCACAAGCCATGTGAGCAGGGCCCAGAGACAAGGTGCTGGTGGAGCATAACGCGTGCATCTTGCTCTGCCGCTCCTGCCTGGACTGTCACGTCTAGCAGACAGAACTGTTTGCTGCAGACGATTGAGGCCCAGTTGCCAAAAGACATTTTGTGAGCTCAGAGCGAGACCTGGTTCCTACCTTTGTGGGGCTGGCTTCCCACACATTGGGACATCTAAAACAACACGAACAAAAGGTATAAAAGAAATTAAAGTGCTGAGGAGATAGATGAGATGGGCGAGCACAGGGTGGGTGATGTAACATGCAAGAGGAATGTCCTTTGAGTTGTATATGGAAAAATGGAACAGAAGTTACTATGATTCCAATAAAGAACATATTGGGAAATCATTCTGCAAGGGCAGTTGTGGTAAGAACGTGGGTGCGTGTGCACTGTGATTCCCATCTTCAACCAACCTGCTTGGTGGCGTCTGCTCCCCAGAAACCCAGGAGATCTGGAAATGTGCAAAGTTTGGCTGCCGTATTCACATCTTATTTTCTCTTCCCCAGATACCACTTGAAAGATGTCATTGTAGGAAAGATCTACTTCCTCTTGGTGAGAATCAAAATCAAGCACATGGAGATAGATATCATCAAGCGGGAAACGACAGGCACAGGCCCCAATGTGTACCACGAGAACGACACGATAGCCAAGTATGAGATCATGGATGGGGCGCCCGTGAGAGGTGAGCATCCTGGCACCCAGCCCACAGCTGCCTCACCCGTGCCCCCAGGTCCCGCACAGAGTTTTGGAGGGGCCAAGGGATTATACAGCTAAAGTAAGATTTCCTAGTCACCTATAATTTCTCATCTCTAATCGTTCACTGTGGATCCCGGTAAAGAGGAAGAGGAGGGCTGGGTATGTGGAACTCCAAGCTCCTTCCCCACCTTCACCCAGAAAAGCTCCACGTTGGCCTCGTCTACATACTGAGCTCACACCTCTTAAAATAACAAAAGCTTGGAAAATACTGGCTTAGCAGATACAGTTTGAACGTTTTACTACTTTTGGAGTTTTTGCTGCTAGGGAGCAAGAGATTAGCGCAGAATAATCATTTGTGTTCCTTAGTTCTAGCTCTAGCCAAATGATTCATTCTCCGAATTCATTCACCAAGTGTAGATACTCTGGGTGGTACTACCAGGTGCACAGACAGCACTGGGAAGGGGACAGAAAACAGTACCGCACCGCCCACCCCCACAGCTGACATTACCTCTGGAATGGATGGAGCCGAAAGCTTTGTTAGTTGGGGAATCCGTGATTATTTGGGAGTAGCTATCTTTATGTTCCCCTGGCTCCGCAGCCACTGATCACGAAGAATTATGTTTGCATTTAGAAGTGCTTGGTTGTGCCACGGTTTTATTCAGCTTGTTCCCACGTGTGTGTTCCATGTGGAAGGAGGGGACAATGACAGCAGATTCTTGAGCATCACCATGCCAGGTCTGGGGTCGGGGGCGGGGATAGGACTGAGCTCTCCTGACTCTCTGAATGTGCCATTTTTTCACCAGCTGCACAAGTAGAGCCACTTGTCATTTTCTCTGAGAAATAAGACAAAACAGCAGATAATTAATGGTGCATTTTATATTTAGCTTTAGACTACATTATAGGTTTGGCCTTTCTCAGTAGAATTACTGCCCTAATTTCATTTCACTTAAATTAGGAAAGGTAGGGTGTTAGAGCTGTAAGAGATCAGAAATACCACATAGTCTGATTCCACAATTTCCCACAAGAGGAAATTAAGGTCCAGAGAAAGCAATAGACTAACTCAGAAGTCATAGAACTGGTTAATGGAGAACTAAGGCCAGAATGAGGATTTTCTCTTTTCCAGACCACTGTACCACTGTGCCAATCCATCTCAGAGTGGACATGTATTTTGGAGGGCATGCACTAACTAGGATGGAGGAAAGTGGCATCGAAATTGCCGGGTGACATGATGAGTTAGCTGGGGTTGGACACTTGGCTTGTGAAAACCCAACGACTAGACACATTACGTATAATCAAAAGATGCTTAGCAGTAGGATCCCATGCTGTTCAGACTCACGGGTCTGTGTATCAGGGCAGTGAGAGAAGGTGCAGCGGGACCTGGGGTGGAAGTGCAGAGTCACCTTTTTGCTTCAGCAGATCATGGAGCCGCAGAATGCGAATCCCCACCAGGCAGAAGCATTCCCTTGGTGTTCCATGACATGCTCAGGTGGCCTCTCCCCTGCTGTGGGCAGAGAGTGCCTCGGTATCAGGTAGGGTGGGTCACTTTGCCCTTTGCTCTGATACCTGCCTGGCCCTTACAGGAGAGTCCATCCCAATCCGGCTCTTCCTGGCGGGCTACGAGCTCACCCCCACCATGCGGGACATCAACAAGAAGTTCTCTGTGCGCTATTACCTCAACCTGGTGCTGATCGACGAGGAGGAACGGCGCTACTTCAAACAGCAGGTGAGGCCCGGGCACCTCCCCAAGACCCCTGGTGGCCCTCGAGCGGACAGATGAAGCAGAACGGTACGGGGGAGAGAGTCTACATGTGTCTGTGCCACTTGTTAGTTCACCGAGAGGGAGTCCCACAGCAAGAATGAGGGCTCCCACCTGACACATCGAGACTGCTTCCTCAGGCCCAGGCCCTGCCACCACTCTACCCGTCCTGCCCACACATCAGAAGGCGCTCTGGGGTGGTATGGGCAACTGCTGTCACTGGGGAGAGAGAAGCAGAGGAGGTTTTGCTAAGATGCCCGGGAGAAAGTTGGAGTCTCTAGGAACCCCCACCCCCATGCCTCCCTCTCAAGGTAGCCTGTTGCCCCCCACCCCCCCCATTCTGCAGGAAGTGGTGTTGTGGCGGAAAGGCGACATCGTACGGAAGAGCATGTCCCACCAGGCAGCCATCGCCTCACAGCGCTTCGAGGGCACAACCTCCCTGGGTGAGGTGCGGACCCCCAGCCAGCTATCTGACAACAACAGCAGGCAGTAGGCCCCCAGGGCCAGGAAGCGGCTGGGCTTCCACCCCAGCACCCCTGTCTACCAAACACCAGCGGCTGGGGGAGGGGGAGGACAGTGTGATGCTCAACTGACCTGTTACTTGCAACCTGAAAACAAATCGTGTTTTGACTTAAATTCTTTTTTCTAAAGAACCTAAGGGGCTTGGATTGGGAGGCAGTCTCCTTGAGATTCTGCAGCTGATGTGGGAGTAGGGAGAGGTACCAACCTGGTCTCTCTGGGGAAGAGAGCCTTCTGTTGAGGCCTTCCATGTGGGGCTGCCTTGCATTTTAAAGGAGAGCAGAGAGCAGGCATCCTTGGCTCCTGGGTCTCTGAGCTTCCTGATACAGGATCTGAGCATGTCCCTGGATTTCTGAGCTGCCAACGGGGCCCGGGGTAGTCGCATCTTATTCTCCCCTCTGCTACCCCTGCCCTATCCTAGATGGCAGGGGGAGACTCAAGGTCAGGAAGCTGCCTCTTTGGGAGTCTTGGATGTGGTGCTTTGAAGTTTCCACAAGCCACCTCCTTTCTGGGCTTTCTCTCACTGCTGGCACCCAGGCACCTCCCTTCTTCATCTTCTACGGACTCTTGTCAGTAACGTCCTGGAACAGAAGCCTGCGGAAGGGCCTTTGGCTGTTATCCCCTCACCTGTGAGAAATTCTGGGCACAGAGACACCCTGGGGTCGGTACCATGCATGGATGGCAGCGGTGTTGAACCCAGGAGGCCAAGCCAGGCCCACTGAGGAAGAAGTATGGTGACTGTGCGCGGTAGCTGTCTGCCTTCACCCTGGGACTGTGCTCCCCAGCCCCTGGGGCTGGATGGTTCTAGGGTATTGCTCTGTGCTATAGCAAGCCTAGACAAGGGCATCTGTTTCCTTTAAGAGATCCCGGGAAGGGGCCCTGATCTCTTTGCTTCCCTAAGAATGGATCCTCATCACTCCTTGCTCTCTCTCCATTTAGTTTCTGGGAATTGGGGCTTGGAAGTGTCTTACTGTCGCCCATGTCCCCTCACTCTCTGAGTTTCAGGAGGGACGTCAGAGCCTCAGCAGAAGGCTGCTACACAACTTCAGAATACTTCTGCTTGCCAAATTATGTCTTCGTCTTCACCAGTTGACTGACCAGAGTTTAGGACCATTGATGTTTTTGTTTTAAAAACATACATAAAAACTCTTGTTACGCTAAAGGAGAGGGGGACTTCCCTCTGTTGCACTGTGTGTGGGCCCAGTGGAGTAAAGGTATTGACATCCTTTTCTGCCTCATCTGGAAATGACCTATTGGCCTCCCTTCCCTTCAAGCAGACCCCCTGGCCAATAAGTACAATATTTGGTTGTCTGAGTTCTCCATAATTTGGAAAGCAGAGGGGTTGGTTCCTGTGTCATCTTTTAGTGTGGAAAATTCAGACTCCTCTTTTCCTCAGAAATCAGTGCAGTCATGAGCCTCTGACTGGGCAGGACTCATGGGTCAGGACTGAGACTGGAGGAAAAGATACTGGGATGACACTTGAGGTTGACTGGGGACAGCAGAACCAAGGAAGGTAAGGTGGTTCCCCCCCATGCTTGGACCCCGAGTACAGGTGCAACGGACAATCCCATGGGATCAGGATTACCCACCCAGTTGCCCCTGGATTATCAAGGTTGGGGCTTAAGTGTGTAGGGGAGGCAGGTTCTGTGTTCCTTGCCTTTTCCACAACATGAGATTAGGCTCTGGTGTGCCTCCCGTAATAGCTGGTATTCTAACTAGAAAGGACCTGTCAAGTCCTCTGCCTCCCAACTGACAACCCAAATTCATTTTCCAACTTTCCTAACATCTTAAACCTTTCTTCTGGGAGAACTAGAAGGTAGAATTTGATTTTATTCTCTCAGGAGCTGTGCATAAGCCAGGTCTTGTTTTCCCTCACTCTGCCCCCATTCACTCCTTGTCTGTGCAACTGTGGAGGTAAGGGGAGGCCCTGCCCCCACCTTTACCCCCATACCTGGGAGTGCATAGGTACTAAACCAAGCAGTGCAACTTATAATTAAGCAGCTGCAGTGTTTACATGTTTCTTAATGTGTCGTCTTTTCAATGGCTGTATTTTAAAAAAAAGAACACTTGTTTCAGTTGTCTCTCTGATTAAAGGAAGCCCCTGTGGCTTGGAGGCATTGTGCCCATGGTCCACCAGGGTCTGTGGTTTCTTGTCTTACACTGTCCCACTCACACCCAAGGGGAGAAAAAACAACCACCCTGATCCAGCACAAGGCCTGCCCTCACCATGGCCTCAGCCCCTGGCGAACAGTGATGTTTTATTAACACCCGTTTTAGACAAGCACATGCTGAGAAAGGAATTCCAGTTGTACCCTCATCTGGCAAGCTGTGCCAAAACTGCTAATGGTTTACACTCCTGTGGGGCGCAGATGACTTCAGGGGCAGGTGCAGAAGGCCGGTGTAGAAAGACAGAAGTTCGTTTCAGTAGGTGGTAACAGACTGAACCGTGCACCCTGGTATTTGCTACAGTAAAGGAAGATGGTAGAAATAAGCGGGCATCTTATCAAGGGGCAGAAGATCTACGGTGGAGTATTCTATTCCAATGCCATTTTAAAAGAACAGCTTCCTGACTTTGATTCTAATGTTTTATTGGAAAAGGTACACGAAAACCACCTATGTACACAAGGCCAGGTGAACGTAACACGCGAGCCGCCACACACCTTCTTTCGTCTTATAAAAGCTTGGTTTCTTTGAAGTAATGTCTTGCGCATTCCAGCAACAGTGTTCCAGTTAACTTGGCTCCTTTTCCTCCAGGCTCAAAATAAAATTAAACTCCTCTACCAAAGAAGGGGAAAAGAAAGCAAAGTATTATTTGTGTGTCTCCCCTTGAACAGGGAGGTTGTGCTGGGCATTTCACATTGTTACTGAGGCAGTAGTCATTCATTCAGAAACTGTTTATGGAGTGGTTCAGTATGTCCCAAGCACTGCGAGGTAGTGGGTACGTAGTAATGGCTAACTCCGGACATATTTCCTCCCTCATGGATGTTACAGGTGAGGAGACCAGCTCAGAAAAGTTCAATACCATGCCCAAGTTTAATCACTAGTAAATGTGAGTTCATGGAGTCCTCCTGGTATGTGGGTAACATAAAGCAAAGGGCCCGCTCTTACCTGCGGTCAGGGGCTGAACTGAGAGTCTCTGGCGAGTGAAGAGAGCCATATTTTTTAAGGGGCCTCCAGTGGTTTTGTGAGCTTGGTAATGGGTTTTGAGCTCAGCCAGGGTAATGTAACGCTTCATCATCCGAACAAACTGGACATCCACCTGTATGACAGAAAGACACGTTCAGGTCGATTCTGTCCACGGTGTGTTTTAGCTTCTTGTGGGAGGGTCTTATGGGCAGGACTGCCAGTGTTCTGTTCTTATCCCCAAAGCCAGGGTAACCTCATCTGAGTGTAAGAGCTGGACTCTGTACCTTAACCTAAAGACACCGCACACCTTCTTCCTCCCTCTCATTGTCCATCCGTTTCCTCTCATGAAATAGGAAAAATAGTAGTCTTTACCATGGACCATTTGGGGTTGTCTTCTTTGCTGGATGGGTCATAATGGGGATTGTTTTTCTCAAACTGTGTGTGGTCTGGGTAAGCCTCCTTCACAATCTGAAACCAAAACCAAGTCTCAGATCATTTGCCTGTAGTCAGCTCCATGGCCAATTTTTAATTCAAGTCCAACTTTCACTTCTGACCCTGCACATACTCAGCTCTTCGTGCTGTAGGGCCACTAAATCTGGAAATAACACAATCTAGAGCAAGCCCAGGAAATCAAACCTGTTTTGACAAAAATCTTAAAAGTAGGTTTAAAACCAAGTATTAAAGTTTATTATTGGTACCACTGTTTTTCCACCTGCAGTTAATAATCTTATCTTAATAACTCCTGGTTTGGAAGAGCTATCATCAGGTCTGTTTTTGAGTGAAAGACCAAGGCACAGAAATGAAGTCTGTACCAGGGGGACCTGAAATGAGGCCTGCCATGTTATAGTCCTTGCTGTATTGGAAGGGGCCAGGCTGGTTTTTCCATATTCTTGTGACATCAGGGAAGGGGAGGAGAGTACTTCTTTTTTTGTTACTGATCTAAGCTGTGTTCCTTTATATCTATATGAGGAAGTCTCCCTGAAGGGAGAGGGATTAAGACGAATGCTCATACAACTAACCTTCACAAGTCCTGCAATGCCTGGCTCTTTGCAGTTGCTATGGTAGAAGAAGGCTTCTTGCTCCAGCTTCATGGCTCGAAGGAAGTTCCGGGCCTATCCCAGGGGACAATAAACAACAACTATCCACCTCACCCCCTGGAAAACACTAGTTAGCGGAAATCAAGTCTGCTTTTTTTTAGATGAGTTTTTTTTTTTGCAGCTTCTCTCCAATTCAGTACGTGCCTTTGCCAAGATACCCAGACTTGTATGCAGACATTGGCCAGAACACAGGCCATTTGTAAACTGCATGCAGAGGAATTAGGGTAGTTTTGAATACATGTTCAGGTTTGGGATCTGGCAAAAAACAATGTTGGCCAAGAGATTTTGCTACTGAATAAGTCCTAGGAAGGAGGCAGGCATTTCTCTGACCCTGGGTCTCAGGCCCTGCTCTTTCCCTCTTACCTGGTAGTTGCGAACACCATCCCAGCATGCTGTCTGCTTGGGCTGTGCTTTAAGATCCTCAATGCTGAACTAGGCAACAGAAAATGAATTCATTAAACAGTCTTAGGGCCAGTTGGTAGTATATGGAAGTAGACAGTTTCTTCCCCTATGTTGAGGGTACTAGTTGCTGTAGTGGAAGTCTGTAGTTTCCTGCGAAGTAGTTCCACAGAGCCACTTCTACTGGGCAAATGTAGAGTAAGCTTTGTGTTGCCTTGTTATCCTTGCTAATTAAAAGGTTTAGTTGAATAGATAATCTAGATGATAAAATAATCTGTCGGTTATTTGTATTTCACTCATTAAATATTATATATTTCTATTTTCTCCAGGCTGTTATTAAAATTGATTTAATTCACTGAATAAATACTAACTGTTGGCAGAGAGATACGTAGGAGTATGGTAGGTGGCAAGAGTAAGGCAACCCAAGATTGAAATGTTGCCCAGGTGAGGGCTTGGCAAACTATAGCTTCATGCCCATGCCTGATTTTGTTACTGGAGCACAGCCACACCATCGGATTACTTGTTGCTCATAGCCACTTTCTTGCAATAACAGCAGAGCTGAAACAGCAACCTTAAGACCCAGAAACCTAAAATATTTATTATCTGGCCTTTTATGGAGAAAGTTTGCCACCCCCTGCCCTAGATAAAGGATTCACAAGACAGTTGCTGGTAATAAGTCCTGCTAATTTTATTCCTTATAATCTTTTTCCTAACCCTACCCTTCAGAGAAGCTGGTGATGGAACCCTGTGGTGTCCCATATTCACTTCTTACTTGAAAAAACAACTTGACGGGATGAGATACCTAGTCTCACCTTCACATCTACACCTTTCTCTAGTCGGCTTTCTGGCTCGGACTTCATCAGCCAGTAATTACTTAGATTCTTCCCACTGTCTTTAGAGGCTGAAGTCTTCTCCGGGCTGGAGTTACCCATTGTAGCTGATACCCCTGCTGGGTTCTTAGTCTTGGTACGTTTTCCTGCTGGTCCCTTATTGTCTGCAATGGAAGCAAAAAGAAACTGGTCATGCCTGCTGAGAAGTAACGCTCTATTGTGGGGAAAGCACATGCTTTGGAATCAGACCTGGATCCAAATCCTGGATCTGTCAATTACTGGCAGTAGCAGCTGAATTGCTGAACTTCAGTTTCTCTATAAAAATGGGACAGGAATGCCCACCTTACAGGGTATCTCCTGGATTATCCATTGAGTGGGATAAGAATAGCGTACGTGGTCCTGGGTTGGGACTGATAGAGTCCCTGGTTTCTATTAAGTATATTCTTTTCTTTCCCTCACTCTCTTCTGTGCCTTTGCTGAGGCTCTCTCTCCAATAAGGAAACTGAACACCTACTCCACAGACTTATTTTGAAGATTAAATAATGTAATGCAAACAATGGGCTTAAATAATGGCTGGCATTATAATAAATGCTCAGTAAATATTATTCTCATCACCATCTCGTGGTTCTTTTTTTTGCTTGCTTACTGTGCTTTGTGGCCTGCCTCCTGCTCCTTGAAGGTACCAAGGTGCCAAGAGAGACGTTGGATAAGACAGTTCATTCTGGACTTCGCAGACGTGGCAAAGATGATTTTTTCCAAAGAGAATTAGAGAAAATGTGCCTGGAACATAGTAGGCACTCAATAGCTAACAGTTGTTCAATTCTTACTATATAAGCTCTATTTGTTACCCTCACAGTAACTCAGTTAATCTACATAATGTATGAAATGTTCTGTTCATCTGCTAAATGTGCCCCAGATTACACATTTCAGTAAATGGTATAATCAGGAACTGTCCCCTGGTCTATCTGAATCCACACTTAATGACCATACTACACCACCTCTGAATTAAGTCCCAGTTCCTACATCAGCTCTCATTAAGTATCATTTATAGATGTCTAGTAGTTAGATCCTCCCTAGCCTAGTTTTTAGGTGGTCCCTTTGGAGTTAAGCACACTGCAAACACCATTATGTGTTGTTAAATAACACAGTGTGTTGTAGTCAGTCCAAAAGCACATTCTCTACCTTCAGTTGCTTTGTTCCTGTTCTTCATCTTCCATTCATCCTTGTGAATATAAAAATGGCATCCTGTTTTCTTTGCCTGTGGGAAGCTTTTCCATTCTTTAAGGATGGACTCAAGTTCCACTTCCTTCTCAAGGTGTTCCTCCCTGCTCTCATACCCTTAAGCCGTGGTTTTCTAAGACACTTTCACTTATGTCTGTTTGCATTTTCCATGAGAGCACAACCGTATGTTCTTTACCTTTGTACAACCCACCCCGTATCTACACGAAACAACTATTGCTTCAATGAACAAACAGAAGAGGCTCTGGGTATAAGCTTGGTGGGAAGAGAAAAGAAGATGGAGGGCAATTAGGGATAACATTAACAAAAAACAATCCACAAAGGATTTTCCCCATAGGCAGGGAGTTGAAAGTGAACAGTATTTTTTTTTTTTTAAGATTTATTTATTTATTTGAGAGACGGAGTGTGTGAGAGCTTGGATATGAGCAGAGGGAGAGGGACGAGAGAAGCAGTGTCCCCGCTGAGCTCCATCCCACTCTTAAGATGATGACCTGAGCGGAAAACAAGAGTCCCACGCTCAACGGACTGAGCCACCCAGGAGCCCTGAAAGTGAACAGTATTAAACAGATCCTAGAGAAACTTGCTTTACAGGGCTGCCTTTTTGCAGCCTAGGTGCAGCTCACCTGGCCCAGCAGGCCCAGCAGCCCCGGCGAGCCTCTTCCGGGGTTTCGGCATGGTTTTCCTGCGGGAGCTGAAGAGCAGAGGATTCCAAATCAACCAAGAGAAACAAGACGCAGCTCTGTTATCTGCCCCCAGAAACCTGCGCAGAGCAAGATGGAAACAATGAGAGGAATCTGAGTCTCAGCCCCGAGGGGCTTTTGCGGAGAACAGATGCAACTGGGCTTGGGCCCCTCAAATCCTCCCCAGTTATCTACACCCCCATCTCCATCTTGCATAACCTGCCGCTAAAGTCTCCTCGGTTCTCTCCCTGATCCTTCTCTCATTCAGTCACCACTCTCCCGACCCACTGATCCCACGACTCCGTATACAGAACCCCACCCAGGCGCCGAAGGCCGGCAACAGAGTCCACCCCGCTCTAAGTAACATACGGCACTTTCGCACCGCGGCCCTAGGGATCTCTGGGAGTTGTAGTCCCGCTCTTTGAGCAGGCCCGCCTGAATCCGGGCCGTGAGGGCCGCTAGGTGCACTACAGCTCCCAGGGTGCACTGCGGGTCGGTGTCCTGGACCAAGTTTCTGCGAGCTGGTTCTGGCCGGAGTAGGAGCTGCTGCTATGTTGCGGAGCGGATGTTGGCGGCTGAGAGGGTGGCTCTACCGCTCGCGCGGCGCTCTGCGGGCCCCAGCCAAGAGCGGCCGCCGGAGCTTGGTCTCCTGCATAGACCGTAAGACTCACCTCGTCCGGTCCCCGGGCGAGGAGGGGGTGCCGTGGTCTCAGCGCCCACAGAGTGCTTGTCAGCCCCGGCTCGCCCTGGGCGGTCACCTGGGCCATCACCCCCGGGCCCACCTGCCCCTTCCCGCCGGCCGATCTCCCCATTCTGTCCACCTGGCTGGCTTCTCTGACCTCCCTCACTCTCTGCGGCCTCCATCTGTTGCGCCCCTGGGCCTCGTCTGCTACTCTTCCACCCCACTCCCAAACTAGCCTGGCGTCGGAAACGGGTGCTCCGGGCCGCCCTCTGGCATTTTAACTCTGTTCTCCCTCCTGCCTATGTCACAGGGGCCCTCTGAAGATAGTTGAAGAAAGGAAAATACAGCTTAATCTTTGTTGTTGATATTTGCTAATTGTTCAGGTCTTCCATAAACGTACTTGGTAGTATCAAGCTCTTGATACCAGGTTTAATAAGTAAATCAATTCATTTACTTATGAATACAATAACTAAGGGTTTTATAATGATCCTCACAACTCTGAGGTAGATTCTGTTATTATCCCTGCTTTCAGATAAGTAGTAGGTGCACAGAAACCCCTGGCTTTGTTTTGTGTTAATCCTATGTTGTTTACAGTTGTAAAGGTAGTAAAAATGTAGATAGCTTGGGGCTGGTTGTGGTAGGTAAAGCAATGCTCCTTCTTTAAGTGATTCAAGATTTGCTCACATAAATTTTGTGACTTACAACCTGTAGTTATGAAACACTTTTACTGGTAAAATTCCCATTGAGAAATAATTATGACTGAAAATGGGAAACTACCCAGAGCTGACAGACCTGAATGTCTTCAGGGACCACGCAAGTAATTTGGATGTGAATAACAGGAGTGATGTGGGCCTAGGCCCCCTAGGGATGCCCAGCCACTTTATGACTCTGTCCACTACCTAATCATGTTTTTTCTTCTGAAAAAAAAAAAAAAATCTTTTTAATAAATGTCACTTTTCTTTGTAACAGATTCGGTATGAATCCCTTAAATTGACACCCAGATCTATGATATACACTAGTATAGAATACCGTTTTCTTCTCCGTGTCCTAAAACTCCTTCACAAGTTGCTGCCCGTTCTAGCAATTGGAATTAGGTAAACAAGGTCACTCCTGCTGATTCCAAGGCAAAAAAGGAGTTGTTCTGGCAACAAATAGATTAAATACTAGGTTAATATTCAGTACTAACTAACAAATAGGTTACATATGCGGGAGTATTTCCAGCAGCTGGTTGTGTAGCTTTAGCCAGTGAGGTACTTCTACACCTTTTTAAAACAAAGTATCTCTTAATTAGTAAAATGAAAGGAAACTGCCCTTTCAATGTATCATTCTACATCCTAGAATATCAGTGGAGTGATTAACAAACATTTGTTTCATTGCATATTTTAATAAGTAAAAAATGATTTTTAAGAGAATTATAATTTGTATTTTATTTATTATATGTTACATATATTCATTATGCATACTTCCCTCATTCTACAGATGAGGAAATTTACTCAATATCTAGTGCAGGCCCCTCATTTTACAATGGTATAACTGAAGTTATCAGAGGGAGAGGGAGAGAGAGAATCTTTTTTTTTTTAATTTGAATTCAATTAATTAACAAATAATGTATTATTAGTTTCATGGGTAGAGGTCAGTGATTCATCAGTCTCATATAATACCCAATGCTCATTACATCACATGCCCTCCTTAATGTCCATCACCCAGTTACCCCATTTTCCCACCTCTGTCCCCTCCAGCAAACCTCAGTTTGTTACCTATGATTAAGAGTCTCTTATGGCTTATCTCTGATTTCATCTTCTATTTTTTCCTATCTTCCCCTATGATCCTTTGTTTTGTTTCTTAAATTACACATGTGGGTGAGACCATATGATAATTGTCTTTCTCTGATTGACTTATTTCACTTTGCATAATACCTTCTGGTTCCATCCACGTTGTTGCAAATGGCAAGATTTCTCTCTCTCTCTCTCTCTCTGTGTGTGTGTGTGTGTGTGTGTGTGTGTATGAGTAGTATTCCATTGTATATATATATATATATATATATATATATATATACACCACATCTTCTTTATTCATTCAATAGACACCTGGGCTCTTTCCATAGTTTAGCTATTGTGGACATTGCTGCTATGAACACTGGGGTGCAGGTGCCCCTTCAGAACCCTACATTTGTATCTTTGGGGTAAATACCCAGTAATGCAATTGCTGGGTCATAGGATAGCTCTATTTTCAACTTTTTGAGGAACCTCCGTACTGTTTTCCAGAGTGGCTGCACCAGCTTGCATTCCCACCAACAGTGTAGGAGGGTTCCCCTTTCCCTTCAGCCGGGAAAGAGAATCTTAAGCAAGCTCCACACCCAGAGCAGAACCCAACCCAGGCTGGCTGGCTCTCATGACCCTGAGATCATGACCTGAGCTGAAATCAAGAGTCAGATGCTTAATGGACTGAGTCACTCAGGAGCAGCAGGCCCTTTTTCTATTTAGCTTTGCCATTTTACATTTTACTCTGTGTGTTGGCTTCTTGAACTCTGCTAGTAACTCCAGGCAACTTTGTGAAGTCTAGTTTTTGTTTTGTTTGTTTTTAATGTATTTTGGGAACTCAGGTATTTTTATTTAGTTACCATGCTTTCTTGTGTATAAGTTGCTTTTTAGCTTGCCTTTTCCACTTTTTTCCACCAGGCGGCTCTCTCATTTTATTAGCATTCCCTTATCAAAAATTGGGTTGGATATTACATTTCAAAATGTATATATTTGCACCTAAGATTTGCAAACACCTATTTCCTGTTTACTTAGGATACAATTCAAACCTATTTCTTGAACATTTTGTTTTTTGAACTACTTGTTTTACTCTAATAATAATAACAGTAAACATTTATTGAGCTCTTGCTGGGCCTGAAATTCTGTAGCACCTCTCTTTATACTGTAAGATTTACATTATCACCATATTTATGTTAACCTTTGTGTGAATGGACTGTATTCATCTTTGTAACCCCAGCACTGTTCCACGGTAGACATTCAATAAATACTCTTTTGTGAATGGTCTTTGAGCTATGATCTGCAAGAGCATTTCTTCAAGACTTCTGCAAACAAATGACCTGACTCTCAGTCAGGAACCCTGAATTATTTATCCCTAAACGTATTCCTGTGAGTAACAACCAACATAAGTTTCTACGCTAGGCTTCTCAAAGTAGCCTAATCTCTAATCCTCACAAGTATTCCTTTCTGAGTTTCCCCAGTACAGACAGACTGCTTTCTCCTGGCTCACATAGCCAGCCACTACTGCTGCCCATGCCTGCCACCTGCTCTTCTTCTCTAGTGGGAGGACTATGCATTGCTATTAGGCACTGAAATAAATTACTGTCGAGTATGGCTCCATAGTCTTACATTAATGCTCTTTAGCATCACCCCATAATGACCACGTCTTTAGCACTAAAAGATGAAACCTGAGAAGGTAATAGAGCGCAGCAGTTCTTTCTGCCTTATGTTTTACAGCCACCGCTGTCCCTCAGGGCTTCGCTTGGAAAAGTATAGGCATACACTTTATTTTTTCCTACACACCTGCAGCATGTGGTCCTTTCAAAATGACAGTAGTAAGAGACAACAAGAGAGACATAAACATGAACAATGTAAGTCTGATTCACTCTGTGTAGGTTGCCGATCCCGATGTAGACTCCCAGGATGTGTCGTCCCATCTTTTCTAAATTGGCTACACTATCCCCAAAAGGTGGTGGTTTTCACGGGAGCTTTGCTGAGGCCGTTTACTTTCAGCTCTGGCTTGCTGCTAGCTGGAAGTCTGCATCACTTTGCGAAATAGGAAAAATATTTTACATCTTACTTAACTAGCTAGTTGACTTGGATGTCTGCTTTCTAATTCAGTCGCATCTTACTCTGTGCAGTTTTTGAAAAAAAATCTGTAAAAAATGGTGTTCATGTCATTTGGGAAGTGGCTATTTAAAGAAAATGCATGAAGTAATCATATTGTAAATTAATAGTTATGTTTATGTTGGTAGATAAAGTTCTCTTTCTCCTGAAGAATATCACCTCTGATTAGATTAGTAGTCTTTTATTAGATGTTTAAGGTTCTAGAGAAACTTCTCCTAATAAGGCCATACTACCTACCTGGTGATGTCAGTCAATTCATTGTCCTTAGCTTTTAAGTATCTTAAACCCCAAAGTGAAGGAGTTACCCAAAGTCACATCACTGATAGTTTATGATAGAAAATGTTCTGAGAATTCTGAGTCCATTGGGTAAAAACAGATATAGTAAGGCCTTAACCATGTTTTCAACACTGGAAGACTTTTTTCATCATCAGTGTTATCAGTGAATGTCTGCGATTTGCCAAATGTACAGCCTTATTAGGGGATCTTTTCCTTAATTTGAAAGGTAAACCAAAGTATACATATCTTCCTTTTCCAAGTGATCTTTTAAAATGAATATGTTGAAACAGACAGACAGCTATAGAGATTCATAGATAGGACAGATTTTCCCAGGATACCAATACAGAAAAGGTAGGACATGCTAAAGGGAAAGAAATGTTTACTATTTTTTTACTAATGTCAGTGTGTGTTTACTATTTTTTAATGTGGATTTATGAAGAGGAAGAGATAAATAAGAGTACTGAAAGAATAAGAGCCAGCCAAACCACTGGGGAGGAAAGAAAAAGGGAAAAGGAGATGATGTATCAGAGAAATCATTAATGGTGGACAAGGCCATTCTATGGATGTTAAAGTTTGTACTGTATAAGAGAAATGCTGCAGCATGTCCCTGTCTCAACTTCATGTTTCTTGATCTTGGCACTACTCTTCCCTGACCCCTGTCCTGGAACTGAATATATGCAGTCTTATCCACAGCTTCCTTGGGACTGAATGAAGAGCAAAAAGAATTTCAGAAAGTGGCCTTTGACTTTGCTGCCCGGGAGATGGCTCCAAATATGGCAGAGTGGGACCAGAAGGTGGGAATTTTCCTTGTGGCTAGACATTCCAGCAGATGCCTCCTATGGTGACCCTGTCTTCATCCCCTTGTAGTCCTAACTCTTCCGTGTTTATTCTCCTCGCACAACTCTTAATGCAAATGAGAGTACTGGTAATGTTGTGATTCCTTTCCTCATCTTGTAAAGACTAGTTTTGTTTTTGTTTTTGTTTTGTTTTTAATTGTACAAAGATTTGGACACTCTTAAAACCAAGGCAATTCTATTGATGATTAAAAGGAACTTTAATGCTAGAAAATCGTGCTTATAGAATGCATTTTAACTGCTACTAGAGATAACAAATAGCCTATTAAGATAATATATACACTCTCCCAAATGCGAACATCTTAATCCCTCATTGTGCCCTTTAAAGAAACGTCCATCTGTGAATGCCTAACTGATGACCCTGTTCTCTTTTGTACGTAGGAGTTGTTCCCAGTGGACGCAATGCGCAAAGCTGCTCAGCTCGGCTTTGGGGGAGTCTACGTACGAACAGATGTGGGTGGGTCTGGACTGTCACGGCTCGATACATCTGTCATCTTTGAGGCCCTGGCTACAGGCTGCACCAGCACCACAGCCTATATTAGCATCCACAAGTGAGTGCCAAAGCTTGGTGAGCACAGTGAAGTATTCATTGGGTTGACTGGGAAATTTCAGGTAAATAGGGAAAAGTTCATCTTTTCAAGTTGATTGCCATTGAGGAACCAGACTATAAAAGTTCACTCTACTCTCAAAAAAAAAGGGGTGGGGCGCTTGGGTTGCTTGGCTCAGTCAGTTAAGTGTCTGACTCTTGATTTCAACTCAGGTTGTGATCTCAGGGTTGTGGGATTAAGCCCCATGTTGGGCTCCCCACCCGCCTTACTCGCAAGCACATGCACTCACTCACTCTCTCAAAAAAAGATAAAAGTTCATTCTAGGTCTGCTGCTGCCTCTTGGACTTGAGTCTGTCATTTTGTATGTTTCTTAGAGAATGAGGTCTGTCCTCCTTCTCCCAAATCCTAGATTGAGCTGGAAGCAAACAGACTTCTCCAGGATAGTGGTCAGGGCCCTGTTCCTGTCTTCCTCAACCCAAAGATGAAGCCCCCAGGAATTTGTCAAAGTACATATAACTCTTTGATTTTTAGGGAACCCATTGAACCTAGAAGTAGCATGAACATCCAAGTAAGAAATACTTTGGCCCTGGTTATCTCTGGGTGGTACGTGTTCCACGAATATGTTTTTTGGTTTTTTTTTTTTAAGATTTTATTTATTTATTTGACAGAGACAGAGACAGCTAGCGAGAGAGGGAACACAAGCAGGGGGAGTGGGAGAGGAAGAAGCAGGCTCATAGCAGAGGAGCCTGATGTGGGGCTCGATCCCGGAACGCCGGGATCACGCCCTGAGCTGAAGGCAGACGCTTAACCGCTGTGCCACCCAGGCACCCCACCACGAATATGTTTTAACCCAGGTCTTCCCTTTATTTTATTTTTTTTTAAATGATTTTTTATTATATTATGTTAGTCACCATACAGTACATCCCCGGTTTCCGATGTAAGGCTCGATGATTCATTAGTTGTGTATAACACCCAGTGCACCATGCAATACGTGCCCTCCTTACTACCCATCACCGGTCTATCCCATTCCCCCACCCCCCTCCCCTCTGAGGCCCTCAGTTTGTTTCTCAGAGTCCATAGTCTCTCATGTTTCATTCCCCCTTCTGATTACCCCCCCTTTCTTTATCCCTTTCTTCCCCTACTGATCATCCTAGTTCTTATGTTCCATAGATGAGAGAAATCATATGATAGTTGTCTTTCTCTGCTTGACTTATTTCACTTAGCATTATCTCCTCCAGTGCCGTCCATGTTGTAGCAAATGTTGAGAACTCGTTCTTTCTGATAGCTGAGTAATATTCCATTGTATATATGGACCACAACTTCTTGATCCAGTTATCTGTTGAAGGGCATCTCGGCTCCTTCCACGATTAAGGTATTGTGGACATTGCTGCTATGAACATTGGGGTGCATATGGCCCTTCTCTTCACTACGTCTGTATCTTTGGGGTAAACACCCAGTAGTGCAATGGCTGGATCATAGGGTAGCTCAATTTTTAACTTTTTAAGGGACCTCCACACTGTTTTCCAGAGTGGCTGTACCAACTTGCATTCCCACCAACAATGTAGGAGGGATCCCCTTTCTCCACATCCTCTCCAACAATTGTTGTTTCTTGCCTTGTCTATTTTTGCCATTCTAACTGGCGTAAGGTGGTATCTCAGTGTGGTTTTGATTTGAATTCCTTGATGGCTAATGATTTTGAACATTTTTTCATGTGCCTGTTAGCCATTTGTATGTCTTCATTGGAAAAGTGTCTGTTCATATCTTCTGCCCATTTTTTGATTTGTTTATTTGTTTCTCGTGTATTGAGTTTGAGAAGTTCTTTGTAGATCTTGGATACCAGTCCTTTATCTGTAGTGTCATTTGCAAATATATTCTCCCATTCCGTGGGCTGCCTCTTAGTTTTTCTGACTGTTTCCTTGGATGTGCAGAAACTTTTAATCTTGATGAAGTCCCATAAATTCATTTTAATCTTTTGTTTCTCTTGCCTTTGGGGATGTATCATGAAAAAGGTTGCTTTGGCCGATGTCGTAGAGGTTGCTGCCTATGTTCTCCTCTAGAATTTTGATGGATTCCTGTCTCACATCGAGGTCTTTCATCCATTTGGAGTTTATTTTTGTGTATGGTGTGAGAGAATGGTCAAGTTTCATTCTTTTGCATGTAGCTGTCCAGTTTTCCCAGCACCATTTATTGAAGAGACTGTCTTTTTCCCACCGGATGTTTTTTCCTGCTTTATCAAATATTAGTTGCCCAAAGAGCCGAGGGTCCATTTCTGGGTTCTCTATTCTGTTCCATTGGTCTATGTGTCTGTTTTTGCGCCAGTACCATGCTGTCTTTGTGATCACAGCTTTGTAGTACAGCTCGAAATCCGGCATTGTGATGCCTCCAGCTGTTTTTCCTTTTCAGCAGTTCCTTGGAGATTCGGCCAGGCCTTCCCTTTAAAGTTGAATCTTCTCAGTGGCGACTTTTCTGTTCCTATTCTCTGTTCCTCTTCACTGTGCTTTGCTGTTTGTGTTTTCCTTCCCCATCCCTTCCCCCCTCAGATTTCCTTTTCTCCATATTAACTCTATCATTGTCTTTTCTTCTTGGCGTACCGGTCAGCATGTGTGTCTGGATGATTGATACCTTTGGAAATGAGGAACAGAGGCACAAATTTTGCCCACCGCTCTGTACCATGGAGAAGTTTGCTTCCTACTGCCTCACTGAACCAGGTGGGTCTGCCACTGACAGTGAGATGTAGCAGGGGATGCTGCTGAGGCGAAATCACTCGGTACTGTCTCGTGCTAGTGACACATATGACACTTGTTTACCATGAAGTTGGTCGTGGAGTGTCACAAACCTAAGAGGGCTCTAGGGCAGAGTGTCTCCAGGCTGCAGATTGGCGCCTCCTTGTATTCAGTGTGCTGGGAGGTGGAAAATGGTCTAATTGCTGTCCACAGTTTTCAGCAAATAGAGAGAGTTCCTCTGGCTGTCTGTGTTTTAAAGTATGAAATGCTGAGCTGTTGGTTATAAGGGAAGATTTCCTTGGAAGTGGAACCATGCTGGGGCCCCCTTACCTTCACTGACTTTCTCTCCCATCCTTTCTGCTTCCTTTTGATTTCTGCTTTAGGAAGTGGCAGTGATGCTGCCTCCCTTTTGACCTCAGCGAAACGACAAGGAGATCATTACATCCTCAATGGCTCCAAGGTACCAGCATGCCCACCTTACCGAACACCTTGGAGATTGTTCCCATCTTTCTGCTGACATCGCCTGGATCCTTGCTATCTGCGAGTTAATATTTCCTAGGAGTTTTACACGTTGGGTAGAGAACCTCTGATCTGTTTCCCTTTATTTACCTTCACTTTCTCGCTCTTCTGATCTGATTCCAAATAATCTTGCTCATTTTTGTCTGTCCTTTTTATGGTCTCATCAGCTAGATCCCTGACCCCCCAGTCAGCACAGGTTCTTTTTACCCCTCCTTCATTTCTCTGTGCCATCATGCCTCTTAGGAGTCCTACTATCGGAAGGACTCCGATTGTCTTCCCAGGTGTTAGGCTCCAGGGACGGATGTGTTTCCTGATCCCTGTACACCCCCTCTCCAACCCCCAGGCCTTCATCAGTGGTGGAGGTGAATCAGACATCTACGTGGTCATGTGCCGAACAGGAGTTCCAGGCCCCAAAGGCATCTCGTGTATAGTTGTGGAGAAGGGGACCCCTGGCCTCAGCTTTGGCAAGAAGGAAAAAAAGGTGAGTGGCTATTGGACACGAAACAATTCAAGTTCAAACAATTCAAGAGTCTGCCACCTGCCAGACCAACCTCTGTTCTATTTCAGGGAATAGGTTACCTACTTGCTAACTTGACTTGCATGCAGTTGCTTCTATTAGGATTTCAGCAGGAGCATATGGAATAGAATAGGGCACAGCTGAAAGAATACCATACCACTGGCAAAAATGGGAAAGTGCACCAGTAAGTTTCATGAGCTACCTGTCTTTTTAGTGTGAGGGATTTCTCTGACATCTGTCCTGCCTCCACTTTTGGCCTGTGTTTCTTATCCACCTTCTTATTCTGGCACATTCTTTTATCCCAGGAAGAAACATTTACAGATCTGGTGGTGACTACAAGTCTAAGGGGTGAAAAGCATATGGGTCACTTTTCTTCTTTAAATAAAAATAAAACAAAACAAAACTCATTGGAGATGGTTGTGAGTGTTTCAGTAATGTAAGAGGGAGAGTGTTTCCATAGGTGCTTTGAAAAGACATTCCTGGGATATGGCAATCCCAGGGCCAGACCATGAATAGTACAAGTGTGATTCCGTAGCTGTAGCTGGTAGTAAGATGAGACCCATTCAGATTTGTTAGGCCGGGGGACCAGAATAGTCATCTCCCTCCGATATGTACTGTTATACTTAGGATTTGCGGGGAGAAGTCAGGTAATGAAGTGACCCCTAACTATACTTCTCCTTTCATAGCTCCTAGGATTTCCATATTTCCCCTCATGAGCTTTCCTGATATTTTGTAAACTGCCAAAGAGTTAGAGTTTTTAGTGCCCCTTTTCATTTATAGTATAGTAGGTTTTTACTAGATTCCTACTATGTGCAAAGCGTGATGCTGGCTCCTGGGGGGGAGGAGGATACAAAAGTCACTCCTAGCCTTATTTGAAATTAGAAGACATACGTTGTCTTATCTGCATAAGGTATATAAGCTGTAATTGTGGCATTTAAGTTGTATATGTGATATATAAGATAAATAGTTGTGGAATATCTTAATTCTAGGAATGTCTGCTTTGGATCATACAACATGGACTTATATAGTCTGACATAATTTTACAGGATCAAGTTATACTGATTTAGGTTGTTTGTGAGTGATTGTTTCAACACACATAGGTAGTATCCACCTCAGTATTTGTGATATCTGTTGACAGAACACCAAAGCTGTCCAGTTTCGTGCCTAGAGAAAAATCGCAAATAAGTTCCAGAAACAAAAAGTGTATCTTTTCTTCCTTTTGTTTTCTGTTTTCTCTCACCTTTTTTGTTTGTTTGTTTTCTCTCACCTTTAAGTGTATACATTTATCTTTCTTTTTAAATTTCTTTTTTAATTATTAGTTTCGCTTTATTTATTTTTTAATGTAAGGCAAATTTGGAAGGACACCTCTGTATTCATTCAACAGTTGGTGAGTGCCCACTGTGTGCCAAGCATTTGTAAACAGTAGGGGTAGAGCAGTGAACAAAGACAAAGCTCTGCCCTCATAGGATTTACCTGTCAGCAAGCAGGGACGGGCAATGGACATGTAAATAAGCAAGGTACCATCTGGTATTGCTCTGTGCTACAAAAGAGATAAAACATGTTGATAGGACACTGAGGAGAGCTTGAAAGTTTCTGTAATATGGCTGGACTCCCAGAGGTCATGACTTGAGATCACTAGAGGTCATGAGATGAGATCCAGAGTATTAGAAGAAGCAACATAAGAATTCTGGGCAGAGACAACAGTAGATGGCCTATTGGGGGAACCAAAAAAAAAGTTCAGTATGGCCCTAAGGTAGTGAGCAAAGAAGAGAACAGTGTGGGAAGAGAGCAGGCAGGGGCTTATAGGCTGAAGTGAAGAGTCAGTGCCCTGAATGCCACCCTGTTGGGCAGCCATACAGTGCCTGATTTTTGCCAGGTGGGGTGGAATTCACAGCCAACCTGTGCCGTGATTTTTGAAGACTGTACAGTGCCCGTGGCCAACAGAATTGGAAACGAGGGACAGGGCTTCATCATTGCCATGAAAGGACTGAATGGAGGGAGGATCAATGTTGGTGAGCACACAACAGGGTGGGACAGGGAGGTAGCCCGGCAGGGGCAAGCAGCACTGTCCTGGCTCAGCTGAAATGCTGGCACTCTTCCTTTCCAGCTTCCTGCTCCCTAGGAGCTGCTCATGCTTCAGTTGTCCTCACCCGAGACTACCTCAGTGTTCGGAAGCAGTTCGGAGAGCCTCTGGCCAGTAACCAGGTAATCTCCCAGTGGCCCCTGCATTTGCTTTCCACTCTGCATGAGACCTGCTCTGTGGCCCACATTCTCTCAGAGGGTGAGGTTATGAGTTTTCACTAGAGTGCTGCCCCCGTCTGAGAACATGTGTTCTAATTTTATCCGTAATCTTTTTCAGGAGGTGGTACGGAAGCACAGGGCAAACAAAGTAGGCTTAGAACTCACGAGGCAGTACCTTTTCTCTGTAGAAGAGGCAGGGACTTTGAAGCTTGGGGTCAGTTAGAAAAGGGACCTCACGAGAGATGTCTTATAGAGGGCCCCAGATCAGGTGCTGGTCTAAGCCTGTGGGTCCTGTCCTGTTCTCTTCTCCCCTGGCGCTGCAGTACCTGCGATTCAAACTGGCTGATATGGCAACGAGGCTGGTGGCCTCACGGCTGATAATCCGCAACGCAGCAGTGGCTCTGCAGGAGGAGCGGGAAGATGCAGTGGCCCTGTGCTCGATGGCCAAGCTCTTCGCTACAGATGAATGCTTTGCTGTGCGTGATGATGCCCTCTGGCTGTCTTGGGTGGACAAGGAGCAGCTGCTAAGTCCAGGGCTGTTGAGAGCCATTAGTCCACTCCTGGGATGCTGCCGAGATCACCTTGGGGCTTAAGGATATAAATGAACTCATGAGAGGCCTGCTTGGGAGCTCCCAGAGCTGACTTTTTACCTGCTCTGTGCCATTACACATTCAAATCTGTCACTGTCATTTGACTGTGTTCTAGATGAGACACTACCTTTGGAAGAAGGTTCAGGGCAGCCCAATGCCTGTTGCTCAAATTCAGCACTATGCTATGTTTAAAATGTCAAGCGCAGAACTATTCCCACATGAGGCTGCATTGCCACTAGATGGCACCATAGGTAGCGTCACCTAGTCCCAGCCAAAGTACTTGCAGGCCTGCTTGTCCCGGGCAGGTAATAAAGCCAGAACGGCACAGCTCTCTGAGTTGCCCGCCTGGTGGGAACTGACAAATTTAGTAGGTGAACTTCCCTTGTCTAACCACACAGAATACGGAGCCCCTCTCTGGGCTTGGCTGGTTATCTGTAGGTTGTTCTTCCTCGTATTAGTTTACAGCAGGCTGCCAGATTGGGGGCTGGGGTAGAAAGAGAAGTCATGTGTTCCCCCAATCAAAGATGTCTCATCCCTGTCTCCCTGAAGATCTGCAACCAGGCTTTACAGATGCATGGAGGCTATGGCTACCTGAAGGACTACGCTGTTCAGCAGTATGTGCGGGACTCCAGAGTCCATCAAATCCTAGAAGGTAAAAGTTGCCAGAGCCATTCTCCAGAATGCTTCTGGGATCGCCACTTTCTTCAGCCTGTCTGTCCCCATGCTCACTGGTTCTGAGGGTTCCATCAGGCCCTGTCTGTCTTTTGCCTTCCTCCTTCCTCTTTCTCCTGACCCTGCTCTGGAAGTGTTTGTGGGTGTCATACAGAGCACTAGCTTGGGAGTCGGGGGCTCTGCTTTGTCCATGGGTAAGCTATCAAGTCACTCCATTCTGCTCTTTTTCTTTGCAAATTTTAGAGAACACTCAAACTCAGATAATATATGGGAAAGCATTTTGAAAACGTCAACGGTAACTCGACTTTTATGAAGTGCTTGGTCCTCAGGGATCCCAAAACTTCTGTACAGGGCAAATGTGAGCTAATTTGATCACAGGCAACTTCTATAAATTGATGATATCTCTATCAATATTGCTAATGGATTTTTCAGTATAAACTAAATCATGTGGGTATTTTTCCTGGCAATCACAGACTGGATTGGCCTGGAAAATGGGTAAGTTGCTGGAGGCCGGCTCAGGGCATGGCATTTTCCATGCTCCACACCAGTGCAGAAGTCTGGAAATTACATGACTCTTGTCTTATTTGCATAGGCAGCCAGGGGTGGTTACATTGTAGGAGAGCCAGATGGGGCAAAAGCTTGTTTAAGTGACTTTCAGTGATACAATGTGGGGCTGCTTCCAGGGAGGCATAGGAGAGACCCATGGGCATTGGTCTCTGTCATTTTCAAAGCATTCTTGAACCTGAGGAGGTACCAGAATCACCCAGAGGGCTTGTGAACACAGATTGCTGGGCTCCACCCCCAGAGGTTCTGACTCAGGGGTCTTAGGTAGGCCTGAGAATTTTGCATCTCCAACAAGTTTTCAAGTGAGGCTGCTGCTGTGTGTCTGGGAACCACACTCTGAAACCCACTGCTCTGGTGTTACGTTCTATCACAGGCTTCTAAAAGTTAGAGTCTGCTTTCTTCTGCAGACCTCATACCTGAAATATGCCAATGAGCTCGGTCACTGGTGCTTAAGTTCTCCATAGGCTTTTTCCTCTGATTACTCCTGCAGTTACTTCCATACCCAGCATTTATGAATGACAAGTTTACTAGGTAAACTTTGTTGTCTAACAACATGAGACTTCACCTTTATTCTGACTCTGTCTTTTAACCTTGTAAGAAGAAATGGGAAAAGCCAGGTACATTTTTTTGAGGCCATGTCATCATCCACTTACAGAAAATTTGGCTCATTGGTCTTACTTTGGTATCGCTTTCTTTCATCGTGGACTTTGTTATAGGATAAATCTGCAATTTTAGGTTTGATTTTATTTGAGATGTGTGATTGCCCATTCCTCATGGAGGTTCATATTTCTCTTTGCATTAAAGCTGCTGTAAAAATGAAGCAAGAAATTGATCCCTCCTTTCAGGGAAAATATTTTTGTCCTTTTAAAATTCACTTTTCTGATTGGTATATTTATTGTTGAAAGCTTATAAAATATAGGAAAAGTTTAAAAAAATCATTCATGTTTCCACATTCAGAACTAATATTCTGGATTCCTTTTATACGTAAGTCCAAAAAATCTCCTCTGGGGCTTTTTCTGTGCTTTTGTAGGTACATTTTTTTTTTATGTGAAATATAGTTGCCATATAATATTATATTAATTTCAGGTGGGCAACACAGTAGTTCAACAGTTGAAATAGTTTGAGAAGGAAAGATATTAACTCTTCTTTGAATGTTTGGTAGAATTCCCCTCTGTGGCTGTCCAGTCCTGGACTTTTCATGGTTGGGAGTTTTTTGATTGATAATTCAGTTTTGTTACTCATGATCGGTCTATTCAGATTTTCTATTTCTGATTCAGTCTTGGAAAATTGTGTGTTTCTAGGGATTTATCTGTTTCTTTCTTCTAGGTTGTCCACTTTGTTGGTGTATCATTTTTCATGGTGGCCTCTTGTAATCCTTTATGTCTCTGTAGTGTTGGTTGTAACTTCTCTTTCATTTCTGATTTTATTCGCTCGACTTCTCCCTTTTTTTTTCTTAATAAGTCTGGCTAAAGATTTATCAATTTTGTGTATCTTTCCAAAGAACCAGCTCTCGGTTTCACTGATCTTTTCTATAGTTTTTTTAGTCTCTGTTTCATGTATTTCACCCTGAACTTTATTATTTCCTTCCTAATACTGACTTTGGGTGTGTTCATTCTTTTTTTCTAATTCCTTTGGGTGTATAGTTAGATTGTACATTTGAGATTTTTCTTTTTTCTTGTTTTTTTCTTTTTTAAGTAGGCTCCACCCCAACATGGGGCTTGAACTCACAACCCTAACTCTACTGACTGTGCCACTCAGGTGCCCCAATTTTTCTTGTTCCTTGAAGAAGAAGTTCCTAAACTTGCCTATTAGACTGCTTTTGCCGTGTCCCAAAGATTTTGGAACTTGTCTTTCCATTTTGATTTGTCTCACGGTATTTTTTTTATTTCCTGTTTGATTTCTTTGTTGACCCATTTGTTGTTTAATATCACGTTTAGACTCCATGTGTTTTTTTACCATTTTTTTCTTGTAATTGATTTCAAGTTTTATACCATTGTGGTTGAAAAAAATGCTTAATATGAGTTCAGTCGTCTGAAATGTATTGAGAGTCATTTTGTGGCCTCCTTGCATGTGACCTATCTTAGAGAATGTGCACTTCCAAGTGTACCTGAACAGAATGTGTATTCTGACATTTTTGGATATGTTCTGTATATATCTGTGAAGTCCTAAAGTCCTATCTGTTCTAACATGCCATTCAAAGCCACTATTTGCTTATTGATTTTCTGTCTGGATGATCTGTCCATTGATGTAAGTGGGGTGTTAAAGTCTCCTACTATTATTGTATTACTGTTAATTTCTCTCTTTATGTCTGTTAGTATTTGCTTTATATATTTGCTTTATTTATTTAAGAGAGAGAGCACACAAGCAGGGGAAAGGAGCAGAAGGAGAGGGACAAGCAAACTCTGTGCTGAGCACAAAGCCCAGCGCGGGGCTCGATCCCACGACCCTGAGATCATGACCTGAGTCAAAATCAAGAGCTGGACGCTTAACTAACTGAGTCACCCAGACGCCCCTGTCTGGAAAACTCTTTATCTCTCCTTGCCAGGTAGACTATCTTGGTTGGTTTTTTTTCTTTCAGCACTTTGAATATATCATACCACTTTGTTCTGCTAAAAAAATCAGCTTATAGCCTTATGGGTGTTTTCTTTCAGCACTTTGAATATATCATACCACAAAGTTTCTGCTAAAAAAATCAGCTTATAGCCTTATGGGTGTTTTCCCTTGTACAACTATTTGCTTTTCTCTGGCTGCTTTTAAGATTTCTCTTTATATGTAATTTTTACCATTTTATTTATTATATATATGTATATTATATGACTTGCTATGGATCTCCTTGATTTATCTTATTTGGGGCTCTATGTACTTCTAGAAACTAGATGTCTGTTTTCTTCCCCAGAGTAGGGAAGTTTTCAGCCATTATTTCTTTAAATAAGTTTTCTGCCTCTTTCTCTCTTCTCCTTCTGGGACCCCAGTAGTGCAAATGTTAGTATGCTTGATGTTGTCCCAGAGGTCCCTTAACCTATCCTTTTTTAAAATTCTTTTTTCTTTTTGCTGCTCACCTTGGGTGCTTTATACTACCCTGTCTTCCAGATTGCTGATCCATTCTGCATCCTGTAATCTGCTGTTGATTCCCCTTAGTGTATTTTTCATTTTAGTTACTGTATTCTTCAGATGTTTTTTGTTTTATGTTTTCTGTCTCTTCGCTGAAATTTTCACTAAGTTCATCCAGTCTTCTCTCAAGGCCCCTGAGCATCTTTATGACCATTATTTTGAAACTTTATCAAGTAGGTTCCTTATCTCTGTTTTGTTTGGTTCTTTTTTTGAGGTGTTGTCTTGTTTTGTCACTTGGAACATATTCTTGTCTCCTCATTTTTGTTTTTGTGTATCAGGTAAGCGAGATTCTCTTGGTCCTGAAAGGAATGTCCTGTATTGAAGGCATCCTGGGGGCTCAGTAGCGCAATCCCTCCTGGTCACTAGATCCAGGCACTCCCAAGGTGTCCCCTATGTGGTCTGCATGTGTTGTGCTGCTGTGTCTGGGCTGTAACTACTGTGGGCATGCTGGTGGCTGGCTGCAGGGCCCACCTGTGCGTCTTGTGGGTGTGTTAGTGGGTGGCAGGGACTTTGGGTGGGGGCAGGCACTGGTCCCCACAGAGGCTGCCTGCCAGGGGTGGTGGTTAGTACCTGCTTGGAGGGACATCTGCTGGGTTGAGCGTGTTGAGCCAGGCAGGTCTGCAGGAGAATGCCAGGGTGGGGCAAGCAGTGCTGGCAAGGTAGGGTGGGTGTCAGATCTTGCTCCCGAAACATCTGGCTAACTAAACTGTAGGAGTATAAGAAAAATGGCATTTGCTAACACTTCCATTCCCAGACAAAGTTCCTACAGATCCCTGCCCCTCTGGCACACACCTGGAAATTATTTATTAAACCTCCCTCATGCATGACCCAGGAGCTTTTCAATCTGCTGCCTCTGTGCTGGGCTCCGAGAGACTGATACTGCGTGTGGGCCCTTTAAGACTAGGGCCTCAGTTTCCTGTAGCTCCCTGGCTCTGCTAGAGTTAAGCTCCACTGATTTTCAAAGCCAGACATTATGGGGCCTCATCTTCCCAGTGAAGATCTCCAGGGCAGGGGCTGTCTGCTGTGGGACTTGAACTTCTCGCTCCTCAGGAAGGACCTCCACACCTGTGATATCCTTCTCCTCGTGGGTCACTGTGCCGTGGGTTTGGTTCCCAGTGGTCTCTGCCCCTCCTGCCCTTCTCAGTGTGACTTTTTCTGTATAGCTTTAGCTGTGGAATAGCTGTTCTGCTAGAGTTTAGGTTCTCCGAGGGAGTTGTACCGTACATAGTTGCAGCCTTAATGTGTCCATGGGAGGAGCTCAGTGTGTCCACGGGAGGAGGTGGGCTCAGCATCTTCCTACGCAGCCATCTTCCCCTCTCCCAGGAGAGGTGTTTTTAAAGAGTACATTTATTCCTTACTTCCTGACATTTTTCCGTACTTTGGGGAGGAGTCTGATAATCCCATCCCACTCAGGGTTAAAGCAACAGTTGTGGTTTATATCCACTACTACCCCGAGTGAGGCTTGGAGCCCCGTGGTTAAAGCTCTACCAAGCTCTCAGACTTTGCTGCGACTAAATCCTTCATCCTTCCTCCCCCTTGCAGGTAGCAATGAAGTGATGAGGATGCTTATCTCTCGAAGCCTGTTTCAGGAGTAGCACCCAGACTTGATGTTCGGGCGTGATGGTCAATGTGTAACTCCAATCAGAGCTTTCATGTGGACTGTTGTGTTGCAGATGAGTCATGAATTACATTGAAGGGCTGAGCTCTTCCAGGTGGGCCCGAAGTGTTGGGAGCAGCATCAGCTATGAGACTGGGACAGAGTCCTCAGCAGAACTGGAGGAGCTGCCCTGGTTGAGAATGTCACAAGAAGACACACTACCTTGTTTTCCTAATGCAAAAAGGTGACCAGCGAAGACTCAACACCAAGTCAGAGTCCTTTCTTGTACCCATGTCTTGATTTGTCTGCATTTTGGTGGTTCACCGAATCCCTCTTCCAGGGATCTGAATACTTCCGTTGAGGGTTTTTCCTGATGATAAAGCAAAGGTGGGGGAAAGGAGAAATGGAGAAAAAATGTCCTCCTATCTTTTCCTGTGATCTGCTAAAGATGCAGAAGGTTTCTGTGGGTTGCATTTCCTTTGTAGTACTGCTGTGAATGTAAATCATGATAGAATGAGCATTTGGGAAACCTTACTTCTCAGTGTGATTTAGGGTATCTCTGCACTTGTTCACTTTCCGAATCTCAAGGGCTGAAGTTATTTGGAACTCTGAATATTTGTTGCTTTCTTTTTTACAAGTGTGTGGTCTAAGAATGTTATTCAAGTTTCTATAACCCTTCCTGATAAGTACTTTGAGCATATTTTCTTTCTATCTGTGTGCAAGGAAATGATAAGCGTATAGAAGAGAGTGATCTGGCAAAAGTGATAAGTAGGAAGGGATTCAGAAAGAAGGCAGAAATTAAAATTAAACTTTTATAAAAATGTATAATATGTAAAGAGAACCAAGAAAGTCAGACAGGAATGGAACCTTTCCTATCAGACAGGAAGGAACCAGGAGCAGAAAAAGTGCAGAATTTGTGTGGGAGCTGTTTGCAACTTTGTTTTGTTGTGCTTTGGGCTTGACATGGGATGGAAAGAAGATGTAAATTGAATCTGGATGGAGAGTTATGAAAATCAAAGTGTGGTTTTTATTTCATAAGTAGTAGAGAAGCCGAGAAGGTTTTTATGAAGATATGATGAGATAATTTGTATATAAGAACATTCTGGAATGCATAAGCAGGATGAATATGAGTGAGGAAGGACAAAGATAATGCATGCCCAGTCTGTAGGTTCTGGAAGTAATCAAGGTCTGAGGCAATTTGAGCCTGAACTTGGAAGGTAAAGGAAGGAGGAAATGTGAGCAGGTACAGACCCATGTTTAGAATGTTTGCTGTGGAGCATCGGACATGAAGGTCTCCCTAGTAATGGGGCTGCTTTCTGGCATCCACTTCTGAGGCTCCTGTACAGATTTGAAGCAAAAATAGGTGTCATATTAATGCCTTACTATTTGTGTCCATCATAAGAAACTGATGAAATGCTAGTTATTACAAATGTAGTTCACACCGTCAACCTCCGTTACTATTCAGAGTTCAGTTTCCTAGCAGCCTAGCAAGGGATTTGACCCCTATGGCCAGAACATAGGGACATTCAAGCTAACCTCTATCACTGTTCATTTGGCTGTCCCATAAATGAAGCCAAAAGGAGCAGAACAAATAACGTCTTGAGGAAAACCTCTGTGCCAAGTGCTACGTTAGGTGTACGATATATACAGATAAGCAAACACAGCTTAACTTCGATGGACTTACAGGCCTGGAAGTCTAGTAACTAGGAAACACAGTTTTGGTACGTGGAGCAAGAACAAACAAGTTTACAAAGTGCGCTGGCGCACAAGTAGTCTTGCGATCCTAAAGTGATGGCCTCAGTGAAAATTGGATTTCCGAGTTGTCTTCATAATCTCTTAAAACTATCTCCCCTTATAATACTCTGAAAGTTGAGGGGGAAATCTAATTGCTCTGATTATATGTCCATTTAAACAGAAGAATGTTTAGGTCACCCATTAAAATTGTCATCCTTTGTAGATTCAGTAAATTAGAAATGTCTTATTTACTTATTTGTTTTAGTGATTATCTGGTTATACTTTTTTTTTTTTAAGATTTTATTTATTTATTTAACAGATAGAGAGAGACAGCCAGCGAGAGAGGGAACACAAGCAGGGGGAGCGGGAGAGGAAGAAGCAGGCTCCCAGCAGAGGAGCCTGATGTGGGGCTCGATCCCAGAACGCTGGGATCATGCCCTGAGCCGAAGGCAGACACCTAACGACAGCGCTACCTATGCACCCCGAGGTTATACTTTTTTTTAAAAAACACTAGGACTTCTCCAAAGTACTTTCCTTCAGATTATCTCCTATATCTCATAATTTTCAGAAGGAGTTCCTTGCATGACTAGGTCCTTGAGATACTTGGGTTAAATTGATCTGAACTGAATTGAGTAACAACCCTGATGAAAACAGCAACTACCAATGTTTCTGTTCAGTTAAGAGACTGGACTATGGATTCAGGCTCCCATATCTGGATTTGTTTGCTAGCTTTGTTCATTAACCATGTCACTTTAAGAAAAAACACCTAAACTCTCTGTGCCTGTTTCCTTATGTGTAAATTGGAGGTAATAAGCGTCCCTGCCTCATAGGATAGTTGGTGAATCAAGTGAAAGAATCCGTATACCCGGCTTTGAACAGAGTACATTAAGCACTCTGAAACATTAGTCAATATTATCAATCTCATTTTATAGGTGAGCATAGTGAACTGTAAAGAGATTAAGTGGCTTGCTCAAACTGACACAGGTACATGGTGAAGTGTTAAGACACACCTTTGGCAAGAACCTTTAAAAAGTTAGAATCATGACTAGTCATTTAGTGCTGAATACCAAATATTTCTGGTCTGCCTCTCTTCCAGGTAGGTAAGTGGCAGGATTGCATTTTCCTTTTGCCAACTTTACAGAAACGTATACGTACATAAACAGATTTCTAAGGTTTCTCCCAGGATCTTAGAAGGGACCCAGAGCTTAACCTTCCTTAGTTTCACAGTAAATTTCCTATTGTCTGCCCTCTTTGCTTTATCTGAACATCTCCATATATATTCTTCTACTCAAAATTTGTTTCCCGTTTGCACTCAGGCTGTCATCCTTTAGGAATTATGATCACCCAACCACCATATGAATGAATGCTCTCCTTTTGAGTATGGACGGGTGAGGAGTGCCTGCCACAACATCATGACAAACACTGGAACAGCATGGGTCCCTGCGTCCACACTCCAGCAATTCCCAATTAGTGACTCCCTTGGGAAGGACGAGAGGAAGATCTGAAGAAGCCAGAGTTAAGTGGGAGCCCAATGGACAAGTTTTTCCAACTGAAATCCAATCTCCTGCTTGGTGGCCTATGGCAAATACTGCCTGAGAAGGGAAAAAATGAGCCAGGATAGACAGAACATTCTTTTCATTGCTTAAAATGGAGCAAAATCTACCACCACAAGCAGGACCCCAAAAGCTTTTCCCTCCTACTCCAGGAGGACTCAGATTTCTCTCTGTTACTATAACTGAGGGTAGTGGTAAATGTGCACCCACGTCTTTTTACTTTTTCTTCTTGGCTACTTGTCTTTTCACCCGGTTTGTTGATCCAACGTCCAGAACATTCTGGTTAGGCAAGAAGACTAGAATATTCTCTTCCTATTACCACAAACAGAAAGGAATCTTAGCTCTGTCTGGTCAGGCATTCTTAATCCCCACAGAACAGAATGCGGGATTGCCAGTTCTCTTCACACCAACAGAGGAGGAAGAATATTCTGAGCCATCATGCTCTGGACAAGTGGGGCCTGTGATTTATTTCTAGTGCAGTTTTACTCCGTGTTGGTTTGGTTCTCTCCCCTCCCCAACTTTAATATGGGCATTACAGTTTCCTCAAGAGCTATATAAAAGATACTCCAAGATAGTTCACTGGTTCTCTTCCCCAGCTCTCACCCCTATTAGGGCCCTGAGCTGCTCACACTGTTCTGGCCTTTCTACAGAAAATCTGGAAGTATCACTGGTTCCCATTTTTTCTTTAAACTAGTCTGTGGACTTAACGGGCCATAAGATTCTTCCACCGGACCCAGGTTGTAAGTCAGAAATATATTTGATTCATCTCTTTATTGGTCCATTCCTCACATAAGTAGAAGCTCAATGTTTTTTGAGCAGATAAAGACTGGAAAAAAGCCATCACCCCCAATGTGATACTAATTGTAGCTGCTGGCAAGTACTTTTCTAGGAATAGGCAAGATACACCATCAAAAGTCAGCTAACTAGATGCAAGAACTTGGATGGACCTCCAGGGAAGTTTGGTGAGTGAAAAGCAAACTTGGAAGGTTGTGTACTGCATAATCCCATTCATATGGCATTCTTGAAATAATGCCATTATAGAGGTGAAAAACAGGATAGTGGTTGCCAGGGATTTGACTAGGGGGAGAGAAAGAGGGTCTATAAAGGGGGAGCATGGGGGCAAGGGGGTGGGCCTGTGGGGGTGGCCACAAGTAGGTTTGCAACACAGGAGTTGCCCAGGTGTAATCTGAAACCAGCCTTTCCAAAGAAAGGCAGTCCGCTCCAGGTTGGTAGGTTGCAGGGGTTTTTTTGTTTTGTTTGTTTTGTTTTTGTTTTTTAAAAGATCTTATCTATTTGACAGAGAGAGCACAAGTAGGCAGACGGAGAGGGAGAAGCAGGCTCCCCGCTGAGCAGGCAGCCTGACACAGGGCTCTATCCCAGGACCCTGGGATCATGACCTGAGGTGAAGGCAGATACTTAACAAATTGAGCCACCCAGGCGCCCTGGTAGGTTGCAGTTTTAATAAGCAAAGGGAACTTATATATGAGTCTTGTCTTGGGCAGCAGCAAGACAGGTGGATCCCTGGCACCAGCCTGTTAAATCTTAAAAAATTTTAAAAAAGGAAGCCTCTCAAGTGCCCAGGTCCAGCTCAGATCAATCAGTGGTCTCTCTTTTTTTTTTTTTTTTAAATGTTTTTTTATCATATTATGTTAGTCACCATACAGTACATCCCCGGTTTCCGATGTAAAGTTCGGTGATTCATTAGTTGCATAGTGGTCACATCTTTTTGATCAGGTTCCCCAACACCACACAAAGCCACAGGTGTGATACAATGGCATAGAACTATACATGCAGATACATGCAAGTGAGTATGCACATCACTGGTGAAATCTGAATAAGCCTCGTGGATTACACCAGTATCAATTTCCTAGTATTGATACTGAATGCTATGCAAGATGCTACTGTTGGGGGTGGAGGAGTAAGGGGTACCTGGGACCTGCATACATGCTTTTTTTTTTTTACAACCTCTTGTGAATCTATAATTACTTCAAAATTTAAAAAAAATTAAGTTAGCCACCTGATGAGAGACTATGCTTGCCAGACCTAGCCTTCCCCATCCCCTGCTATTGGAAGCAGCCCTGGTATGGCCTCTACTCCCTGCACTGCAGTTCCCTCGACTTGCTTAGGTGAGGGCACAGGTGACAGAGGGTTTGAGCCAAGGGAAAGTGGGAAGACTGGGTGAACAGGGCAGTGGTGAGCCAGGTGTTTGGACTGGTCTTTAATTTTCAAGCCAGTGGGTCTGTGCCTGCAATTCAGGCCCTTGAGAGCAGGGTTCAGAAACCCCCTTCTGCTCCATAGCATTCCTCAGGGGGAGATCAAGACCCTTAGAGGCCTGAAAAGATTAGTGTCCTCCTTCCCCACCCCCATAAGCAATATTAAATGATAAAGGATCTTGTATACCAAAGAGTTGGATTTTGTTTTGTGGTAATGAAGAGCACAGATGGACTTTAACATGGAGAGGACCTTAAAAGATTTGCTTTTCAGAAAGCTTGTCTAGTAGAGGTCGGAGGAATGTGTTGAAGTTGGAAAACCAGTTTGATCGTTGTGGTCAGCAGCAGGAGAGAAATGATGGAGGCCCACACTGTGGCTATGGAAGTAGGGAAGAAGTGCAAGCATCCATTACGGTGAACTGAAAAGTCTTGGTCACAAACTGGATGTGGAGTGTTATTGAGGAAAGAGCAGAGGATGATTCCCAGGGTTGGAGAAATGGGAAAATTAGGGAAATGACAAAATAGTAGAAGAGTGGGTTTGGGGATAAGAATAATTAACTAAATTTTCAATAGGCTGATACGATGCTCACTGGAAGACACCCACGTGAACTGTGAAATAGGCAGATGGGCAAATGGATGTGCCCTTCAAGGTAGGGATTCAGGCTGGACATGCCAAAGCTTGCTCGCCCACACACCGAGGCAGACTGTCCATCCTTTTCATTAGTGCTGCATGCTGTGACTTCCATTAGAATTCCAATCAGCTGTTACCTCTCCTGAATGTATTTACAGTCCTCTAGGGTTTAAAAATCTGTTGTCTTTGCCCTCTTCCACTATTTCACTGGTGCTTTGCCAACCTGTTTTACTTATGAAGGAAATATTTTTTTGTATATATAAGCCCTTAGATAATTTCTTAAACAGTGTATTTAATATGATGCTACAACCAGATCTTATACAATCAGGAAGGTGTGAAGACTTGCTATATTCAAAACCAGCATTTGTTGCAGGGTTGGCAGGAGAGCAGACTAAAGCATGGGCTTAAGTAATTCACAAAAAGTCTATTGTATGAATGACCACCCTTGTCTCCTTGGTCTGCTCTAACAAATACCATAGATTGAATAGTTTATAAACAAACATTTATTTCTCACAGTTCTGGAGGCTGGGAAGTCCAAGATCAACTTGCTCCTGATTCAATGTTAGTGAGAACCCAATTCCTGTTGTGCAGTTAGCCACCTTCTTGCTGTGTCCTCATATGGTGGAGAGAGAAATCATCTTTCTCATGTCTCTTCTAGAGCCCTCACGACTTCATTACCTCTCAAAGCCTCCATTTCCAAAAGGCTTGGTCACAAACTGAATGTGGGGTAATGTCTAGTAGACGTACCATCACATTGGGGATTAGGGCTTTAATATATGGATTTTAGGGGGACACAAACCCTAGGGGTCAGTCCCTAGTGAAGGACAAAACAGACTTTGTTTTGGATATATTTCCATCATTGTATACATCACAATGTAATGTAGTGTTTCAACCTGTCAGACTCAGAAGATGCAGCTCTGTTTTATTCATGAGTCCTTCTCATTGTCCTGAAAATTTCATGCATATAGGAAAAAATAAAAAATATATCAGACCAACAGAAATAAATTTAATTACTAGGGGGAAAAATTCTCAAAGAAGTTAAGGGACTTACCTAAAGTCATCCAATTAGGTGAGAAACTAGTATTAGAAATTAGGACTTCTTGGGGCGCCTGGGTGGCACAGCGGTTAAGCGTCTGCCTTCGGCTCAGGGCGTGATCCAGGCGTTATGGGATCCAGCCCCACATCACGCTCCTCCGCTAGGAGCCTGCTTCTTCCTCTCCCACTCCCCCTGCTTGTGTTCCCTCTCTCACTGGCTGTCTCTCTCTGTCAAATAAATAAATAAAATCTTAAAAAAAAAAAAAGAAATTAGGACTTCTTGGGGTGCCTGGGTGGTGCAGTCATTAAGCATGTGCCTTCGGCTCAGGGCGTGATCCCAGCATTCTGGGATCGAGCCCCACATCAGGCTCCTCCGCTAGGAGCCTGCTTCTTCCTCTCCCACTCCCCCTGCTTGTGTTCCCTCTCTCACTGGCTGTCTCTCTCTGTCAAATAAATAAATAAAATCTTAAAAAAAAAAAAAGAAAGAAAGAAATTAGGACTTCTCAATGAAATAACTGAATCTAACAGTAACTGAATCCAACAGTACATTAAAAGAATCATTCACCACAATCAAGTGGACTTATTCCTAGACTGCAAGCATGGTTTAATATTCACAAATCAGTCCACATGATATGCCACATTAATGAAAGAAAGGATAAGAACCATATGATCCTTTCAATAGATGCAGAAAAAACATTTGACAAAGTACAACATCCATTCATAATAGAAACTCTCAACAAACTAAGGTTAAAGGGAACATACCTCAACATTAAAAAAGGCCATATATGAAAGATCCACAGCTAATATCATCCTCAGTGAGGAAAAACTTGTTCCATGGTCAGGAACAAGACAGGTATGTCCACTCTCACCATTGTTGTTTAACATAGTACTGGAAGTCCTAGCCTCAGCAATCAGACAACAAAAAGAAAAGGCATCCAAATTGGCAAGGAGGAAGTCAAACTTTCACTATTTGCAGATGACATGATACTCTATATAGAAAGCCCAAAAACCACCAAAAAAAAAAAAATTGCTAGAACTGATACATGAACTCAGTAAACTTGCAGGATACAAAATCAACATACAGAAATCTGTTGCATTTCTGTTTACCAATAATGAAGCAGCAGAAAGAGAAATCAAGAATCAATCCTATTTACAATTGTACCAGAAACCATAAGATACACATGAATAAACATAACCAAAGAGGCAAAAAGATCTATACTCTGAAAACTACAAAACACTGATGAAAGAGATTGATGATGACACAAAGAAATGGAAAAACATTCCATGCTCATGGTTTAGAAGAACAAATATTGTTAAAATGTCTATATACCCAAAGCAGTCTACACATTTAATGTAATCCCTATCAAAATATCAATAGCATTTTTCAAAGAGCTAGAATAAACAACCCTAAAATTTGTGTGGAACTACAAAAGACCCCAGATAACCAAAGCAATCTTGAAAAAGAAAAAACAAAGCTGGAGGCATCGCCATTCTGGACTTTAAGTCATCTTACAAAGCTATAGTCATCAAGACAGTATGGCGCTGGCACAAAAATAGACACCTAGATCAATGGAACAGAATAAAAAAACCCAGAAATGAACCCACAACAATATGGTAAACTAATCTTTGACAAAGCTGGAAAGAATATCCAAAGGAAAAAAGTCTCTTCAACAAATGGTGTTGGGAAAACTGGACAGCAACATGTAAAAGAATGAAAGTGGACCACTTTCTTACACCATACACAAAAATATATTCAAAATGGATGAAAGACTTAGATGTGAGACAGGAAACCATCAAAATCCTAGAGGAGAACACAGCAGTAACCTCTTTGATATTGGTATGTCTCCTGAGGCAAAGGAAACAAAAGCAAGAATAAACTATTGGGGCATCATCAAGATAAGCTTCTGCATGGTAAATAATCAACAAAACTAAAAGGCAACCTATGGAATGGGAGAAGGTATTTGCAATGACATATCTGATAAAGGGTTAGTATCCAAAAATCTATAAACAACTTATCAAATTCAATACCCCAAAATAAATAATCCAATTAAAAATGAGCAGAAGATATGAACAAACATTTTTCCAAAGAAGACCTATAGATGCCAATAGACACATGAAAAGATGCTCAACATCACTCATGATCAGGGAAGTATAAATCAAAACTATAATAAGATATCATCTCACACCAGTCAGAATGGCTGAAATTAGCAAGACAGGAAACAACAGATGTTGGCAAGGATGTGGAGAAAGGGGAATGCTTTACACTGTTGGTGGGAATGCAAACTGGTGCAGCCACTCTGGAAAACAGTATGGAGATTCATCAAAAAATTAAAGATTAGAGCTACTCTATGACCCAGCAATTACACTACTAGGTATTTATCCAAAGGAAACAAACTATGATTCGAAGGGCACGTGCAGTACAATGTTTATAGCAGCAATGTCCACAATAGCCAAAATATGGAAAGAGTCCAGATGTCCATTGACAGATGAATGGATAAAGAAGAAGTAATACACACACACACACACACACACACACACACACACACACACACACTATGGAATATTACTCAGCCATCAAAAAGAATGAAATCTTGCCATTTGCGACAACATGGATGGAACTAGAGGGTGTTATGCTAAGTGAAATAAGTCAGAGAAAGACAAATACCATATGATTTCACTCATGTGGAATTTAAGAAACAAAACAGATGAACATAGGGGAAGGAAATGAAAATTGAGAGGGAGGCAAACCATAAGAGATGCTGACCTCTAGGAAACAAACTGAGGGCTGCTCAAGGGAAGGTGGGGGGAAGGGATAATTGGGTGATGGCCATTATGGATGGCAGTTGATATAGTGGGTACTGGGTGTTATATGCAACTGATGAATCACTAAATTCTACCTCTGAAACTAAAAAAGGAAAGAAAGAAAGAAAGAAAAGTTAAAAGTAGGACTACCCTATGATCTAGCAATTGCATTAGGTACTTACCCAAAGGATACAAAAATTGTGATTTGAAGGGATACATGTACCCTAATGTTTACTGCAGTGTTATCAACAATAGCCAAATTATGGAAGGGGCCCAAATGTCCATCAACTGATGAATGGATGAAGAAGATGTGGTGTACACACACTCTACATACACTCTACACACATGCACACACACACACACATGCACATGTGCACACACTGGAATATTACTCAGCCACAAAAAAGAATGAAATCTTGCCATTTGCCATGATGTGGATGGAGCTAGACAGTATTATGCTAAGTGAAGTCAGTCAGTCAGAGAAAGACAAATATCATGATTCCACTCACGTGGAATTTAAGAAACAAAACAAATGAACATGGGGGTAAAAAAGAGAGGCAAACCAAGAAATAGACTTTTAACTATAGAGAACACACTGATGGTTACCAGAGGGAAGCTGGGTGAGAGGAATGGGTTAAATAGGTGATGGGTATTAAGGCGGGTACTTGTGATGAGCATTGGGTGTTGTATATAAGTGTTGAATCACTAAATTCTGCACCTGAAACTAATATTTCACTGTATGTTAACTAACTGAAATGTAAATAAAAACTTGGGGGGAAAAAGAAATTAGGACTTCTCAGTAGGCTTTGCTTTTTCCTTATCTGTATTTTTATGACCACTCTTTATTACTTTGACAGCTCAGATGACCATTTAATATGACATTGCTTATATCTTAACATATTTACCAAGTACTTGTATTCTTATGGCTTTTTTGTTTTGAAGACGATTTTTTTCTCTATATAAAAAAAGCAATTATTTTCAAAGAGAACTGTTTTCAAATTTTCATTTACATTGGTACATTAGAGAGCCTTAAATCCTGTAATTGTATAGTAATTGAGTTAACTATTTGTAGAAATCTATCAATTTAGTCTTATTTAATTAGTCTTTTATGTTTTGCCAATTCTCCTATAATATTGTGCCAGACTCTTCCTCTAATATCAGCATTGTTCTGAACCACGGATGGATTGCTTGATTACTTTTATTGTTTAAAAAAAAGAGGCATTTTCTCTTATTGAAATTTTCTTTTTTCATACGCCATGGAATTAAGTCACAATTGTTGGAGTCGAGGGTAGCCAAAGAGAATGTTAAGAAAATCTAATCCCTTCCCATCAACCAGACTCCTGATGACTTTCACATCTGGTTCTATTTGTGGAAATGGCCTTAGCCACTGTCCCTTTGCTCCTTCTATTGGTCTCACTAAATTCTGTTCAATGTCTTGCCAGTTTATGACCATTCAACTTTATCTCTCTTATCTGACCCCACCAACGTTCTTTGGAATTGAAGCTGAAGTCCAGCTGCCCTTGATGCTCTAATTTTTCCCCCCACCCTCTGCTTCTTCCATCTGTGTCCAATAACCACCTGTTACTCAGAACTCTCCAGACCCCATGCAAGGTGATTGCTCAGTCAAAGGACACTCTGGTTGGACTTCAGTTTTCTCCTTGATGGGAAAATCCAGCATATTTTTCCTGTGAGCAAGAACTATGTTCCAGAATTATTTTTCCCAAGAATTATCTGCAATTTATCTTACCCACTCTTACATTTGTGGCACATCCTTTGTTGACTGGCAAGCACCATTTCAGCCACCTTCGGTTGGCTGTCAGAGAACCTGCCACCTTTTCAGTAAGAATAGTGGCAGCAGTATTGGGGGACATTTCATGCACAGCTGCTGGGTTAGTGGGTCATTGACCTTCTAAATATTTAGCATTTTCATAGCTGAAAATTGTTTCAACTCCTCTTCTCCAACCCAACTTGGGTTTCTCTAAGCTCAAACAACCTGTCCCAAGCTAGAATGAAGTCTCAGCTCCACCATAGATTCTCTGCAGTTGACCAGGAAATGTCTTTTTTGAGGAGATTCAGTGGGGTATGACCAAAACCTCAGCCTTCCTTTTTATAATATTTAAGGGATATCTGGGCAAAAAGAAAAGAGTACTACCTATATCTTGCCATCAGCTTTTTCTTAGCTATGAACAGTTTGATGGGTTTTCCTGAATAATTCTCTTATAAACCAAAATTCAACCTTATCTGATTATAGATAGCTATAGATGTTATGATGATCATGGTGTACTTACACAGAAGATCCAACGATGTCAACTTCATTCTCTAGATCCTTCATTTCCTAAAACCACAGGTCAGAAATATGTATATGGGCCCAGCTTCTGAAGCATCTAAGCATGCAGTCCTATATGATCTAATAATTATTTTTATTACTATCATCTTTCATGAGTAAAATTAGCATGCACAAAATCCTCAAGGGCAAAGTATCAGTATGAGAAGTTTGTGGCAAAGCTTAATTCAATTTCCATCACAATCCTGGTAAAGCATGTCTCCTTCTTTAGCCTAAGGGAAAATGATTCATTTTCCAAAGATCAAAGTTTATTTTTCTAAATGACTGCTTTTTTTGAGTCATTAAAGACAGTCCCTGGCTGCTTACTGATCCCCAAACTGTGCCTTCTTTTTGCAACATTCCTCAGTGCTTTCTTCATCTTCATCACTGACATTATTTCTCTTGATTCAGGAGGACTCCACCTTCATTAGGTGGCTTCCTAAATTATGCATTCACTGAACAAATACTTATTGAGAGTCTATAATGTGCCAGGTGATGTACTAGGTGACCAAATACTGTCCCTGTTGTCAAGAGACAGATGAAAAATAAGTGAATAGACAAAGAAAATCACTTAAAGTTTATTAAGTATTATGAAGGAAACAAAGGGTTGGGAAAGAGAAAGTGGGGCGTGCAGGGAGGGAGCTACTTTAGGAAGAGAATCCGTTAGAGGGAGGTAGTCATTTGAAGGATGGGAGGGGAATATCTCAGATTGAGGGGGTAGCACATGTAACACTCCAAGTCAGAAGAGACTGATGTGTGTGAAGATTTGAATGGCTGTAGGGAAGTCAGGAGGGGAGAGTCACTGCAGAGATGGGCTGGAGGCAGGGCCCAGAACCAGAGGGACAAAGTCTACATGGATTATTGAGGTCTGGTCATCCAGAAAGCAGCCCACCAACTATGGTGACTATCAAACAAATCATCCAGAATTGATTGTTTTTAACCTAGGTCCAGAACAGCTCTTAGTGGTCCTGCAGAGATAAGCCTTCTGGGGAAAGCAGGGCATTTGGGTTTTTATCCACAGTGCTCTGACAAGCCACCACATGGGTTTACATAGGGGGAGGAGCAAGATGGTTTGATCAATGTTTTAAAATCATTCTTGCTGTTTTGTGGAGAATTAGACTGAAGGAGGGTAGAAAGAGTGGTAAAAAAAAAAGAATAAAAGTGGTAAAAAAAAGAATAAAAAAGAATAAAAGAATAAAAAAAGAATAAATAAAAAAAGAATAAAAAAGAACAAAAATTAATTTCCCTATATTTTGGTATTTTGCTTCTTTAAAGGAACTTGATTCTCCCATTTTGTGTTTTAGATAACAAGCGAAAGCAGAAAGCAGGACAGCGTCCTCCTAGCTTTCCTTGGTGCCAGCTCTCTCTTCTTTCCTTCCTTCCTCCTTTCTTCTCTTAGTGAGAAGGGGCTGTGGATGCACATTTGTCATACTTGTCAACACTCTGCTGAATATTAAGCCAAAATAAATATTTAGAAAACTTTGTTCCTAAATTGCAATTAAACTGTGAATAACCAAGATATTAAGAGAATGAGATTTTATTTGCAAATTGAGTAGATAAAAATATATTTCTTTGGGGCATCTGGCTGGCTTGGTGGGTAGAGTATGTGACTCTTGATCTCTAGGTCATAAGTTCAGGCCCCACACTGGGGGTAGAGATTACATTAAAAAAATATTTAAAAAATACACACACACATACACATATATACTTCTTTGGCTTCAGGGGTGCGTTGTGGAGCAGAGTAGAGCTCCATTTCCCCAGTCAGAAGACCTCTCAACCCTACCTCCCCTGGGGTCTCTCGAGGGCTAGTGTGGGTTTTCTGCAGTGGTGAGAGGGAAGAGAGGATTCCTCCCTCTGTTTTTTCTTGTTCCCAATAAAGCTGATGACTTTGTTTGAGGAAGCAAACTTAAGCCTTATAGGGTCTGTTTTCTACTTAAACTGAAATGATGCACACAGGCATAAATTTACCTGGGCCTGTGTTTTGTTCCTCAGCTCTGAATGGTCATTGATTCTTGTTACACAGTTTTTAGGGTTTAGGGAATTGTGACAGATCTAATTATGTTTTTTGAGTCACGATTTCAGTTATATTTCTTTTCATAATAAACCTGGAGTAGCGAAATTAAAGAATTCCTGAAGAATTCCACAAGCGTTATTCTCCCCCCCCCACACACACACCTTATGGCAGATCTGAGGCTCTTTTGATAGATACAAACAAATGGAGAGTCTTGTTTATATAAGATGTTAACTAATTAATTTGTCTGAAAAATACTAGTAGTCACCCTTGGACCAATACAGTTTCATTTAGGAAGAACCCAAGGTTTCATTTTCATGGTAGAAAGTCGATCTGACTCAGCTGTGATTTTACCTAGTCTGCCATAGGCCTGTGCCAATCCACCATCTCCTAATACAAGTAGTTCAAGAAAACAGGGATGAATATCTTAGTTCTTCCAGTGAAGCTATTCTATATTTCTAGCCTATGAGTGCAACACTTAGAAGATGATTAAGAAAAACTAGATCTTCATTACATTCCTGTTACAGTATAGTAAAACATCTTAAAGTAGAGAATGCAGAAGATGATCAGACTTTTTCAGAGAAAGCAGTATCTTCAACAGAAGAAAACTGGCATTTCAAGAAAATTTTAAACACATTGACAGGAAACGTGAAGAAAATACATATTTGGAAAATACCTTCAATAATACATGTGAACCTAAATCACTTGCTACTGGGTCATGCAGTGATCTCCAAAGCGACTTGGAGAATGGGATCTTCCCAAACAAGGATTAAATGAAGAAAAAGCAAAATTGGTGAAGCAGATTCAGAAGAAAGAAGACCTTCTTCAGAGGTGAAAACTGGTTAAAATGTATAGGTCAGAAAATGACTTGTCTCAATTACGGTTGTTAATAAAGACAGTGGAGAATCTGTAGCCAGGTGTTACTTTAGGAGTTGCAATGAGCTATGTCTAAGGAGAACAAGAAACTTGACCTGACTCAGTTGATAGACCACTGTGGTCTATCTGACTACTGTGGGTTAGATGATAAATTGCTACACTATAATAGAAATGAAAGAATAATTTATGGGTGCTTAATTTATAATTTTTTTCTCCAGAATATTTTTGAGAATGACAACGTAAAAGATACTTAATACATTTTAAAAGGAAGATAGAAACCATTAGGGCTTCCAGAAAGGTATCTTGATGAACATCAGTTTAGGGCACGTTGTTATACAAATATAAACTAAGTTCTAAAGTGAAAATTTAACATTTTGGATAAATTTGTCAAAGAAAACTTGATATTTAAAGAAATGTGAAAAAAAATTAAACCATGTTTAAAAAATAATTTGGCCATCTCTGGAAGTCAGTTTTAATACGTTGTTTTGTAAAAAAAAAAAAATGTTTTATTTTATACCACCTCACACTGATCAGACGACTAAAATTAACAACTCAGGAAACAACAGATGTTGGCGAGGATGTGGAGAAAGGGGAACCCTCTTGGTTGGAATGCAAACTGGTGTAGCCACTCTGGAAAACAGTATGGAGGTTCCTCAAAAAGGTAAAAATAGAGCTACTCTATGACCCAGCAATTGCACTACTACATATTTATCCAAAGGAAGAAAACAATGATTCGAAGGGCACATGCACCCTAATGTTTATAGCAGCAATGTCCACAATAGCCAAACTATGGGAAGAGTCCAGATGTCCATCACCAGATGAGTGGATAAAGAAGATGTGGTATATATATATATATATATATATATATATATATATATATATATACCACCAGGATATTACTCAGCCATCAAAAAAGAAGAAATCTTGCCACTTGCAACAATGTGGACGGAACTAGAGGGTATTATGCAAAGTGAAATAACTCAATCAGAGAAAGACAATTATTGTATGATCTCACTGATAAGTGGAATTTAAGAAACAAAACAAAGGATCATAGGGGAAGAGAGGAAAAAATAAAACAAGATGAAGTCAGAGAGGGAGACAAACCATAAGAGACTCTTAATCATAGGAAACAAACTGAGGGTTGCTGGAGAGGAGGGAGGTGAGGGGATGGAGTAACTGGGTGATGGGTATTAAGGAGGGCACGTGATACAATGAGCACTGGATATTATACAAGACTGAAGAATCACTGACCTCTACCTCTGAAACCAATAATACATTATATGTTAATTGAATTTAAATTAAAAAATGAAAAAAAAAACCTTAATCTTTGATATTTGTGTTAATTTATCCATTAGATTTGATTAATTCTTGGAAACAACTTTAAAAATTTTCCCATAAGAATGTGAATTATTATAATAGGTCTCTTCTTTAATGTTAGGAATTTGACAAATTTAGTAACTTGGGAAATTAATAGAACTCAATTTGAAGTTGTTTTTTTTTTTTTTTAAGATTTTATTTATTTATTTGACAGAGAGAGAGACAGCCAGCGAGAGAGGGAACACAAGCAGGGGGAGTGGGAGAGGAAGAAGCAGGCTCTCAGCAGAGGAGCCTGACGTGGGCCTCGATCCCAGAACGCCGGGATCATGCCCTGAGCCGAAGGCAGACGCTTAACGACTGTGCCACCCAGGCGCCCCTCAATTTGAAGTTTTGATTAGAAGACAAGGATTTTTGTATAAGACCCTCCTAACCTAACAATTACTTCACTACAAGCACTTATTTTCCAAGTTGGTTGACAATAGAGTATTTTCTATGACATACAAACTGGTGTTCTGAGGGACTAGCACTTGCATTTTCAACTGAAAGTAACACTTGTTTACTTGTTGAATAAGTACTGTATGCTGGAAATGCATGCACTTGTCATGGTGTGGGAAGAGAACTTAGGGATACAAAAATGCTTAAAATGTGGTTCTTGACATGAAAGAACTTATCACATCACTTGTATCACCAGGGATTAGCTCCTTAGGCTGGGATCAGAGCCCCCAGATCCTGGTGCCACATGCTGTCCCCAGCGAGCATGGCTGGCTGAGGTCCACACAGAGCCACTTTTGAAGGAGAGACCTCTTCTGAGAGATTGCAGGAGAGAAGGCAATGGGCCCCAATGGAAAGCCTTCCTAGAATTGAGACATCCTGTTCCCTCATCAGCCCTCTGCAACCTGTCTTTGCTGCCTGACCTTTCTGAATGGGAGCTAACAACCTGACCAGAGCTACCCCCAACACCTGCAGCCTCTCAGAACCTCTTCTCTGCCTTGAAACACAAGCATTCTGTCTCCTCAAATGTTAGCATGTCAACCTCAGAGATAATTGAGTCCATTCCCCCATAAAAATGGATGCAAGTTGTTTTAAGGTCTTGTAGTTTATCTATGGATAAATCAGATCAACCCATGGCCAGTTATTTTCCAATGCCACTGATTCTTTGGTGGGTCACCTGATACTATGTATAAACCTGACATCAACCCCATTCATGTGAAGACCTCCAGGTATCATTTTCCACACATTCCTGGGCATGTAGGCTCTAACTAGCAAGAGATGTCCAAACTCACCAGAAGATAGCTGTAATTTCTTCCACACATGCACACTTACAGGTGGGTCCACTGAAGCATGGGAGCATGCAGTGTTCTTTGGTCTGGTGACCACTTTTATTTTTCAGTCCATTGCCCTTAGAAAAAACTCAAGTAGCCACTGTTCTTAACATCAATGCTCCAATATCAGAAGATAGTGTGACATGATGCAGAACTGCCTTTGGCAACTTGTTTCCTTTAAAAAATAATTATGTTATCAAAGTTATATATGTAAATAATTATAAAAGTCAAATAATTTTGTAAGACTTTTAGTGAAAACTATAGCCCTCTTTCCCATCTTTCTCCACTAATCTACAGAGTAATTTTCAAAACTTTCACCTATTTTTTTCAGCTATTATCTCCAGATTTCTAAATAACATGCTTAAATTCCTACATATTGATTTTCAATTTTGAATCAGTTTATTATTTCTTGATATAAAAAATTAAAATTTACTCCTTCTACTCATCCACATAGTCTTTCTCTCTACCTATCCTCCCAGTACAGTTATACCATGATTTTTGGTTAAGTCAATATTCATTTTGGTTAAATATTTAATATTTATATTTGATCAAATTAGTATGCATATTTTCTTTTTGGAAATCTTGAATCCTGTCCCAGTTTACAACTGAGATACCAAATAAGATAAATATTTGTCTATACTCCAGACTTTGAAATAATAAATTTTCATCCCACAATGTAGCCATAAAGCTGATATCAAATAAAATTAAATATATTAGTAAATATATTTAGAAATATAATACTAAATACTAAATAATACTAAATAAATATATTTAGTAATACTAAATACTAAATATATTTAAATACTAAATATAATTAGTAATACTAATGCAAATACTAATATAATAATTAGTATTGATAGTTATTAGTATTGATAATACTAATTATCATTAATACTAATTAAAAAATAATATAAAAACAAATATTAAGAGAGAGATGTTGCAAAGTACAAACCCTAAAATATCTAGTTTGAATTGACTTTCTGTTCTGGGACAGTAAGGACAGTGTAAAAGTTTGGGATAGGCTTTGGGCAGGATGCCAGACTCCAAATGAATTGCTGACTTAAATGTTAAACATAAAACTTTAGAACTCTTGGTAACAAGGATAGAAGAAAATTTTCAGAATGTGGGACTAAGCAAAAAAATTCTTAGACTTAACACCAAAAGTGTAATCCAAAAAAGGAAAAATATATAAATTAGACTTCATCAAAACGACACGTTTCTGCTCTGTGAAAGCCCTGTTTAAATATATGTATATTTTAATTCCAATACATTTAACATGCAGTCATATTAGTTTCAGGTGTACAATATCATGATTCAACAATTCCATTTAACACCTGGTGCTTATCACAAGTGCACTCCTACATCCCCATCACCTATTTCAACCACTCCCCCCACCTTCCCTCTGGTAACAACCAACAGTTTGTTCTCTATATTTAAGAGTCTGTTTTGAAAGATCTTATGAAGCTGAAGGAATGATAAACTACAGACTAGGAGAAAGAATTTGTAAACCACATTTCTAGTGAACTGCTAGTATCTGGAATATATAGTGAACTCTGAAACTCAAAATAAGAAGCAATGCAATTAGATAAGAGACATTTCACAGAAGATATATATGGCTAACATGCACATGAAAAAATGTTAAACATCATAGTTATTAGGAAATGCAAGTTAAAACCACAATGAAATATCGTTACACAATTATCAAAATGACTACTATTAAAAAAATAAAGACAAGAGCAAATGCTGGTGAGGATATGGAGAAATTGGATTGCTCATGCATTGCTGGTGGGATTATCAGTGAAAAACAGTTTGGCAGTTCTTTTATTTTTTATTTTTTATTTTTTTAAAGATTTTATGTATTTATTTGACAGAGATAGAGACAGCCAGCGAGAGAGGGAACACAGCAGGGGAGTGGGAGAGGGAGAAGCAGTCTCCCAGCGGAGGAGCCTGATGTGGGGCTCGATTCCAGGACTCTGGGATTACGCCCTGAGCCGAAGGCGGACGCTTAACGACTGCGCTACCCAGACGCCCCGGCAGTTTCTTTTAAAACTAAAAATGGATTTACCACATGACCCAGCAATTTATCGCAGAGAGATAAAGACTTACATTCACACAAATACCTGTACATGAATATTTTTTTCATAGCAGTCCACAGTTGGAAGCAACGGAGATACCTTTAATGGGTGGGTGATTAAGGAGACTGGGTACATCCACACACAGTACACTTCAGTAGGAAAAGGAGCAAACTATGGATATACCTAATAACCTGGATGTATCTTCAGACAACTATGCTGAGTCAAAAAAGGCCAACCTCAAAAGATTACATGTCATATGATTCCATTTATAGAACAGGCTTGAAATGACAAAATTATAGAAATGGGGACCGATTGGTGGTTGCCTGAGGTTAGGAACAGATAGGAAGGAGAGGGGGAGTGGGTGTGGCTATCAAAGTTCAAGAAGAGGGATCCTTGTGGTGATGGAAATTCTTTGTATCTTGACTGTCTCAATGTCAATATACTGGTTGTGAGGTTGTGCTATAGTTTTGCAAGATGTTACCATTAGGGAAAGTAGACAAAGTGTAAGGGATCTCTCTCTATTATTTCTTAAAATTGCATGTGAATCTATAATTATCTCATAACATAAAGTTTAATTAAAAAAAACATTAACAGGAATAGAAATTAGCATGATGATAAAAGAAATAACCCACTAAGAAAGTAACATAAATTTAAATATAAGTAAAGCAAACATTAAATTTTAAGTAGAAATTGACATATCCACAACAACAGTGGGGTCTTTTAATACACTTCCACCTTAAGTTTATAGACCCGATATAATAAAATTAAGTAAGAGTATAGATTTAAACAACACAATTACACAAGCTATGTCCTGGTGGACATATATAGTACCCATCATCCATCAAATAGAGACTGAAAATACTTTTGAAATATTTATAGGAATTGATCATGTTCAGCAAAAGTTTATTTTTAAAAATTCATATAGAGAATCTTTATCAACTAATAAAAGACTAAAACCCAATGGAAAATTAGTTATAGTCACAATAAAGGAATTAATAAAATATGAGACACAAACATTCAATACATCTATAAAATGCTGTCCAATCTCACTAAGATTTAAAATAAATTCTGTTCATTTGAAGATATTCTAGATTCCAATATCCCAAACAGGCAGTTTTCTTTAATTCAGGGTTATCATTCTCTGTTGCTGGGTATGAAACTTTCTGGAAAGCATCATGCCAATGTATTAACAGTTATCTAAACATGCTTTTACGAATCAAAATCACAATGAGATACCACCTCACACCTGTCAAAATGGCTAAAAAAAACAACACAAGAAACAACAGGTGTTGGCGAGGATGCAGAGAAAGGGGAGCATGCTTGCAGTGTTGGTGGGAATGCAAACTGGTGTAGCCACTCTGGAGAGCAGTATGGAGGTTCTTCAAAAAGTTAAAAACAGAACTATTCTATGATCCAGCAATTGCACTACTAGGTATTTACCCAAAGGACACAAAAATACTGATTCAGAGGGGTACACACACCCCAATGTTTATAGCAGCATTATCAACAATAGCTAAACTATGGAGAGAGCCCAAGTGTCCATTGACTGATGAATGGATAAAGATGTGGCACATATACTACTGGGTATTTACCCCAAAGTTACAGATGTAGTGAAAAGAAGAGCCATATGCACCCCAATCATAGCAGCATTGTCCACAATAGGTAAATTGTGGAAGGAGCCGAGATGCCCTTCAACAGAAGAATGGATAAAGAAGATGTGGTCTGTATATACAATGGAATTTTACTCAGCTATCAGAAAGAACAATTACCCAACATTTGCAGCAACATGGATGGGACTGGAGGAGATTATGCTAAGTGAAATAAGTTAAGCAGAGAAAGACAATTATCATATGGCTTCACTCATTTATGGAACATAAGAAATAGCAGGAAGATTGGTAGGAGAAGGAAGGGAAGAATGAAGAGGGGCGGTAAACAGAAGGGGGAATGAAGCATGAGAGACTATGGACTCTGGGAAACAAACTGAGGGCTTTGGGGGGGGGCATGGGATAGGCTGGTGATGGGTATTAAGGAGGGCACGTATTGCATGGTGCACTGGGTGTTATACGTAAACAATGAATCATGGAACACTAAATCAAAAACTAATGATATACTGTATGGTGACTAACATAACATAACAAAAAAAGTTTTAAAAATTATGTGATATAGATATAGATATGATGGAATATTACTCAACCATCAAAAAGAATGAATCGTGCCATTTGCAACAATATGAATGGAGCTAGAGTGTATTGTGCTAAGCAAAATAAGTCAGTCAGAGAGGGACAAATACCATATGATTTGACTCATATGTGGAATTTAAGAAACACAACAGATGAACACCTAGGAAGGGGGAAAAAAAGAAAAAATATATGATATATTATGTTGCTTTTCAATGGAAGGTTCTCTAAATATCTTAAGTCCATCAGGTCCAATGTGTCATTTAAGGCCAACATTTCTTTATTGTTTTTCTATCTGGATGATCTATGCATTGATGGAAGTGGGCATTAAAGTCTCCTACAATTATTGTATTGCTGTCTATTTCTCCCTTTTGGTCTGTTAATACTTGCTTTACATATTTAGGTGCTACTATGGGAGCATGAATATTTATAGATGTTATATCCCCTGTTGGATGACCCTTTTATCATTATATAATGACCTTCTTTGTTTCTTATTACAGTCTTTGTATTAAGGTCTATTTTGTCTGATACAGATATAACTATCTTGGCTTTCTTTTTGTTTCCATTTGCATGGAAGATCTTTTTCCATCCCTTTATTTTCAGTCTATATGCGTCCTTAAATTTAAGGTAAGTCCCTTATAGGCAGATATAAACAGGCCTTATTTTTCTGAAGCCTAAAAAATCCTAGAAGTGAGCACCAGCAGTAATGTCTCTGACATCAGCCATAGCAAAATTTTTCAAGATGTATCTCCTGAGGTAAGGGAAATAAAAGCAAAAATAACCTATTGGGATTACATCAAAATAAAAAGCTTTTGCACAGTGAAAGAAATAATCAACATAACTAAAAGGCAACCTACTGGTTGGGAGAAGATATTTGCAAATGATAAATCTGATAAAGGGTTAGTATCCAAAATATATAAGAACTGATACAACTCAACACCCAAAAAACTAAAAATCCAATTAAAAAAGTGTAGGAGACATAAACAGACATTTCTACAAAGAAGACATGTAGATGGCCAACAGACAGAAAAGATGCTCAACATCATTCATCATCAGAGAAATACAAATCAAAACTACAACGAAATATTACCTCACACCTGTCAGAATGGCTAAAATTAAAACACACACACACACACACACACACACACACACACGAAACAACAAGGGTTGGCAAGCATGTGGAGAAACGGGAACCCTCTTGCACTGTTGGTGGGAATGGAAATTAGTGTAGCCTCTCTAGAAACAGTGTGGAGGTTCTTCAAAAAGTTAAAAATAGAATTACCCTATGGCCCAGTAACCGCAGTACTGGCTATTTACCCCCCCCCCCCCAATACAAAAACACTAATTCAAAGGGATTCATGCATCCCTATGTTTATAGCAGCATTTTTACAGTATCCAAATTATGGAAGCAGCCCAAGTGCCCATCAATAGATGAATGGATAAAGAAGTGGTATGCATATGCAATGGAATATTATTCTGCCATAAAAAAGAACGAAATCTTGCCATTTGCAATGATGCGGATGGAGCTAGAGAGTATAATGCTAAGTAAAATAAATCAGTCAGAGAAAGATGAATACCATATAATTTCACTCATATGTGGAATTTAAGAAACAAAACAATTGAGCAAAGGAAAGAGAGAAAGAAACCAAAAACAGTCTTAAATATAGAGAACAAACTGATGGTTACCAGAGGGGAGGTGAATGGGGGAAAGTAATGGGTGAAATAGGTGATGGGGATTAAGGAATGCATGTGTTGTAGACAGCACCAGAAGATTATGGAACTGCTGAATCACTATATTGTACATCTGAAACTAATATAACACTGTATGGTAACTATACCAGAATTAATAAAATAAAATAAATAAAATAAAATAACTGGATCTTAGTTTTTTTCTTTGTTTTTGTTTTTATTTTTGTTTTTGTCTTTCAGAGAGTGGGGGAGGGTGGAAGGGCAGAGGGAAAGGGAGAGAGAGACTCTTAAGCAGGCTCCACGCCCAGCATGAAAACTCATGACCCTGAGATCATGACCTGAGCCAAAATCAAGACTCGGATGCTTGACCTACTGAGCCACCCTGGCACCCGTGGATCTTGTTTTTTAAATCCATTCAGTCATTCTATCTTTTGTTTGGAGAATTTAGTTCATTTACATGTAAAGGAATTATAAATAAGTATGGACTTATTGTCATTTTGTTAATTTCTGACTTTCTTGTGTTCCTTTCTGATTTGATGATTTTCTGTAATGTTTTGCTTAGATTCCTTTATCTTTGTCTTTTGTTTATCCTTTTACTATAGGATTTTGCTTTGTAGTTACCATGAAGCTTACATAAAATAACATGTTAATGATAGTTAATTTTAAGTTGATAGTAACTTAAGTTTGAATGCATTCTAAAGCTCTACACTTTTACACCCTCCTCCACATTTTATGTTTTTGTTGTCATAATTTGCATCTTTTTATCTGTGTATCCCTTAACAAATTATTGTAATTATACTTATTTTTTTTTACTACTTCTTATTTAACTTTCATACAGGTTTATAAGTAATTAACCTACCACTTTTACAGCATTAGATTATTCTAAATTTTGCTACATATTTACCTTTACCAGTGAAATATATGTTTTCTTTTACTCATTAGTGTCCTTTTGTTTCAGCTTCAAGAAGCCCTTTAACCCTCATCTTGTAAACCCCATCTAAAGGTGATGAACTCCCTTAGCTTTTGCTTATCTGGAAAACTCTTCATCTCTCTTTCAATTGTGAAGAACAACTTTGCTGAAATATTCTTGTTTTTTGTTTTTATTTTTGTTTTTTCTTTCAACATTGTGAGTATATCATGGCACTCCCTTCGGGCCTGCAGAGTTTTTGCAAAAAATCTGATTGTCTTATGGTAATTCCCTTTTATGTAATTAGTTGTTTTTCTCTTGCTGCTTTTCATTTTCATTTTTATTAAGTTTTTCAAGATTTTATTTATTTATTTATTTATTTATTTATTTATTTATTTATTTATTTGACACAGAGTGAGAGCACAAGCAAGGGGAGTGGCAGGCAGAGGGAGAGGGAGAAGCAGGCTCCCAGGGATCCTGCTATGGGGCTCGATCTCAGGACCCTAGGAACATGACCTGAACCAAAGCCAGATGCTTAACCAACTGAGCCACCCAAGTGCCCCTCTCTTGCTGCTCTTTAACTTTCTTTTTCTTTTTAACTTTGGATACTTTAATTATAATGTGTCTTGGTGGAAATCTATTAGGGTTTATCTTTGTAATTTTCTGGGATTCTTGGATCTGGATGTCTGTTTCCTTCCTCATGGTAGGGAGGGCTTCTGCCATAAATTTTGGGGTTCTTTCTATTTTCTTTTTCTCAGACACTTATAATGCAAATGTTGGCCAGCTTAATATTGTCATTTAAGTCCCTTAAGATATCTTTGCTTTTGTTTTTTTTTTCACTAAGTAGGGAGATACTCAGCCATTATCTCTTCAAATAAGTTTTCTGCCCCTTTCTCTCTCCCTTCTCTTTCTGAGACCATTATAATGTCAATTTGGCCCACTTACTATTGTCACATAGTCCCTACAGTTATCTTCACTTCTTGCATTCTTTTTTCCTTTCGCTGCTCCTATTAGATGTGTTCTAATGCTCTGTCTTCAAATTCACTGATCCTTTCTTTTGCTTCATTGATTATTTTGTTGAACTGCTCAACTGAATTCTTTTTTCTGTTCACTTATTTATTTTTTAGTTTTATGACTTCTATTTGGTTACTTCTTTTTATTTTCTATTTCTGTTGAATTTTTACTTTTTTTCATTCATTCTTCTCCTGACTTTGGTGAGCATCTTTGTACCTTTCATTTGAATTCTCTATCAGGTAAATCATCTATCTCTCTATTTCATTAAAATCTGTTTCTGGTTTTATCTTATTTTGTTTGAAACATATTTCTCTGTTTCTTCACTATCCTTGACCTTCCATGTTAGTTTCTGTTCATTAGATAAAACAGCCCCTCTCCCAGTATTGAAGGAGTGTTCTCTTATAGGAGACAAACCTGATCATTCAACCCTGCCCTAGCTCTAGGTTATCTCTCAAACTTTCGTCATTGTCCATGCCACCTACTTTATTTTTAGTGGCTCTCAGTAGTTAGTGAAGGTGTGTCAAGACCTGTCAGTGTCCCAAATGGGACCTAGATGCAGGCTGACTGGGAACCAGACTGTCAGGCATTAGCTTTTATTTATTTATTTTTAAGAATATTTCTTCATTTATCATTTGAGAGAGAGACAGAGAGAGTGGGGCAGGGGGAGAGCAAAAGGGAGAGGGAGAAGAGAATCTCAAGCAGACTCCTTGCTGAGCATGGGGCCTGTTATGGAGCTCAATCCTACGACTCTGAGATCATGACCTGAGCCAAAAGCAAGATTCAGACATTCAAATGACTGAGCCCTGCAGGTGCCTGGGCATCAGCTTTTAAAGTACACAAATGTACCTCTTTCAGGAGAAGACTAGTGAGTGGAGTTTCTTTTTCTTTTTTTATTTTTATTTTTATTTTTTTTTAATAATGATTTTTTATTATATTATGTTAGTCACCATACAGTACATCCCCGGTTTTCGATGTAAGGCTCGATGATTCATTAGTTGTGTATAACACCCAGTGCACCATGCAATACGTGCCCTCCTTACTACCCATCACCGGTCTATCCCATTCCCCCACCCCCCTCCCCTCCGAGGCCCTCAGTTTGTTTCTCATAGTCCATAGTCTCTCATGTTTCATTCCCCCTTCTGATTACCCCCCCTTTCTTTATCCCTTTCTTCCCCTACTGATCATTCTAGTTCTTATGTTCCATAGATGAGAGAAATCGTATGATAGTTGTCTTTCTCTGCTTGACTTATTTCACTTAGCATTATCTCCTCCAGTGCCGTCCATGTTGTAGCAAATGTTGAGAACTCGTTCTTTCTGATAGCTGAGTAATATTCCATTGTATATATGGACCACAACTTCTTAATCCAGTCATCTGTTGAAGGGCATCTCAGCTCCTTCCACGATTTAGCTATTGTGGACATTGCTGCTATGAACATTGGGGTGCTTATGGCCCTTCTCTTCACTACGTCTGTATCTTTGGGGTAAACACCCAGTAGTGCAATGGCTGGATCATAGGGTAGCTCAATTTTTAACTTTTTAAGGGACCTCCACACTGCTTTCCAGAGTGGCTGTACCAACTTGCATTCCCACCAACAATGTAGGAGGGATCCCCTTTCTCCACATCCTCTCCAACAATTGTTGTTTCTTGCCTTGTCTATTTTTGCCATTCTAACTGGCGTAAGGTGGTATCTCAGTGTGGTTTTGATTTGAATTTCCTTGATGGCTAATGATTTTGAACATTTTTTCATGTGTCTGTTAGCCATTTGTATGTCTTCATTGGAAAAGTGTCTGTTCATATCTTCTGCCCATTTTTTGATTTGTTTATTTGTTTCTCGTGTATTGAGTTTGAGAAGTTCTTTGTAGATCTTGGATACCAGTCCTTTATCTGTAGTGTCATTTGCAAATATCTTCTCCCATTCCGTGGGCTGCCTCTTAGTTTTTCTGACTGTTTCCTTGGCTGTGCAGAAACTTTTAATCTTGATGAAGTCCCATAAATTCATTTTATCTTTTGTTTCTCTTGCCTTTGGGTTGTATCATGAAAAACGTTGCTTTGGCCGATGTCGTAGAGGTTGCTGCCTATGTTCTCCTCTAGGATTCTGATGGATTCCTGTCTCACATCGAGGTCTTTCATCCATTTGGAGTTTATTTTTGTGTATGGTGTGAGAGAATGGTCAAGTTTCATTCTTTTGCATGTAGCTGTCCAATTTTCCCAGCACCATTTATTGAAGAGACTGTCTTTTTCCCACCGGATGTTTTTTCCTGCTTTATCAAATATTAGTTGCCCAAAGAGCTGAGGGTCCATTTCTGGGCTCTCTATTCTGTTCCATTGGTCTATGTGTCTGTTTTTGTGCCAGTACCATGCTGTCTTTGTGATCACAGCTTTGTAGTACAGCTCGAAATCCGGCATTGTGATGCCCCCAGCTTTGTTTTTCCTTTTCAACAGTTCCTTGGCGATTCGGGGTCTTTTCTGGTTCCATACAAATTTAAGGACTATTTGTTCCAGTTCTTTGAAAAACGTTCTCGGTATTTTGATCGGGATAGCATTGAAAGTGTAGATTGCTCTGGGTAGCATGGACATTTTAACTATGTTAATTCTTCCGATCCATGAGCATGGAATATCTTTCCATCTTTTTATGTCTTCCTCAATGTCTTTTAAGAGTGATTTATAGTTTCTAGAATAAAGGTCCTTTACGTCTCTGGTTAAGTTAATTGTGAGTGGAGTTTCTGTCTGCTCACTCTGTACTGAGCCCTGGGGTGATAGCCAGCTAGAAACTGTTTCTTTCTTTGCTACCATCCCACTGAACCTGTGAACACAAGCCTTGGTGGGCACAGAGCTAGGCTATCAAGGGATGTATCCTCTGGGTAGCCACCACAAAAACCATAAGCTGTTTTTTTGGAGATGCTAATAATCTCACATGAGACAGATGGAGAGTGTGAAGATGGCACCTCCAGCCTCACCAGGCTCTGGAGAGGACTGTAGTCAGCCCCTCGATGTTAATTAATTAGAAGCTTACCCCTCAGACCACAGGTATGAAAACAAGCTAATAGGCCTCTTTCACAGATTCTAGAGACCTGGGGTAAGGCAGAGGGAGAGCTCAGAGATAGCACCCACCAGCCTCCATCTCCAGAGAACACCTTAGTAGGCTCCTAGTTGTGTACCAAACCAGAAGCCTGCCCCTAAGGCTGAAGTTCCAGGGCAGGCAAATCGAACACTTTCACAGAAATAATGGGCGTATGCTTCAGTTTGCTTTTTGCACTGTGCCCTGAGAGTGGTAACATGCCCAGAACTGTCTCTCCATTTGTTATAGTCTTAGGGGTCCCACAAATGCAAACCCTGCTAGCCACCAGAGGTAGGCAATCAAGGGGCATTCCCTGGGCAGCAGCCATGAAAGCTGGAGTAGCAGATGTAAAAACTTGGGCACCAGGTCCCTGTATAGCTCCCTCCTGGGAGACACCAGATCTCTGGAGCATGGCAGAAAGAGTAAAAATAGCAACCACTCTCTGAGATCTTTGAAGAAGATTAACATCGACCCTTAGATGTGTGTTTAATTAAAGGTCTAGCCCTCAGGCCACAGCTATGAAGTTAAGCTAATAGGGTTCTTTCAAAGAATAGCTGGGTGTCTTAGTCTGTTGCCTCTCTGCTCTGCCCTGGGGGAGATTGGTTAAGAACTCTTTCTCCATTTATTATAGTCCTGTGAGACCCAGAGCATAGCTCTGCTAGTCATCAGAGCCAGATAATCTAGAGATGTCACCTGGCTAGCCCCCACAAAAATTGTGGTACCAGGTAAGGGTACAGCTGCTTCCCAGGAGCTACCAGTGAGCTGGAATGAGGCAGAGGGAGAAAACTAAGATGGCACCTGCCAGCCTCCATCTTTGGTGAATATTTCCACAGGTCCCTAGTTATGTGTTAAATTAGATGCCTCTGCCCTTCAGAGAAGGGCCATATGCACCCCAATGTTCATAGCAGCAATGTCCACAATAGCTAAATCGTGGAAGGAGCTGAGATGCCCTGCAACAGATGACTGGATTAAGAAGTTGTGGTCCATATATACAATGGAATATTACTCAGCAATCAGAAAGAATGAGTTCTCAACATTTGCTACAACATGGACGGCACTGGAGGAGATAATGCTTAGTGAAATAAGTCAAGCAGAGAAAGACAACTATCATATGATTTCTCTCATCTATGGAACATAAGAACTAGAATGATCAGTAGGGGAAGAAAGGGATAAAGAAAGGGGGGGTAATCAGAAGGGGGAATGAAACATGAGAGACTATGGACTATGAGAAACAAACTGAGGGCCTCGGAGGGGAGGGGGGTGGGGGAATGGGATAGACCGGTGATGGGTAGTAAGGAGGGCACATATTGCATGGTGCACTGGGTGTTATACACAACTAATGAATCATCGAGCCTTACATCGGAAACCGGGGATGTACTGTATGGTGACTAACATAATATAATAAAAAATCATTATTAATAAAAAAAAAATTAAAAAAAATTAAAAAAAAAACAGACCAAAATAAATAAATAAATAAATAAATAAATAAATTAGATGCCTCTGCCCTTCAGGCCAATGTTTTTTTGTTTTGTTTTGTTTTTTTCTTTTTTTCTTGAAAGAGGAGGAGAGGGAGGGGCAGAGGGACAGAGAGAGAATCTTAAGCAGGGTCCATGCAAAGCATGGAGATTGACAGGGGGCTCACCTCCTAACTCTGAGATCATGACCTGAGCCAAAATCAAGAGTTGGGTGCTTAACTGACTGAGCCAACCAGCTGCCCCAGGCCAATGCTTTAAGATAAGCTAATAAACCTTTTCCACAGAAAGTCGGGGAGCTCTTTAGTCATCTAGCTCCCTCCGTGCTGACCCCTGGAGTGAATGAGTTTATACATGTGAGCCCTCTAAGAACTGTTCCACACTGTGCTATAGACATATGGGTCTCAAAGACACAAGCTCCATTGGCTTTCAAAGCTAGATGCTCTGGGGACTCATCTCTCCAGTATGGGTCTTAAAAGAACGCAAAAGAATGCAACATGCAAAAGAATGGAGCTGGACCATTTTCTTACACCATATACAGAAATAAATTCAAAATGGATTAAAAATCAAAATGTGAGACATGAAACCACTAAAATCCTAGAGGAGAACACAGGCAGTAACCTCTTTGACATTGGCTGTAGCAACATCTTACTAGATATGTTGCCGAAGGTCAGGGAAACAAAAACAAAAATAAACTACTGGGACTACTTCAAAATAAAAAACTTTTGCACAGTGAAGGAAATAATCAACAAAACTAAAAGGCAACCTACAGAATGGGAGAAGATATTTGCAAATGACACATCCAATAGTCAGTATCCAAAATATATAAAGAACCTACCAAACTCAACACCGCAAAAAACAAATAATCTAATTAAAAATGGGTAGAAGACATGAACAGATATTTTTCCAAAGAAGACCTACAGATGGCCAACAGACACATGAAAAGATGCTCAACATCACTCATCATCAGGGAAATACAAATCAAAACTACAATGAGATATCATCTCGCACCAGTCAGAATGGCTAAAATTAACAACACAGGAAACAACAGGTGTTGGAGAGGATATGGAGAAAGGGGTACACTCTTGCACTGTGGTGGGAATGAAAACTGGTGGAAGTACTGTGGAAAACAGTATGGAGTTTCCTCAAAAAGTTAAAAATAGAACTACCCTATGATCTAGCAATTGCACTACTAGGTATTTACCAAAAGAATACAAATATACTAATTCAAAGGGATACATGCATCCCAATGTTTATAGCAGCATTTTCTACAATAGCCAAATTATGGAAAGAGCCCAAATATCCATTGACTGATGAATGGATAAAGAAGTGGTATAGTATATACAATGGAATATGACTCAGCCATAAAGAAGAATGAAATCTTGCTGTTTACAATGATGTGGATGGAACTTGAGAGTAATATGGCAAGTGAAATAAGTCAGTCAGAGAAAGACATACCATATGATTTTGCTCATATGTGCAATTTAAGAAACAAAACAAATGATCATAGGGGAAAAAGGAGAGAGAGGGAAGCCAAGAAATGGATTCTTAATTATAGAGAACAAACTGAACAAACATTTGCTCAACATGTAGGAGTTGCTCAATTAGTTTTGGTGTTTCTTTTCAGAGGAAATTGTTCCCTATGTACCTGCAGATTTTGTATGCCCATGGGAGGAAGTGAGTTCAGAGTCTTTCTACGTCTTCATCTTGGACCAAACCCTCCATTCTTCCATTTTGTAAAAACATTCACTTACATGTCTCCTTCTTATGAGGCTTTCTTTGTCTACCCTGTCTGAGATAGTGTCTTCCATATACAAACTCTCTGTCTTTCCTTTATCTTTCTCTATAGCACTCACCATCTAGCATAGTATAAGTTTTACATATTTATCTTTTCTTTATTTATCTACCATGTCAAAATATAAACTCTATGAGGGCAAGATTTTATTGGTTTATTATTTTCCTTTGTTTTGTTATCTGCACCCTGAATAGTGCTTGGAATAGTGTAGGTTCTCAATAAATATTCATTATTTAATGAATAAATAAAAATTAAAGAATGGTGTTATGCAGAGAGAAAAATTCTGTATTTTTTTTAGGCCCAGAAAAGGGATCTCAAACATTTAAATACCATGTGCTTAAGTGGGATGATCTAATTACAACTTGATGAACTTGGTAAAACGATTCTAAAATTCATCTGGAATAATAAATGAATAATCAGGAAGACTCATTACATAGATGAACAAAGACATGGACTTGAGCTATGTAATCTGCGCTTGTTGAATTGTTTAAGAATATTCAGATCTATTATAGAAAACAAAACAAGTAGAAAGAATAAAACTCAAAGATGTGTGAAGCATAGATAAATTAGTCAGCTGTGAAACTTGTTAGATGAAGTATGTAGATCCTATGTGTATGAACACAGACGGGGTTGGAAGGACCAAACATAAATTAAATATTTATGACACTCTGAGAATGCCTTCTTAAATTTTCATCCTATATACTCCACTCTAATCAAACCCTGTACATAAGCCTGAATGTTCATAAGTTAAACATATATGAAGCATATGAGGCCCTCAAAATTCGAGAGGTCCTAATTCCTTCTTCCATTGGTGGTACTTATTCTGGCTTTAGGTATCTTCTACTCAAGAAACATTGATAAGGGGAGGAGTTAAGACACCAGAGGAATAGGGGGACCCTAAGTTTGCCTCATCCCTCGAATACAGCTAGATAGTTATTGAATCATTCTGAACACGCAAGAAATCAATTGGAGGTCTGAGAAAACATATGTTGCAAGTCTACAAGCAGAAAAGCCACTGTATTTGGAAGGTAGGAGTTGGGAGATTTGAATCCGGTGTGATACAGCTGAGGCTATGGCAGCAGGGAGGAAGACTGCTTAAGGAGGTTCCCGCAAAGCATTATAAACAGTGGAGTGCAAAACTGGAACTCTAAGAAGTCTGCTATAGTGGGGGGGCGTGCCTGGCTTAAAGATGCTCAGGTGGTGAAGCAGGATGGAATCCCAGGTGTAACAGAGTAGTGTGCAGATCCCCGGGATTGCAAGAAGAAAGGCTGGTGCATAAGTGGGGCACTGTTCCCAGGCATAGGAGCATAGAAGCCAGCTGAGACCAGTGTGAGTATAGGTGCCAGCTTTCTGCTCTATGTCGCCATAAACTGTCGCCATGATACAGAAGATGAAATTATGCAAAATAATGAAGCCGAAAAGAAGAGGGAAAGAAAACTATTAGATCATGAAGGTAGACTTGGGGAACTCAGTGATTGCATAAAGCAAAATAATACCCATATTATAGGACTCCCAGAAGAAAAGAAGTGGGAAAAAGAGGCAGAAGGTTTATTTGAACAAATTACAGCTGAGAACTTCCCTAATCTGGGGAAGGAAATAGGCATTCAAGTCCAAGAAGCAAAGAGAACTTCCCTCAAAATCAACAAAAATAGGTCCACATGTTGATGTATTATAATGAAACTTGCAAATTACAAAGATAAAGAGAAAATTCTGAAAGCACTGGGGACAAGAGGTCATTAAACTACAAGGGTAGACATATAAGGCTGGCAGCAGACCTGTCCACAGAGACCTGGCAGGCCAGAAAGGACTGGTGTGATATATTCAATGTGCTAAATGGGAAAAATATGCAGCCAAGGATATTTTTTCCAGCAAGACTGTCTTTCAGAATAGAAGGAGAGATAAAGAGTTTCCAAAGTGAATAAAAACTAAAGGAATTCATGACCACTAAACCATCCTTGCAAGAAATATTAAAGGGAAAACTTTGAGTGGAAAGAGAGACCAAAAGTAACAAAGACCAGAAAGGAACAGAGATGATCTACAAGAACAGAGACTTTACAGGTAATACAATGGCACTAAATTCATATCTTTCAATAATTACTGTGAATGTAAATGGACTAAGTGCTCCAATCAACAGACACAGAGTATCAGAATGGATAAAAAAATAAGACCCATCAATATGCTGCTTCCAAAAGACTCATTTTAGAACCAAAGACACCTCCAGATTGAAAGGGGCAGGTGGAGAAACATTTATCATGCTAATGGACATCCAAAGAAAGCTGGAGTAGCCATCCTTATCAGATAAACTAGATTTTTTTTTACTTTTTTAAGATTATTTATTTATTTATTTGAAAGATAGAGAGTGTGCACGCACAGAGGGAGAGGGAGAATCGGACTCCCCATTGAGCAGAGAGCGCAATGTGGGGTTCAATCCCAGGACCCTGAGATCATGACCTGAGCTGAAGGCAGATGCTGAACTGACTGAGCCACCCAGGTGCCCCCCCCCCCAGAGAAACTAGATTTTAAGCCAAAGACTCTAATAAGAGATGTGGAAGGACATTATATCATAATAAAGGGGTCTATCCAACAAGAAGATCTAACAATTACAAATATTTATGCCCCAACTTGGGAGCACCCAGATTTATAAATCAATTAATAATAAAAATAAAGAAATCTATTGATAATAATACAATAATAGTAGGGGATTTAAACACCCCACCTACAGTGATGGGCATGTCATCTAAGCAGAAGATCAACACGGAAACAATTGCTTTGAATGACACACTGGACCAGATGGACTTCACAGATATATTCAGAGCATTTCACCCTAAAATAGCAGAATACACATTCTCCTTGAGTGCACATAGAACATTCTCCAGAATACTTCACATTCCAGGTCACCAATTAGGCATCAATAAGTACAAAAAGATTGGGATAATACCATGCATATTTTCAGACCACAATTCTATGAAACTTGAAGTCAAGCACAAGGAAAAATTTGGAACGACCACAAATACGTGGCGGTTAAAGAACATCCTACTAAAGAATGAATGAGTCAACCAGGAAGTTAAAGAAGAATTTAAAAATTACATGGAAGCAAATGAAAATGGAAATAAGACCATTCAGAACCTTCGGGATGCAGCAAAGGCGGTCCTAAGAGGGAAGTATATAGCAATACAGGCCTTCCTCAAGAAGCAAGAAAGTCTCAAATACGCAACCTAACGTTACACCTAAAGGAGCTGGAAAAAGAACAACAAATGAAGCCTAAATCCAGCAGGAGAAGAGAAATAAAGATTAGAGCAGAAATCAATGAAATAGAAATTAAAAACAAACAAATGAACAGAGAACAGATCAACAAAACGAAGAGCTGGCTCTTTGAAAGAATTAACAGATGATAAACCCCTAGCCAGACTTATCAAAAAGAGAAGACAAAGGATCCAAATAAATAAAATCATGAATGAAAGAGGAGAGATCACAACCAACACCACAAAAATACAAACAATTATAAGGGAATATTATGACAATTATATGCCAACAAATTGGGCCATCTGGAAGAAGTGGATAAATTCCTAGAAATATATAAGCTACCAAAACTGAAATAGGAAGAAATAGAAAACCTGAACAGACCAATAACAGCAAAGAAATTGAAACAGTAATAAAAAATCTAACAAACAAGTGTCCAGGGCCAGATGGCTTCCCAGCAGACTCTAACATTTAAAGAAGAATTAATATCTATTCTTCTGAAGCTGTTTCAAAATATAGAAATGGAAGGAAAGCTTTCAAACTCATTCTAGGAGGCCGACATTACCTTGATCCCAAAACCAGCATTACCTTCATTCTGAAAAGGAGAATTACAGACTAATATCCCTGATGAACATGGATAAAAAAATTCTCACCAAGATACTAGCTAATGGGATCCAACAGTATATTAAAAAGATTATTCACCACAACCAAGTGGGATTTATTCTTGGGCTGCAGGGGTGATTTGACATCTGCAAATCAATCAACCTGATACAGCACATTAATAAAAGAAAGGATGAAAATCATGTGATCCTCTCAACAGATGCAGAAAAAGCCTTTGACAAAATACAGCATCCTTTCTTGATAAAAACCCTCCACAATTTAGGGATAGAGGGAATGTACCTCATCATCATAAAAGCCATATATGAAAGACCCACAGCTAATATATTGCATCCTCAATGGGGAAAAACTGAGAGGTTTTCCCCTAAGATCAGGAATGCAACAGGGATGTCCACTATTGCTCAACATAGTATGGGAAGTCCTAGCCTCAGCAATCAGACAACAAAAAGAAATAAGATGCATCACAATCAGCAAAGAAGTCAAACTCTCACTCTTCACAGATGATAAGATACTCTATGTAGAAAGTTCAAAAGACTCCACAAAAAATTATTAGAACTCATACATGAATTCCGTAAACATGCAGGATACAAAATCAGTGTACAGAAACTTGTTACATTTCTATATACCAATAATGAAGCAACAGAAAACAAAACCAAGGAACCTATCCCATTTACAATTGTACCCAAAACCATAAGATACCTATGAATAAACCTAACCAAAGAGGTAAGAGATCTGTACTCTGAAAGCTATAGAACACTTATGAAAGAAATTGAGGAAGACACAAAGAAATGGAAAAATATTCCATGCTCATGGATTGGAAGAACAAATATTGTTAAAATATCTGTGGTACCCAAAGCAATCTATACATTCAATGCAATCCTTATCCAAATACCACCAGTATTTTTCACAGAGCTAGAACAAATAATCCTAAGATTTGTACAGAACCATAGAAGACTTTGAATAGCCAAAATAATCCTGAAAAAGAAAAGCAAAGCAGGAGGCATCACAATGCCAGACTTCAAGCCATATTACAAAGCTATAGTCATCAAGACAGTATGGTACTGGCACAAAAACAGACACATAAATCATTAGAAGAGAAGAGAAAATCCAGAAATGGACCCACAACTATATGGTCAACTAATCTTTGACAAAGCAGGAAAGAATATCCAATTGAAAAAAGACAGTCTCTTCAACAGATGGTGTGGTGAAAACTGGACAGTGACATGCAAAAGAATGGAAATGGACCACTTTCTTACACCATACACAAATATAAATTTGAAATGGATGAAAGGCCAAGATGTGAGACAGGAAATCAAATCAAAATCCTGGAGGAGAACACAGGCAGCAACCTCTATAACCTCAGCTGCAGGAACTTCTTGCTAGACACGTTGCCAGAGGCATGGGAGACAAAAGCAAAAACGAACTACTGGGACCTCATCAAGAGAAAAACTTCTGCGCAGCAAAGGAAACAACCAACAAAACTAAAAGGCAGCCTACGGAATGGGAGAAGATCTTTGCAATGACATATCTGATGGAGGGTTAGTATCCAAAATCTGAAAGGAACTTATCAAACTCAACACCCAAAATAACAAATAATCCAGTCAAGAAATGGACAGAAGACATGAACAGACACTTCTCTGAAGAAGACATACAAATGACTAACAGACACATGAAAAAGCTCTCAACACCACTGACCAGCAGGGAAATACAAATCAAAACCACAATGAGATACCACCTTACACCAGTTAGAATTGCTAAAATTAACTAGTCAGGAAACAACAAATGTTGGTGAGAATGTGGAAAAAGAGGAACCCTCTTATACTGTTGGTGGGAATGCAATCTGGTACAGCCACTCTGGAAAACAATATGGAGGTTCTTCAAGTTAAAAATATAACTATCCTATAACCAGCAATTGCACTACTAGGTATTTATCCAAAGGATACACTCACAATGATTCAAAGGGGCACATGAACCCCAGCGCTTATAGCAGTAATGTCCAGAATAACCAAAATGTGGAAGGAGCCTAGATGTCCATCAACAGGTGAATGGATAAAGAAGAGGTGATACACACACACACACACACACACACACACACACACACACACACAGGAATATTACTCAGCCATGAAAAAGGAATGAAATTTTGCCCTTTGTGGATGGAGCTAGAGGGAATTATGCTAAGCAAAAAAAGTCCGAGAAAGACAAATACCATATGATTTCACTCATATTGGGAATTTAAGAAACAAAACAGATGAAAATAGGGGAAGGGAAGGAAAAATAAAATAAGAGGAAAACAGAGGAGGCAAACCATAAGAGACTCTTAACTATAGGAAACAAACTGAGGGTTATTGGAGGGAGGGTGGGTGGGGAGAAAGGATAATTGGGTGATGAGCATTAAGGAGGGCACCTGATGTTATATGCAATTGATGAATCACTAAATTCCATCCCAGAAACTAATAATACACTATATATTAACAAAATTGAATTTAAATTAAAAAAATAAAAGAAACGTTGATAAAACCATAAGCTGTTCAACAGGCTAAATGGAAAACTATAGCCATTGGCTAGGCATACTTGCCACCTCATCTCTCTGATAGAGAAAATGAGTGATGTTGGTCTGGGGCACCTTCTTTCTGATAAGTCTTCCTTGGGTCCTCATAGCCACATCATTAGCTGGACTCAGGTAATGTGGTCCTTTTGTCCACTGGCACTCTATCCTAAGTGTGTGAATCTACTCCACCCTCCCCCCTTTTTGTTTCTCACTGTGTATTTTAAATTTATTTAATAAACCATATGATTTGAGTATCTTAGCTTGGTCTGTGAACCTTTCCAAGACATTTGGGATATCTTGCTGACAGTGTATTTAGAGGCCAACATTGCATCGAAGTAATTTCCCATACAAGATGCTACAAAATATTAAAGTATTAACTACATAGCACAGAGCTTAGTAGTACAGGCTTTGGAACTCTGCCCTAGGGATTAAATCCTGGATGTACCACTCACTGCTGTGTCACCTTGGACAAGTTACCTAGATTCATTCTGCCTCAGTTCCTAAATCTGTAGAACAGGAATAAGAGTACTAGCTCATAATTTACGAGGATGATAAACGAATACCACGAGTTTAGAACTGTGTCTGTCACGGTGTATGCTGTCATTGCAAATTGCAAATTGGATCTGGTTAGACAAAGCAATGGAATAAAATACAGAATCCAAAACCAGACACAAGTGTATATGATAATTGAGTATACAATAAGGATCTTCTCAAACTGGTGAGGGAAAATTATATGTGAGAGTAATCTGCTAAATGAAAGATTAATTCATACTGAAAACATATTAAATTTTTTGATGAACTAAAGAATTAAATGAAAAACCAAACTACAGAAACATTAGGAGAAAACGTAGGCATCATAGAGTAATCTACAGAATTATTGACATACCAACATATTCAGATTTTAAATAGCAAGACTGTAATAAGACCTACACTCAATATCAAGGGCATGGATAATTAATACATCAATCCACACAAGCAACAATACATGTTTCGGAGGAACACAGACAAATCCAAGGAAATACGCACATGAAAAAAACCCCAGAATGACTGACCATAGAAAGTGCAGGAAAATTAAATCAAGGTAAAGGGGTGCTGAAAATGATCTATTAAAATTAAAAGGAAAATACACATTCAAATACTAAATATAAAAATTATTTAAATATAGTTATTTTAGTTTAATTTTTAAATCTTTTTAACTTTCAGTAACTTTCAGTAAATATTTTTAAAATAAAAATTATTCATAATTACGGTGTTCAATATGTTTGCCAATGTAAATAATCAGTATTACCCTTCACATATGTAATGTGTAGATCAAGAAATATACAAATATAAGGGTCACATGAATTGTTTAATATTATATAATGCTCCTCAGCTGCCATGTGCAACAGATGTAAATATCACATGGAGCTATGAATGAAACATGAAGAAAAGTCAATGAATAGATGCTCAGCATTACCAGAAAAACTTCGTTATGTAAGCATCTTGCGCAGTTATTATACTTGGTGGAAGGATTGGACAGGTAACTTGTTTTCTTCTTTAAGCTAAGCACTTCCACCATTCATATTCTCCTACACATTGAAGATTTCATTACCTGTTTCCAGTCTTGGCAACAGCCCACTCACAGCCCTTCAGCAGAGTCAGATACAGTCATCTTTTGTTTTGAAGACAAATAGCAACCATAGTTCCATAGAAACTTGAAAGGTGTTAGCTGAGAGAGTGATGTTTAGAATTTAGGGCTAATGCGTTATTTTTTTTTAAGATTTTATTTATTTTATTTATTATTTTTTATTTTGACTTATTATTATTTTGACAGTGATAGAGACAGCCAGAGAAAGGGGGAACACAAGCAGGAGGAGTGGGAGAGGAAGAAGCAGGCTCCCAGCAGAGGAGCCCGATGTGGGGCTCGATCCCAGAATGCCAGGATCACACCCTGAGCCAAAGGCAGACGCTTAAAGACTGAGCCACCCAGGCGCCCCTAATGGGTTATGTTTGCCAGCAATGAGCACTGGATCTTAAGATACAAAGCATCCATATACTTCTTAAAATGTGTATATATGTGTAATATATAATGTATTATATATGTATGTATGTATATATATTATGTAGGGTTATTCTATATATAAATATAGAATTGCCTATAATAGAAAACCTTACTGCCTGGGCTAAGTAAGTTTGGTTTTATGACCTTTCACCTCATCAGCTCAGGGCAGAGGAAAGAGAAAGATTGGTTACCAAAGAATGAGGCTTGGCTAAGTAGGAATGTATGAGGTTAAGGAAATAATAATTTCTGACAAGAAAGAAGGTATGTATTTGAGATAGCAGAACACAGTGTGAAGCCAGAAGGAGTGTGATAAACTGAAAGAAAAGAGACTGGAACGTCAGCAGGGAAACCCACTTCCGGTCCTTGGTTCTTGAATTTGGCCAAGAAAGAATTCAGAGCAAAACTCTCAGTAACCAAGAGTTTATTAGCAGCCAAAACAAATGGACACTTGAAAGGAAAGGAAGGAGGAACAGGCTATGAGACAGAGAGAGAGAGAGAGAGAGAAAGAGTGTGCAGAAGCCCCAAGTGTTGGCACTTCCACCTTCTTAGCTTCAGTTTCTTTCTTGTTCCATTTGTCCCACCCTTCCCTCCACCCCCTGTTTCTGTGTTTAGTCTCCTTGGGGTGCGCCATTTTGGATATGTCCCATCATACATTGTGAAGACAGGGGTGGAGGGCTGAGGGGTGGGGGGGTTGAAACTGCAATGTAAATGTATTATAAGGAAGCCATGGGTCCTTTGAGGACAGTGGGTACAGGGAGTGTGCTTAGGGATTTCTCTAGCTATTTGTGCTCTGGAGGTGGTTGGTGGGTTCCAGCTTTTTCATCATTTGGAAAAGCCCCTTTCCTGCTCATGTCTGGCTAGCTGCCTACTCTATCAAGAAGACTGGCAATTCAAAGACTGATGAAGAGCAAGTTTGGGAGATACTTTGGGGAAAAAAAATGACTGTAGCCAGAAAGCAGAATTTTAAAATCTTACTTCTTGATGATGAAATAAATTTTATTGCAAATGAAGCTATATAATTTGGTAGGTGAAACAGTGTGGAAAATAATATGAAAATGTTGGGGTTCAGGAGCAAATGGTCCAGAAAGAATTCTTGAGGCATCTTTGGTGCAAAAAAAGGTGGTTTTATTGAAGCACAGGGACAAACCTGTGGGCAGAAAGAGCTGCACTGGGGTTACGAGGACTGGCTGATTATATACTTTCAAGTTGGGAGGGGGTTAGGGATAGCGTAAGTCTCTAAGGAATTTGGAAGCAAGGTTTCCAGGGCCTTGAGGGACTAGCTATTGTTAGGAAAAGGTCATTTACTGCTGTCTAATAAAACCTTAGTCATGAGACCCTTCAAGTGTATATTGGTGGGCATATGCTTAGGGATGATTACCAACATATATCTTGGGGGGTAGGGATAAAAGAAGTTTCCAAAGGGATTTTTATATGTTAAAGTAGACTTACAGGGTCCTGGTGGGGGGGGGCGGCTAAGATTGTCTTTTGCCCTTAGCAAACTATTAACATTGAGGGCCACCTGGGTGCCTCAGTCGGTTAAGCATCTGCCTTTCGCTCAGCCCTGGGATTGCCCCGTATTGGGCTCCCTGCTCAGCAGGGAGCCTGCTTCTCCCTCTCCCTCTGCTGCTCCCTCTGCTTGTACTCTCTCACACTCTCTCTGTCAAATAAATAAATAAATAAATGAAATCTTTAAAAAAAAAAAAGTATTAACATCGAGGCAGTTGAGTCCCTAGAGGAAGGTCACTCTGCCTTTTTCAAGGACTTGCAGTCCACTTGTGGTGTTCTCTTTTCAGTTCCAGATAAATATGCTATAAAAAGAAGAGTTTACTCTAGTAGCCTGGATCTGGATTATATATAGACCCAGCTGAGGATTTTTTTAAAATTTAAATTCAATTAGCCAACATACAGTATGTCATTAGTTTCAGATGTAGAGTTCAGTAATTCATCAGTTGCATATAACACCCAGTGCTCATCACATCTCCTGCCCTCCTTAATGCCCATCACCTGGCTACCCCATCCCCCCACCCACCTCCCCTCCACCAACCCTCAGTTTGTATCCTGTAGTAAAGAGTCTCTAGTGGTTTGTCTTCCTGATTCTTCCCAGTTTTCCTGCCCTTCCCCCATGATCCTTGTGCTGTTTCTTACATTCCACATATGAGTGAAACCATATGATAATTGTCTTTCTCTGATTGACTTATTTCACTTAGCATAATATCCTCCAGTTCCATCCACGTCGATGTAAATGGTAAATATTCATCCTTTCTGATGGCTGAGTAATATTCCACTGTGTGTGTGTGTGTGTGTGTGTGTGTGTATGGAGAGAGATATATACATATCTCTCTCTATATATATCTCACATCTATCTATCTATATCAAATCTTCAAAGCAGGAAATAACATCCAATGGAATGAAGACAGTCTCTTCAACAAATGGTGTTGGGAAAATTGGACAGCCACATGTAGAAGAATGAAACTGGACCATTTTCTTACACCATACACAAAGATAAATTTAAAAATGGATAAAAGACCTAGATGTGAAATAGGAATCCATCAAAATCCTAGAGGACAACATAGGAAGCAACCTTTTTGACCTCGGCCACAGGAATTTCTTGCTAGATATATCTCCAAAGGCAAAGGAAACAAAAGCAAAAATGAACTCTTAGGACTTCATCAAGATAAAAAGCTTCTGCACAGCAAAGAAAACAGTCAACAAAACTAAAAGACAACCTTTGGAATGGGAGAAGATATTTGCAAATGACATATCAAATAAAGGGCTAGAATCCAAGGTCTATAAAGAACTTATCAAACTCAACACCCAGAAAACAAATAATCCAGTCAAGAAATGGGCAGAAGACATGAGCAGACATTTCTCCAAAGAAGACATACAAATGAACAACAGACACATGCAAAAATGCTCCACATCACTTGGCATCAGGGAATTACAGATCAAAACCACAATGAGATACCACCTCATGCCAGTTAGAATGGCTAAAATTAACAAGTCAGGAAGCAGCAACAAATGTTGGTGAGGATGTGGAGAAAGGGCAACCCTCTGACACTGTTGGTGGGAATGCAAGCTGGTAGTCCAGCCACTCTGGAAAAGAGTATGGCGGTTCCTCTAGAAGTTAAAAATAGAGCTACCCTGCAAGCCAGCAATGGCACTACTAGTTATGCCCCCCAAAGTAACAAATGTAGTGACCAGAAGGGGCACCTGCACCCCAATGTTTATAATAGCAATATCCACAACAGCTGAGAATTTTAAACGGCGCTTGATCTCCCATCCAGAGGGAGCCTGGTTGCTCACCCCAAAAGCTGAAAAAGGGCCATCATAACCACACAGGTGCAGCTGCGCTGGTAGAAATTAATTTAGACGCCTCTCCACCTCTCCTTCCTACCCCCCACCTACTTTGCCTCAGGTGCCTCTCAGGGCTGTCCTGTGGAGACAAGGGGAGGGGTGGAGAGGGAAGCTGTAGACCCGTAGCCCCAACTTCAGTGTGCATTAGAATTGCCTGCTCAAACACGGAACGTGGGCCCCCAGAGTTTTAGATTCTGTAGGTCCGAAATGGGACAGAACATCTGCGTGTTGGTAAGGTTCACCTCCTCCACACTTCGTGGGCCACGGCTCCCAGCTGAGCGAAGTTTCTAGCTGTAGGGTAGGTAGGGTAACGGAAAATGGTCCTCCTCCAGGGTGTAGATTGGCCTTGGGAGGCATTCTCTACAGGGGGAAAGGGCAATTCCGTAGCTGTATCCTCAGCACCTGGGGGGGGGGGCTGCGGTTTGTGAACACGTGCTGAAGCGCCCAGACAGAGGAGCTGTGGTCGCTGTGGAGAGGAGGACACCCCTGCCCAATCCGGACCCTCGGGGATGAATCCCCTGCGGTGGCCCAGCGAGTGTGCCAGCGGCTGTGCTTCCCCCGCGCAGCGCCGGGCCTGGGAAGCGCGTCTGAGTGGGTGCCAGCCAAAGTAGAGGGGCGGAGGGGCAGGCGGCCCCGAGTCAGCCCTGGGGGTTAGCTGCGCAGGACGGCGGGGGCACGGATGGAAAGCTGTCCGCACGCTACTAACGGCACAACTGTCAGCCATCACGACTGATGGAGTCCCCGAAGGCCCGAGCCAGCCTCTGGATGACCAGACGGGAAGAGAGCGCCGCCCGAGTTCACTGCAACGCCCGCACTCGGCTCTGCGGTGCCGGGCTGCGGCCGCATAGGGGCCCCGCGGGGGCTGCGAGTCTGCGCACGGGGTGGGGGCTGGGGGCGGATCAGCGGAGGGGAGGGAGGGCGCAGGGGGAAGGATGGGCTTGGCTGGGGGTGGAGGCCGTTCTGCTGCGGAGGGGGGGCGGGTGTGGGGGAGGATTTTCCCCGGGCAAGGTGGGGAGCAGATCGGAGTGAGGCTGACCCGGGCGGGGTGTCTGCGGAGGGGGGCTGGGTGCGGGGGAGGATTTGCCCCGGGCGAGGTGGGGAGCAGGTCAGCGGAGAGTGAGGCTGACGGGGGTGGGGGAAGGGGGGTGGCCCACTGGGCGGGGGGCGGGCTGTCTGCGGTGGGGGCGGGCGCGGGGAGGTGGGAGGTTATGGCCTGCAGAGGCTACCCCGGGGCGGAGCGCAGAGCCGGCTTGTTCCCGCTCTGTCCCCCGCCTGGCGGCGGCTCCCGGCCTAAGACTGCGAAGTTGGCGGAGGAGCAGTCCGGCGCAGGGTAAGGCGGGCTCTGGCCCGGGCGCCCGCCGGAGCCCCCATGCCCGCGACAGCCCCGGGACCTCTCCGCACCTCCCGCACTCCGGCCTCTCCCTGCTCTGGGCCCTCCCGGCAGCCCCGCGCCGTGTCAGCACAGAAGACCCCTCGGGTTTCCTCACTTTCTGGAATTTTTCTCTAGGCCCTTCGTTCAGGTTCCCCCGAGGTTCTGCTTTGTCCCTTCTGTCTTCTCCCCGGAAATCTCTGAGCGTCCTCTGATCTCAGTCGGTCTCCCAGGACTCTTCACGCCCACAGTGGAGAGCCGAGTGGTGCCCAGGGGGTCTGTCTGCTCTAATCCCTGGGCCCCATTCTGTTTTCCATCCTATTTCCCTACAGAAAACAGTTGCATTCTACCCTCCCAACTCTGCCTAAGGGGAATACTCATGAAGCCCACGGTAAAGCTGCAGCTTATGAAGGCGACGCAGGTGTTTTACTGATTTTGACAACTCCTGTATTCAGAAAACATTAGTTGAGCACTTGCTGTGATTCAGGCGCTGCCCTGGGTAGCGAGGACACAGCTGGGCCCCCTGCAGAGTGCTTCCCCATCCCAGAAGCTGTGCAGCCCCGGGACTGTGCTAGGCCGCTCTGGTTCTGCCTACCTCAGACTCAGAACTTTTGATACAGGAAGGAAGGAGCACTTGCCTCCGGGTGAGCCGCATAAAGGAGATCACTGGCCATACAAACGCCGAGTGTGTTCTGGAAGCTAATTCGATGGTATCCTACAGTAGCAGAGAAGTAGAAAATTGGGGTGGGCATAGAAATTGGGACCGGGCTACAGAGAAAGTCCTTCTACATTCTAGCGAGTGTTCTCTGCTAAGCCGCAAATTATTAGGGCTCATTCCTTAGTAGTAAAAGGTCTCCCAAAAATTTCCCAGAGATTATTTTTTATTCTGTGAAATTTACTCGACTGAGTCTTGATCTTCTCTAACATGTAAGTGGTGTCAGAAAACCGGGTTAACCAGCAAGTGGTTCTTCAGGGCAGCTGCCCTCCCTCCAATCTGTTGTGAATCCGGGTGGTGCGGAAGGCAAGGGACAGCTATGCCGAATCCTGCCACCAGGGAGGTCACCTCTCTGCTCCTCGCCCACCTCCACAGGCAAGGCCTCGCTCAGCTCCCACCTCCTTCTCTGCCTCCGAGGAGACTTTGGTTCTGTCTTCTTTGTTTAGCATGGTGACCTTCTTGCTGAGACCTGTGGGCATCCTGTACCTGTCTTCAGGGTTATTGGGAACAGCTCAGTTTGGAGGAGACCTCAAACCCAGGTATGTTTGGAAAGGGTTGAGAAGTTTATCTCTGCACTGGAGGTGTGCCTAGCGCCCCTGAAGGAAAGGCCTTTCTGATTTGCCCAAACTGTGTGCCACGTGGCTAATAACCTCTTTTCGACTTCCCACACCTTCTTTGCCCTTGCAGGATGAATCAAGTTTTCCTGACTCCCTCCCACATGATGAATCGCAAAGTGGGTCTGAATGTTGAAGGCTCAAGCTTCACACTAGATGGCTCTCCTTTCCTGATCATAGCAGGTACTATTCACTATTTCCGGGTGCCCAGGGAGTACTGGAGGGACCGCTTGATGAAGCTGAAGGCCTGTGGCTTCAACACTGTTACCACGTGAGTGCTGGCACCTAAGTAATTAGTTCAAGAATTTATCGTCTGAATTTCTAGCTCTGAGACTTTATTAGACCAGTCTACGGGTGACCCTTTTAGTACTTTCTTCATCATTCTTAGGACGTCTAAGATATCTCCAGAATATCCATCCTGTGAGTAGAGCCTGCTCGATTGCTCTGAAAGGCCTCCCTCTAAACAGGGTCACTGTGGCCTGCATGCAAAAGTCTAGCTTTCAGAGGCAGTGGCCAGTACAGATGGTTGTAGGTCAGTGGTCCCCAAGTACTGAAGGAGTTCAGGCACAGCAAGCCTCTCTCCTCCTTGGAGATCCTCACTTGGCCATAGGAGTCATAACCCCAGATACTGTTCCAGAAAATTTTGTCCTTGGAGATACCTTTCATTGAGAACCAGGCCTGGCAAGTAATAAAATTATCCTCTTCTACAAGCTGAAATTAACAAAAATTAGTGATTTCTTTCTAGGCTTCAAGGCTTGGAAAGTGCTTATCCATTACTGTTTTGATAATCAGTTTTAGCCGTGTTCTCTTTTTCAGTGGTTTGATTTTTAAAATATAGGTTTAGAAGAAATACATTTAATTGGAATTTGATTTGGTGAATGATGGGAGTGATATTTAAAAGCATTTACCCTCTAAACTGTCCTAATGCCCTTTACACATCACATTATTCCCCCCCTTTTTTCCTCTTTATTTTGTTCCCTTATATAGCAGTGACTCACACACATTGAAACGACAGTTGTGGCCTAAATAAGACAGCCACATTTTTGTTTTTAGCACTGTTGCTTAGAAAAGTAAAAAGTGTCACCCTTATTTCATAAACTATAAGACATTCTAAGTCTCTCAAAGAGGAAGACAACATTGTCTCAGAATGCGGGCAGCCTTATACATTGAATACATTTAGCATATAAAGACTACATTGTCTTTTAAAAAATTTTTATTTGAATTCAATTAGCCAACATATGGGACATCATAGTTTCAGATGTAGTGTTCAATAATTCATCAGTTGCATATAACACCCAGTGCTGATCTCATCACGTGCCCTCCTTACTGCCCATTACCTGGCTACCCCATCACCCCACCCACCTGCCCTTCCACAACCCTCAGTTTGTTTCCTAGAGTTAAGAGTCTCTCATGGTTTGTCTTCCTCTCTGATTTCTTCCCATTCAGTTTTCCCTCCCTTCCCTTATGATCCTCTGCACTGTTTCTTATATTCCACATATGAGTGAAACCATATGATACTTGTCTTTCTCTGATTGGCTTACTTCACTTAGCATAATACCCTCAGTTCCATCCATGTCGATGTAAATGGTAAATATTCATCCTTTCTGATGACTGAGTAATATTCCATTGTATATATGAACCACATCTTCTTTATCCATTCTTCTGTTGAAGGACATCTCGGCTCCTTCCACAGTTCGACTATGCTGATATGAGCACTGGGGTGCAGGTGCCCCTTCGTTTCACTACATCTGTATCTTTGGGGTAAATACCTAGTAGTGCCATTGCTGGCTTGCAGGGTAGCTCTATTTTTAACTTCTAGAGAACCGCCATACTGTTTTCCAGAGTGGCTGGACATACCAGCTTGCATTCCCACCAACAGTGTCAGAGGGTTGCCCTTTCTCCACATCCTCACCAACATTTGTTGCTGCTTCCTGACTTGCTAATTTTAGCCATTCTAACTGGCATGAGGTGGTATCTCATTGTGGTTTTGATCTGTATTTCCCTGATGCCAAGTGATGTGGAGCATTTTTGTATGTGTCTGTCGTTCATTTGTATGTCTTCTTTGGAGAAATGTCTGCTCATGTCTTCTGCCCATTTCTTGACTGGATTATTTGTTTTCTGGGTGTTGAGTTTGATAAGTTCTTTATAAACCTTGGATTCTAGCCCTTTATTTGATATGTCATTTGCAAATATCTTCTCCCATTCCAAAGGTTGTCTTTTAGTTTTGTTGACTGTTTTCTTTGCTGTGCAGAAGCTTTTTATCTTGATGAAGTCCTAAGAGTTCATTTTTGCTTTTGTTTCCTTTGTCTTTGGAGACGTGTCTAGCAAGAAGTTCCTGCGGCTGAGGTTGAAGAGGTTGCTGCCTGTGTTCTCCTCTAGGATTTTGATGGATTCCTATTTCACATCTAGGTCTTTCATCCATGTTTGAATTTATCTTTGTGTATGGTGTAGGAGAATGGCTCAGTTTCATTGACTGCATTGTCTTTTTTTAAAAAAAGTTACTAGAAACGAATCAGCTAGAGTCTTGCAGGGACAAACCTAGAGTCTGACAAAATCAGGTCTGCTGACTTTCAGGGAGGGGGTGAGCTCTACAGGAATGATGGAGGAGGAGAAGAGACTTTGCAAGGTTAGGCCCCAGGTGAAGGATTCGGAGGGAGTCTAAGAAAAGCAGGGACAACTTCTGAATAGCTTGTTGTTTCTAATGCAAGATAGGAAGAAGTGGGTTTAGCCAGGGTGGGGTGCTGGCATGAGATGAAGGTAGTTTGGCAGTTAGGCCTCCCTAGAAGTAAATGGGTACAACTGAGAGGATCTGGGGTTGTCATCAGTGAGAAAGCAATAGTCACTCAAAGAGGGGACATTTTATAACTGCTACACTGCCTTGGGAGCAACAGTGTCTCTTATTAACTTTTCAGGTGGTTTTAATCTGTATTTACTTCCCAGTCTGAAAATGGCAGGACTGGGTTTTGTTTTTTTTTTTCAATCAAGCTGATTTCCATCCTTGAAATCTTAAACAGGTTTTCAGTCATTACAAATTTTCACTATGGATTCACAAAAACTTCACCTCAGTATCAGTAGATTTTGCCCAATGTTGGAGAATGCAATGATGAGTTTTATTTTCAGGTTATTATTGGTTACATTGTGCTATCCATTCATTCTTGTACTATTGTAACACATAATTATTTTAGCTTTCTGTTTTAGTTGTGTTTGTTTCCCCTTTTTCCAGATATGATAGTGGGTTTCTAGTTTTTTATTCTGTTTTAGTAGCGGTTAGGCTAGGTTGCTCTCTCAGCCTTTTATTGCCTGTGTTAAAGAATTATTTGCTTTGCTATTTGTAAGCAATATTGCCTTCTTTTGGAATGTTGGAGTGTCTATTTCCTTTCTTCTCTTAGCTTGAGAGATACACACTTTTACTGGATGTTCAAGAGTTTATAACATTCGTCTGTGATTTTTCAACAACTAATTCTTTCTTGTACTTTTACCCACTTTATAATGTAAAGACATTAGAATGTGTTGTCTCTAGTTATTTCTCTCTTAATGTGTATGCTATTATTATGTATTTTAATTCTAAATAACGAGACTATCATTGCTGTTCTGGAACCTTTATTTCTGCATGAAGAACACACTTTTGAATTTTCTGTAGTGTAGATTTGCTGGTGACAAGATTCTCAGCTTTTGTTTGTCTGAAAATGTCTTCATTTTCCGTTTGTTTGTGAGGACTGTTTTCACTAGTATAGAAATTATCAAACTTGGGGGGGGTCATAGGAACCCCTGATTTGTAGCTTGTTGATCAGAAATACAGGTGACAACCTGGGACTGGTATGTTAAACAGAGAAGTGAGGGAGACATCATGTGGGACTGAGCCCTTAACCTGTGGGGGCTGTGCTAACTGTAGGCAATTAGTGTTAGAACTGAATTAAATTGTAGGATACCTGGTTGGTATCTGCTGGGAATTGGAGAATTGCTTGGAGTGGAAAAACCTACGTATCTGGTGTCAGACTATTGTGGGACTAAAGTGAGACAAATTTTCCTTGATATTGACAATTCTTTTTTTTGCAGCACTTAAAAAATATTGTGCTACTTCCTTCTGGCCTCCATGGAATAGGGTTATCTTCCATGTCTCATAATTGACTGTAATTCCAGGTGGGGTTCCTCTATAAGTAATGCATCATTTCTCTCTGGCTGCTTTCAAGTTTTTTCTTTTATTTTTAGTTGTGGGTTTGTGTGTGTGTGTGTGTGTGTTTCAATAAAAAAAAAGACTTTAATTTTTAGAGTAAGTAGTTTTAGGTTCTTAACAAAATTAAGAGGAAGGCACAGAGATTTCCCATATAACACCACCCCCAACCCATGCCAGGACCTCCCTATCAATATCCCCCATCAGAATGGTTCATAAATTATAGTCAACAAACCTACATTGACACATCATTAATCACCCAAAGTCCATAGTTTACATTACAGTTCACCCTTGGTGTTATATATTGTATGGGTTTGGACATGTATAATGACACATATCCAGCATTAATGACACCATGGAAAACTGTTTTACTGTCCTAAAAATCCTGTGCTCCACCTGTTTATCCTCGTTCTCCACTAACTCCTGGCCACCATTGATCTTTTTACTGTCTCCATAGTTTTGCCCTTTTCCAAAATGTCACGTAGTTGGAATCATATAGTATGTGGCCTTTTCAGATGGATTTCTTTCATTTAGTAATATGCATTTAATTTTCCTCTTACATATACTTTCAGGTTACTTTTTCAGTGCTGAATGATTTTCCATTGTATGGATGTACCATGTTTACTTATCCATGTACCTACCGAAGGACATCTTGGTTGCTTCTGCACTTGGGCAATTATGAATAAAGCTGCTGTACGTAATCTATGTGCAAGTTTTTGTGTGACCATGTTTTCAACTCATTTGGTAAATACTGAAGATTATAGGATAAAAATATGTTTAGTTTTGTAAGAAACTGCCAAACGGTCTTCTTTTTTTTTTTTTTTTTTTTAGTTATTTATTTGACAGAGAGAGAGAGCACAAGCAGGGGAAGCCACAGGGAGAGGGCGAGGGAAAAGCAGGCTCCCTGCTCGGCAGGGAGCCCGATGTGGGGCTCGATCCCAGGACCCTGGGATCATGACCTGTGCGGAAGGCAGACTCTTAACCGACTGAGCCACCCAGGCGCCCGCATATTGTCTTCTAAACTGGCTATATCATTTTGCATTCCTACTATAAATGACAGAATGCGTCAAAAAGAGAGTTCCTATTGCCTCATAGCCTTGACAGCATTTAAATTGCATTGTTATTCTCTTTTTGTTGAGGTTCAAAAGTTTTTGTATATTTTGGATAATAGTCCTTAATGAGACAAATCTTTTGCAAGGATTTTTCTCCCAGTCTGTGGCTTGTCTTCTTATTTTCTTGACAATGTCTTTTGCGCAGCATATGGTTTTGATTTTAATGAAGTTCAGCTTAATTATGCCATGCAATGTGCTTTTACTGTTGTGCCTAAAATGTCATTGCCAAACCCAACATTATCTAGATTTTCTTCTATGTTATCTTCTAGGAGGTTCATAGTTTTACACTTTACATTTAAGTTCATTTTTGTAAAGGGTGTCTAATCTATGTCTACATCATTTTGTGTGTGTGTGTGTGTGTGTGTGTGTGTCCTGTTGTTGCAGCACCATTTTTTAAAAAGACTATTTTTTTTTTTTACTGTATTGCCTTTGCTCCTTTGTCAAAAATAAGTGGACTGTATTTGTGTGCATATATTTCTATGCTCACTATTCTGTTTCCTTGATATACTTGTCTATTCTTTCATCAGAGCCACACTGTCTTGATTGCTGTAGCTTCATGGTGAATTTTGAAGTTGGAATGTGTTTGTCCAATTGTTCATTGCTCTTCTGTAGGAAAATGATTGACTTTTGTATATTAACCTTGTTTTCTGAAACCTCGCTATTGACCACTTAGTAGTTCCAAGAGGGGTTTTTTTTTTTTTTTTGTCCTTTGAATTTTTTTTCAAAGATTTTATTTATCATTTATTTGTCAGAGAGAGAGAGAGAGAATGCACTCAAGCAGGGGGAGTGGCAGGCAGAGGGAGAAGCAGGCTCCCTGCTGACAAGGAGCCCACTACAGGACTTGATCCTAGGATCCTGGGATCACGACCTGAGCCAAAGGCAGCTGCTTAACCGACTAAACGCCCTGGTGTCCCTCTTCAATTTTTAAATAGACAAATAATGTCATCAGTGAACAAAGAAGGTTTTATGTTTTTCTTCCCAATCTGTATACTCTTTATTTAATTTCTTGTTTTATTGCATTAACTAGGCTTTCTGGTACAATGTTGAAAAGAGCTGAGATAAGGGACAACTTGCCTTGTCCCTAATCTTAGCAGGGAAGCTTCTGGTTTCTTATGATTAAGTTCCTTGGTATCTGTGGGTTTTCTATAGCTATTCTTTATGAAGTTGAGGCAGTTCTCTTTTCCTAGTTTACTGAGAATTTTTTATTATGAACGGGTGTTGGATTTTCTCAAATGCTTTTTATGCATCTATTGATAAAATTATGTGATTTTCTTTTTTAGCCAGTTGATGTGATTTATTATATGAATAATTATTCTATTCGGGTCTTCAATTGACTGGATGGGGCCTATCCCATTAGGGAGGGCAATCCACGTTACTCAGTCTACCAGTTCAAATGTTAATATTTTCCGGAAACACTCATATACTGTTTGACCAAGTGTCAGAGCACCTGATTGCCTGGTCAAGTCAACATGTAGAATTAACCATTACATTAGCTGTCTTTCACTCTAGGTTTTGGGGCAGCAGTTTTCGCTGTGACCTTTCTTCTCTGATGTATAAGAAGAGTTGTTGCTTTTCTTTTTTTTTTTTTTTTAAGATTTTATTTATTTATTCGACAGAGATAGAGACAGCCAGCGAGAGAGGGAACACAAGCAGGGGGAGTGGGAGAGGAAGAAGCAGGCTCATAGCAGAAGAGCCTGATGTGGGGCTCGATCCCACAACGCCGGGATCACGCCCCGAGCCGAAGGCAGACGCTTAACCACTGTGCCACCCAGGCGCCCCGAGTTGTTGCTTTTCAATGGCTTCCAGCTTATCAGCTTTGTTCTTGTCGTGAGGATGGGAATGACAACTTCGAAGCTCTTTACCCCTTGGATCAGAAAGTGGAAGTCTGTGCATTAATGAAAAATTTGCTCACTTTTTCTTTTCCTCATTAAGAGGTTTGGCCCAAATTACCTACTACCTTTCTGGTAGTAAATATTCTCAATTCCTTTTTCCCTGTTCTTCATCTTAGTTTTATTTTAAAGTAATATTTGATTAGAGTTTAACATGTGTTTAGTATATAAGGCTTTAGCTCGATAAATTTTGATAAAGTGAACCATACTCCTGCAACCAACCCCCTAAGCCTTGTAGTACACCGACATCTCAAAGGCTCCCCATCCCCCTTACAGTCCTGACCTCCCTCCAAAAGATAACTACTACTCATTGCTCTAACACATAGATTACCTTGGCCTGTTTGTGAACTTTATGTGAATGGAATCACACAATATGTACTCTGTTGTGTCTGATATCTTTTGTTCAAGATTATGTTTAGGGTCTTCATCCTTATTATCACATATTTTAGCTTGTTCATTCTCATAGCTGTATGGAATTCCATTGATAATCATACCAAAATGTATTTGTTTTGTCAGTAGACATTTAGATATTTTCAGTTTTTAGCTATTAGAAATAGTGAGGACATGAACAATCTTTTTCTTTTTAAAGATTTTATTTATTTGTTCGATAGAGACAGCCAGCGAGAGAGGGAACACAAGCAGGGGGAGTGGGAGAGGACGAAGCAGGCTCCCAGTGGAGGAGCCTGATGTGGGGCTTGATCCCAGAACGCCGGGATCACACCCTGAGCCGAAGGCAGACGCTTAACGACTGAGCCACCCAGGCGCCCCCAGGACATGAACAATCTTGTACTTGTCTTTTGGTGAGAATATGTAAACATCTGTGTTGGATATACATCTAGGAATGAATATGATGGATAATAGGGTAGGTGTATGTTTAGTTTTAGTAAATAATGTAAACTCATCTTCCATGGATTCCAAAGACATTCCAAAGTCAGTGGCATTATGTAAATACACCTTGTTTTGCAACCATCTCCTCTGTCAATATCCAGAACCTTTTCATTATCCTCTATTAAAAAATAACTTCTCATTCTTTTCTCCCTTCATTCCCTGGTAACACTGTTCTACTTTCTATCTCTGTGAATTTGACTTTTTTAGGTACCTCATCTACATGGAATCATATAATATTTGTTCTCTTATGTCTGGCTTATTTCACTTAGCGCAATGTGCAAGGTTCATTTATGTTATAGCATGTGTCAGATATCATTCCTTTCTAAGGTTGAATAATATTCCAGGGTACGTATACCCTATATTTTGTTTATCCATTCATCTATGGATAGGCATTTGGGTTATTTCTGCCTTTTGGCTATTGTGAACAGTGCTGCTATGAACATCGGTGTATAAATATCTACTTTGGTTCCTGATTTCAGTTCTTTTGTGTATGTACCCAGAAGTGGAATTGCTGGCTCAAATTGTAATTCTATTTTAGATTATTTGAGTATTGCTCATGTTTTTTACAGGATCTGCACTGTTTTACATTCCTACCAACAATGCACAGCATTCCATCCCAGTGATGTGGAATGGCATCTCTTTTTGTGATTTGGATTTGCATTTCCCTAAAGACTAATGGTGCTGAGCATCTTTTCATGTATTTATTGGCCCTTTACATATCTTTTTTGAAGAAATAGCTATTCACATACTTATCTTTTGCCCATTTTTGAATTGGGTAGTTACTGTTGAGTTGTAGAAATTCTTCATATATTCTGAATAGTTATACCTTATCAGCTATGTGATTGCAAATATTTTCTTCTGTGAATTATACTCTGTTGAAAGTGTCCTTTGATGCACAAAAGTTTTAAATTTTCGTGAATTTCAATTTGTCTATTTTTCTTTTTCTTGCCTGTATCTTCATTGTCATATCCAAGAAATTATTGCCGTATCCGATGTCATGAAGCTTTCCCCCAAAGATTTTTTTCTCAGATTTTTATAGTTTTAGTTCCCAGACTGTGAATTTTTTGAGAGTAGGAATTTTTTTCTGTCTGTTTTGATGATCTTTGGTGCTCATAATAGTACCTGGAACATAGTAAGTGCTCAAAAATTTCTGGATGACTTCTGTATATTTCTCTTTTTCAGTTATTATATTAACTAGAAAATGAGTTTACTTTGATTTGACATATATTACACAGCAGGCATCTTGGAATTTGATTCTTACATTTGAGAAAATAATGCACTAAAACCATCATGATTCCAACCTATAATCCAGTTAATTAACACGTCCATCACCTCACATATTTATCTTGTTTTGTTTTGGTGAGAACACTTACTTCCTACTCCCTTAACAAATTTCAGTTACACAATATTATCAACTATCGTTACCATGTTATACGTAGACTTTGTTCATCTTATAATTGAAAGTTTGTATCCTTCTACCAGTCTCTCCCCATTTCTCCCACCCTCAGGCCCTGGAAGCCACCATTGTATTCTGTTTCTATGAGCTCATTTTTTTTTTTTAAGATTTTATTTATTTATTTGAGAGAGAGAGATTGAGAGAATGAGTGGGAGGAGGGGCAGAGGGAGAAGCAGACTCCCTGTGGAACAGGGAGCCCAATGTGGGACTTGATCCCAGGACCCTGGGATCATGACTTGAGCCGAAGGCAGTTGCTTAACCGACCGAGCCACCCAGGTGCCCCATTCTTTTTTAATATGCCACATATAAGTGATACCATATGGTATTTGTCTTTTGCTGTCTGGCTTACTTCACTTAGCATAATGCCCTCCAGATTCATTGATGTTGTCACAAATGACAGGATTTCTTTCTTTTTTTTTAAGGCTAAAAATTGTTCCTGTGTATGTGAGTATGTGTGTATATCACATTTTCTCAATCCATTTATCTGTCATCAGACACTCCTTGGTTATTGTGAATAATGCTACTATGAACATGGGAGTACAGATATTTCTTTGAGGTAATGATTTCATTTCCTTTGGATGTATACCCAGAATAGGATTGCTGAATCATAGAGTAGCTCTATTTTTAATTTCTGGAGGAACCTCCATACTGTTTTCCGTGGTGGCTGAACCAACTTATATTTCCACCAACAGTGCCACAAGTATTCCTTTTTTTTCCACATTCTCACCAACCTTTGTTATATCTTGTCTTTTTGGTGATAGACACCCTAACAGCTGTGAGGCAGTATCTCGTTGTGGTTTTGATTTGCATTTTTCTGATGATTGAGGATACTGAGTACCCTTTCATGTACCTCTTGTACATTTGTACATCTTCTTTGGAAAAAATGTTTGTACAGGTTCTTCGCCTATTTTTTAATTGGATTATTTGTTTTTTCGCTATCGAGTTGTATGAGTTCCTTGTATATTTTGGATGTTAATCCCTAATCATATTTGCAAATTTCATTAGATTTGCAGGTTTGCAAATATATTCTTCCATTCCACAGGTTGTCTTTTCATCATGTTGCTGGTTTTGATAACTATGTAGACCTTTTAGGTTGAAGTAGTCCCTCTTGTTTATTTTTTTTGCTTTTGTTGCCTTGGCTTTTGGTGTCAAATTCAAAAAATTATTGCCAAGGTTGATGTCAAGGAGCTTACCCTTGTTTTTTCCTAGGACCTCTATGGTTTCACATCTTAACATTTATGTCTTTCATCTATTTTGAGTTGATTTTTGTGTGGTGTAAGATAGAGGGCAAGTTCATTCATTTGCATATGGCTGTCTAGCTTTCCCGACAGCATTTATTGCAGAGACTTTCCTTACCTCATTGTATATTCTTGACTATTTTGTCTAAGTTAATTGACTATATGGGCATGCGTTTATTTCTGGGCTCTCTATACTGTTCCATTGACCCTTATGTCTGTTCTTGTTCCAATTCTATTCTGCTGTGATTGCTACAACTTTGTAGTAGTTTGACATCAGGAATTGTGATGCCTCCAGCTTTGTTCTTTCTCAAGATTACTTTGGCTATTCAATGTCTTTTGTAGTTTCATACAAATTTTAGGATTTTTTTTTTTTTCTGGAAAAATGCCATTGTAGCTTTGATAGAGATTGCACTGAATCTGTAGATTGCTTTGGTTGGTGTGGGCATTTTAACAATATTAATTCTTCCAGTCCTAGAGTATGGAATATCTTTTCATTTATTTATGTTGTTTAATTTCTACATGTTTGTGAATTTTCCAGTTTTTCTTTTAATCGATTTCTAGTTTTGTACCATTGTGATCAGAAAAGATGCTTGGTATGATTTCATTCTTCTTAAATTTATTAGGACTTGTTTTGTGGCCTAACATGTGATCTGGAGAATGCTCCACGTGCACCTGAGAAGAATGCGTTTCTGCTGCTGTTGGATGGAATGTCCTATGTATGTCTAATAGCCTCATCTGGTCTAATGTGTGGTTCAAGTCAAGTATTTCCGTATTGGTTTTATGTTTGGATGATCTATCCATTGTTGAAAGTGTGGTATTGAATTAAATCATTTTTTAAGGATCCTGGATTTGTTTCCAAAGTTTTTATGTAAAATTCTATATCTAAATTCTTACATTCCTGATTTGCTCCCTTTTTTCTAGACATGTAAAGCTATCACTATGGAGTTTTACAACGGTATACTTCTGTTTCACCCTTCTCATCCTTTGTGCTGTGTCACGTGCTTTGTTTTGTATAAGCTACAAAATTCATAATACATTGTTATTTTTCTGCTTTGAACATCTAGTTATATTTGAAAGGAAATTGAAGTGATAAAATATGTTTTTTATTTACCACGTATTTACCATTTTTAGTACTCTTCGGTTCCTTTGTATAGATTGTAATTTCCACGTGGTATTTCCTTCTGTGAAAGAACTTCCTTTAACATTTCTTATAGTGGGAGTCTGTTAGTAATGAATTCTCTTAGCTTTTGTTTTTTTGAAAAGTTGATTTTTTCATCTTCTGTTTTGAGGGATAATTTCCCTGAGTGTAGGTAGAATTCTAGGTTGACATGGTTTAATTGTGTTTTTGTTTTTTAATTTCAGTATCTAAAAATGTTTCTTCATTGTTTTTGTTTTTTAATTTCAGTATCTAAAAATGTTTCTTCATTGTCTCCTGACCTGCACATTATCTGATGACAAATCTGCTGTACTTCTTATCATCACCCCCCCCACCCCTGGCTTTGTTTACTTGTAAGATTTTTCTCTCTTTCATTGGTTTTCAGCAATCTGATTCCAATGTGCTATGGTGTAGATCTTGTTTTAAAATTCTACTTGAGGTTCATTGAAAGTCTTGAATCTGTAGGTTTATAGTTTTCATCGAATTTGGTAAAATTGTGACTCTATTTCTACTACTATTTTTGCCTCCCCCTTTTTTTTCCCCAGGAGTCCAATTCCACATATGGTAGACTTCTTGATAAGAAACCACGTATCACTGATCCTGTGTTCATTTTTATTTTTAGTTGTCTTTTCTGTTTTCCATTTTGGATAGTTTCTTTTGTTCTGACCATTTATTCTGTTGTGTATACTCTGCTGTTAGTCTCAGCCAATATATTTTTCATTTGCTGCTGTTAATAGTATCCAGAGTATTTTTTATTGCAGATGCTATATTTTTAAAATTGAGAAGTTCCATTTGAGTCTTTTTTATATCTTCTACTTTCCTCACCACTGTTGTGCATTCCTTTACTTATTAAAGATATGGTAAATATTTGTTATACCTTTGTAGTATTTTTTTTTCCTGCTTGTTTCATCCTAGATGTCATTTCTGAGTTTGTTTCTTTTGCTTGATTTTTTTTTTCTGCTTTGTGTCACATTTTCCTGTGTTTTGCCTGCCTAGGAATTTTCTTAATGGATCCTGGGTATTGTGAATCTTATATTGTTGATTGCTGGATTTCATTTTATTCATCTAAAGGGAACTGTATAATCTAGTTCTATAACCTTTTCAGCTCTTTCTGGTTTCTGTTTTATGGCTAATGGTTTTTCTTTTTTGCCTTTATAGATATGGATTTACATTTTTCATATGTTCTCAGTAGTATTTCTTTTTTTTTTTTTTAAAGATTTTATTTATTTATTCAACAGAGATAGAGACAGCCAGCAAGAGAGGGAACACAAGCAGGGGGAGTGGGAGAGGAAGAAGCAGGCTCATAGCAGAGGAGCCTGATGTGGGGCTCGATCCCAGAACGCCGGGATCACGCCCTGAGCCGAAGGCAGACGCTTAACCGCTGTGCCACCCAGGTGCCCCCTCAGTAGTATTTCAAAAAAGAAATTTGTGGTTGACCCCAGAGGGTGTTACATATGTATCTGTCTTATCTGAAGTTCAGCGTCAAGGAACAATATTATCTGGTTGGATCCGCCCTGGGCATTTGAAGGAGGAAATTTTTAAGCTAATACAAAGTTCACTCACACACAGTCTTGGCTATTGAAATCTTCAATTTCCTTCACAGTCGAGATAGCCCAGGTGCTATATTAAAACTGGAGGAATCAATATGGAATAAGGGCAAATAAGGGAAAAGATTTTTATATTTCTCTTTTTTCCATTGCAGGCATATTCCCTGGAACCTTCATGAGCCAAGAAAAGGCTGGTTTTATTTTACCGCAAACCTGGATTTCATGTATGTCTTAATGCTGAAGTTGCTTTTTTCTATGGCTTGAAGACAGGGTTTAGACTCTGTGGGATCAGATGAACAAAGGCCCATTACCTTCTGTTTGGGAAATCGTTCCCTGGATTGAAGCCCCCTTGAGCAGTGTATCTGTTATTTGCAATAGAGCCTAGACCTTAGTATCTATGGTGCATTTTACATACAGTGTGGTTTAGAAAGTCTGCATCTTGAGTGCTGCGGTTTTAATCTATTGTGAAAAACCGTGCTGTCTCAGTTATAAGAGGACATTTCTGGGCTATAGTTTACAAGGTTTCTAAGGTATGGCACAGACTATAGATGGTCCCCAACTTACAACGTTTTGACTTACAGTGTTTTAACTTTATGATGGTGTAAAAGTGATATGCATTGAGTAGAAACTGTACTTCAAATTTTGAAGTTTGGTCTTTTTTTTAAGGCTAACAATATGTTGTACTATACACTCTTATGATACTGGACAGCAGCAGCTAGCTGTAGTTCCCAGTCAGCCTTGCAATCATGAGGGTAAATAGTGAAATACTTACAACCATTCTGTACGTATACAACCATTCTGTTTTTCATTTGGAGTGTAGTAGTCAATGAATTACATGAGATATTCAACACATTATTATAAAATCGGCTTTGTGTTAGATGATTTTGCCCAGGTGCAGGCTGATGTAAGTGTTCCGAGCACATTGTAGGTTAAGCTAAGCTATGATGTTCAGCAGGTTATGTGTACTAAATGCATTTTTTACTTACGATATTTTCAACTTATGATGGGTTTATTGGGATGTAACCCCATCTTAAGCTCAGGAAGATCTATAATTGTTTATTCAAAAATATATATTAACTATCTGCTAGAGTTCAGAAATTGTCTTTGGTGCAGGAGATGGACAGATAATATACTTCATACTGTCAAGACTTAAGGATTCTCTATAGAGAGGGAGACAAAAAAGATACTCCCTAAAACACACAACTCAAACTATGGGAACAGATCAGGGAAGACAACAGTGAAGTTATAGCTGAAGGAAATTAAAATGTTGAGCAGGAGTTTGCTTGAGGGGGCTGAGTGGTATTTTAGGCAGAGGGTCCAGCAAGGGCAAAGTCAGAGATGTGAGAGAACATTTTTAATTTAGTTTAGGTGATGTTAGCTGCTGTAACAAGTAAGCCTCAATGTCTTTAGCAATAAAGGTTTATTTTCATTTAAGTAAAATTTAAAATAGGTATTCCTGGTAAGCATTATGTCTCTCTTCCAAGAAATAATTGAGAGATTCAGGGTCTTTCTATCTGTGGCTTCACCATCTTCATCACACAGCTTCCAGGCTGCTACTCTTATCTGCATCAAGTCAGCAAGTGGAAGAGAGAGCAGGGAGAATCTTTTTAGGAAATTGGAACACATTGCCCCTGTTCACATTCTGTTGGCTTGAAGTCAGTCACATAGCAACACCTCAATGTGTGGGAGGCTGGGAAATGTAGTCCAGCTGTGTGCCCAGGAAGAAAAGGCAATGGTCTTGGTGATTGACTTTCTGTCATATGTTATATATTCTAGGAACTTCAAATAATGCTGTCTGGTTCTCCTATTAGTTTAAGTAGAGAAAATGCCAAAAAATAAAGCTGAATAGATAGTAGACCACGTCTTGCCTTTGTATTTACTGTGTTTCACAATTTGGAATCTTTTCTGAAGTCATTGGGAGTCATTTGAAGAATTTTAATTTGGCAAGTTTGTGCATTTAGAAAGATTGTTCCAGCAGTATTTTAAAGAGGCAGAATAATATAGGAGTTGATATTTCATTTCTGGAAGCTCTCTGCCTGATTGTACTTTTAGTTCTTACATTTACTGAAAATATGACCTTTAGGAAGCTCTGACTTGTTTAAGCTTTTATTTCCTTATCAGTAAAATGGACACAATATTGATACTTATCTCACTGAATTGTCAAATAAAGTAATAGTCTTAAAGAAGACTGTAGTGCCAGATGCTGATACAAGGTAAAAATTAACTCCTATTTTTGTTGTTGATAATGATTATTGATGTGACTGGAGAAGCACTGGAAGGAGGTAAGAAGAAGGAAGGAAAGCAGTCAGAAAACCACTGTAATAACTCCGGTGTGAAATGATGAGTTCTATAATAAATGTGGTAGAACTAGAAATTAAGAGGAGTTTCATGTTTGAAAACATTAAGTCGGAGGAATAAGCATGATTTGGTGACGACTAAAAGTAGGAGACACAGAAGAAGGAGGAACAAGATTTGTAAGAGTCTGCCTTAGCACGGCTTTCTGGCACAGTGGTGCCCGTTACATGGGGAGGAATGGGCTTCTGGACTTTCTCTTCCTGTCTTGTTTTCTAGCACCTTGAATGAGCCCCTTCGTTATTGAGTGTAGGGCTCCTTGTGCCCCTGGTTCATGTCACCTACGAGGACTTTTGTAGACCAGGCTGGGAGTTCTACCCATTCTAACCTCAGAAGAGACCTCAGGGAGCTAAAGAGTAGTGATTCCAGTTCTCAGCCTGAATAATAAATGTTCCTTATTGCTTCACTTCCCAGGGCTTTTATAGCCATGGCTTCGGATGTGGGGCTGTGGGTCATTCTGTGTCCAGGCCCCTATATCGGTAGCGACTTAGACCTTGGAGGCTTACCCAGGTAAGTTGTTATCTGAGGCCCCTGGCCATGACTCCATATGGGCCCCTAGCACATTAAAATGCAAGTTAGAGCAAAGGGTTTTGCTGGTTTTCTGTGTACATTTTTAAACTATACTGCTTTCCCATTTAATGACATAGAAAATGAACTTTGATTATTATATAGTATGTGTTTGTTTTACATAAACCTCCATCTCATTTCTGCAGTGTAAATAATATAGAGTACTTTTTTTTATTTTAGTAAAAGCTTGTGGCTGCCACTTAAACAATACCTTTGTAAGTTCTAGTTTTTGTGATGGAGGTACAAATAGTAAGAAATTGGGTCAATTATCTCTTTTTGAAGAGGGGTTTTCCCTTTTTAGCTTCCAGTCATTTTTTACTATAGTAAAATACACATAACATATTTACCATTTGGAAGTGTACAGTTTTGTGGCAATTAAGTACATCAAAAATGCTGAACAACCATCACCATTCTCTAGCGCCAGACTTTTTTGCCACCCAAAAAGGAAGTCCTATGCCCAGTCTTCTCCCATTATTCCCTCCCCCAGCCCCTGGCAACCACCAGTTTGCTTTCAGACCCTGTTGGTTTGCCTATTCTGTGTATTTCACATGAATGGAATTATAGAATATGTGACCTTTCGTAACTGGCTTCTTTGCTTAGCATTATATTTTCAAAGTTCACCCATGTTGTAGCATACAGTTCTTCATTCCCCTTTTATGGCTAAATAATACTCCGTCAAAGAGGATTTTTTAAAAACTTTAAAACAGCTTTATAAAAGTCTCACTCCAGACTAGGGGTTGGCAAACCTTTTCTGTAAAAGGCCAGATAATATTTTCAGCTTTGAGAGCCACGTACACTGTCTGTTGTGACTACTCAATCCTGCTCTTGTAGCATGAACACAGCTGTGACAGTATGTAAATAAATGGGCGTGGCTGTGTTCCAATAGAACTTTATTTACAGAAACGGACAATGGCTCTGATTTGGCCTGTGGGCTGCAGTTTGATGACTCTGCTCTGGCTCATTTCCTCATTACACAACTCTGATGTGTATTTTGAGGAAAGAGGTGGTGGCTAAGGTGCTGAGCTATTTGCAACTAGAATGCAGATTGCTTTTTTTAGAGATGGATTAAGATCTCACAATATACTGTTCCAGTGTGTCTGTCCTTGTTTTCCAGCCTCATGCTTGAGTATTTCTTATTGCTGTTTCCTACCCCAAGAATGATTCCTACCTTTTCAATCCTAGCTGGTTACTCCGGGATCCAAAAATGAAGCTGCGAACAACTTACAGGGGCTTCACTAAAGCAGTGAATCTCTATTTTGATAAGATAATTCCCAAGATAGTTCAACTCCAGGTAAATCCAAATTCCCCATTCCTATGACCAAGGGAAGTCATTGCCTCAATTGATTTCTTGGTTAGGGCTAGCCTATTTTCTATCACACAGAAGCAGAAGTGTGTATAGCAGCTCGTTCCAATTCCTTATTTAAGAAATATTAGGTTTTTATTACCTTGCTTTTGTGCCTGTTTCCTACTTGCTGCCCACCAGGAAGCCTTTTCTCTGGCAGCTTAAAATTGCACTCTGTATATTTTTGTTTTCTCCGTTGTATCTTTGCCCTCAGTCACCACAAATGGGAAATTAATGATAGTCCTTAAAATGTCTTAATTTGGCTGCTAAAGGTAGCTACTTGTCAGCCCTTCACACATAATAGATTAGATGGGTGACCTTAGGTCAGCGATTTTGTAGAAGTTGCAATTTATTTTTTAACATCCCTCCACCATAATAAAACCATGGTGCCAAATATAATCATTGTTTAGTGCTACTATATTTCAAAAATGGTTGGAAAATATTTAAAGGACTATATAATAGATAGAAAATGAGCAGAAGGAGTGAACACAAATATAACATCTATTAGGTATCAAGCTTTCTGTGAGGCAATCAGCATTTACCTAGCATATTTCACTGCCATAGTAATCATTTGAAGGAGATGTTATCATAGATTGAATGGAGGCAATGGCAAACTTGTCTGTGGGTAGGAGAGGGCTTCACAGAGTGTGAATTTGAATTTACTAAGGAGAGTTGGTTCCTAACATTGTGAGTATCTCAGAGTTAATCAGACTCAGGAAAGCTGTTAAAACCACTAAGTGACTGAAGAGTGTGAATCAGTGTGTCATTTGGGGGTTGTAGTGATTATCCTTTACAAAGATTAGAGCTGTGCTGTCCAGTATAGTAGCCATAGCCACATGTGGTTATTTAAACTTAAATAAATCAAAGAAAATTAAAAATTTGTTTCTTCCTTTACAGTAGACACATTTTTAGCGCTCAGTAGGCATGTGTGGATGGTTGCTACCATATTGAACAATGCAAACACAGAATATTTTCATCATCAGAAAGTTCTGCTTGACAGCATTGAATTAGAGTACTCAGCCCACTCCAGATCAGACCTGTCAGTCTTGAAACTCCTGGAAAACTAAATTAATAATCAGAACCTTGCTTAGCGAGCAGAAAAACAGGGTCTGAGGAGGTTGGGAGGCCTCAAAAGCATTTTATCATGGCGTTATGAATCAGTACTTGCAACTGAGTAGCTGCTTTTTAGAACTTTCAGTTGTATCAGTCTGGTTCTGAGTCTCTTGCTAACCCCAGTACTGTCAATTTCTGGATCTTCCCTCTTTCCATATATATTCTCTAATCTGCTAGATTCATAATTGGATGGATGGGAAAGGGGAAGAGAGAAGCAGGTTTTGAATAAGTTTTTCAGTGTCAGCAGAGGGTGACATTTAAAGGTTTGAGAAACACTTTTTTGGGCCTTTTGTCCTTTTTTCCCTATCAGGATACAATGCAGTCAGTTATTCCTTGCTTGCTAAAAATTCTCCCATTTCAACTCTTTCCACCCAGTTGCTCCTGAGCCACGTTGAACACAGGTTTTGATGTGCAAACACTTCAGTGGCACTTAGACATAGTCCTGAGTGTTGTCCAGATTCTTACTTGCATGGTTGGTACGGAGTTTAATTCTTAGAAGTCAACACTATTTCTGTTCCTATATGCTGGGAGTAGTACCTCATGCTTGCCCACGTATCTCCAAGATTAGGTTGAGGAGGTGCCAAAGTGGCACGATGAAGCTTGACTAGGGTGTGGTAGGTGCAAGATGTGAAGAGGAAATATATTGGCTGGACTGGAGAGAATTTTAAAGATAGGAGATGACTGAGCATGTTACCATCAATAGATAGGAGTCAGTAGGGATGGGAAATGTGAAGATATCTGCAAGAGGGCATAATTAGGAGAGCAGAAGGGGATGTGATTCAGCACAAAGTTGGGATTAATAGAGAACTATGAGAAACATCAACATTTAAAAGGTGGGTAGGGCAAGAGGAGCTCACAAAAGAAACTGAAGAGTAGTGACCAGGGAGGCAGGCTAGAAACTAGGAGACAGCAATAGGAGACCACAGAAGAGAGGTTGTCAAGAAGGAGAAGGTAGCCAAGGATGTCAAATGTTGCTCAGAGAGGCAGTAAATTTGGATTGAAATTTATCATTTGAACTTAACAGAAGGTAATGTTAATCATGTAGGTGGAATGGAAAGAATAGAAATGAGTAAAAGAGTAAATGAGAGAATAAGAAGTCAAGTGTTAGTACAGGAATATTTCAGAGTTTGTCCATGAAGGTGAAGAGGGCAAGACAGTGGAAGGGGAAGTGGTCCAGGCAAGTTATTTTTAACAGAGGACTTTGAGTCAATTTAAATGATGATGGGGAGGGTTTAGTAAAGAAGGAGATGATGATACAGAAGCAGAAGGGTAGTCCAAAAAGAGTGAAGTTCCTGAGAAGTGGGAAGGAGGTGAGACGACTCTTAGGATGAGAGACACTTGACTCATTTAACTGGTGCTAAGGTAGAAAGGATGGAAGTGGAGGTTTGAAGCGTCATGCTTAATGCATTGAATCAGGAGGGAAAAAGGTAGGAGTCCATTAATAAGGAGTACTAGAAAAGGTAGGATTCTAGAAGAAATTGACTGCTGACTGTAGAGTGAGAGAAATTGTCTGAACTATAGTGTAACTTGGAGGTGAGTTTTGGAATATGTTATTTTTATGGCACTCTAAATATGTATGTACAACAGCAAATAGAGAAAATACAGCCTTTCCCATCAGTAACTTCACTCTCAAACTCTGGTCTCCTTGATCCTCAGTATGGAAAGGGAGGCCCCATCATTGCTCTGCAGGTTGAGAATGAATATGGTTCATATCATCAGGATAAAAGATACATGCCATATATTAAAAAGGTAAGTGCTCCTTTAATTTTCCTCCATATTTACATATTTATTTTCTCAGTTTGTTAGTTTGTGGAGCAAACATATCCCAAATAGCTGTAGCTTGCATGATACCATGGGATATAAAGATAAATTAGGTCCAGTTTAATTTTTTCATGCATTTGCATCCTAGAGAGGAGACAAGAAACTACGTACACAACTCTCATGTAAGGCAAAGAATGATGTTAAAATATTTTTCCTTTCTGTGAACATCACAGCTCTCTTTTGGTTGGTGTTTGTATAATACATCTTTTCTATCCTTTTACTTTCAGTTATTCTGGATTCATATGCTTAAGGAACATACCTTGTAAGCAGTATATAATTAGAGTTTGTTTTTGTTAATTCGTTATGAAGATTCTTGTCTTTTAAATGAGGTATTTGGCTTATTTACATTTAATATAATTACTGACAGTGGCATTTAAATCTACCATCCTGTTACTTTCTTTCTATTTGTCCTACCTGTCCTATGGTCCTTTTTCTTTTCTTTTTTTTTCTTCTTTTGGATTGACTATTTTTCTTTTTTTTATTATTCCATTTTCTCCTGTATTAGCTTGTTAAACAGTTTTTACTTCTCTTTTAGTATTGGCCATAGAGACTACTATTCGTCCGGGAACTATTAATGTCTAATATAAATTAGTGTGTTTGCCAGTTCCAAGGCAAAGAAAGCACCTGAGAATAGTTTAATTGCCTTTTCCTCTTTTCTTTTCTCAGTACTGTTGTTATTTCTTTTAATGCTATGTGTATTTTCGACCCACAAGATATTATTTTTATTATTGTATGGAGTCATTTAGATTTATGCACATAATTCACTTTTTGTTGCTCTTCTCTCCTCTCTAAGCATTCTCTCTCTTATTATTTCCTCTGCCTAAAGAACACCTATTTGTATTTTCTTTGTTGCAGGTATGCTATTAACAAATTCTCTCACCTTTTGTTTGCCTGAAAATGTGCCTAGCTCATCATCATTTTGAAGGATATTTGTACTTTATTTAGAATTCTAGGTTGGCAATCATTTTCTTTGCTGATTCTCTAGTGTACATTGTTTTTATGAAGAAGTTAAGTATTGATAAGATTATTGTTCCTTTGAAGGTAAAATGTATTTTTCTTCTTGTTCCTTTTAAGATTTATTTTTTGGTTTTCTCAACTTTACGAAGATTTGGCTAGGTGTGGTTTTCTTTCTGCTCTTATTCTGCTTACATTTGTTTGCACCCTTTATTATGTGGCTTGAAGTCTTCATTGGTTTTGGAAAATCTTCAGCAACTGTCAGCACCATTTTTTTCTCTCCTCTCCTCTAGGACTTCTGTTATACAAAATTAGATATTTTCATCATATCTGTTTTGCTCTTTTCTGGATGATTTTTTCTAAGATATCTTGTAATCTATGAATTTTCTCTGCAGCTTTGTCTAATTTGATGTTAAACCTAGGTTTAGTTTCAGATATAGTGATTTTTAGCTCTAGAATTTTCATTTGATTCTTTTCTATGGTTTCCTTTTTTTGGCCAAAATTTTTCCATTTAAAAAAAATTCCTTGAACATATTAATTATAATTATTTCAAAGCTATGTTTAAGAAACCTAATGTCTAATTTCCTATGTATCTGTTCTGTTGTTTGTTTTTCTCATGGTTTCAGTAAAGTAATATCTTTTGGTATACCTAATAATTTTTCAATCCAATTTATTTATGAAAACATGACTGAAATCATTTGAAGCTATTCATATGGGATTATTTTTGCTTCCAGAAGGTAGTTGAAATGATTTGGAGCTGGGCTTTAATTATTATGAGAGCAAGTCGGATTCTTGTTCACCTTCTCTCCTAGGGGATAGCGCTTTGGGTCCCAGCTGAAAGCCTAGAATTGTTATGGCCCCTCCTCTACTTTGGCAGTCTATGAACTGCAATTTCTTTCCCCACATCTCATAAATTGCTGGGTAATCTACTCAGCTTTTCAGCCTCTCAGCTGATGCTTGGGGAATCAGACAATGTCTCAAGGAAAAATATGAGGCGTGCTGTATTCACCTCTCTAGGCTGCCTACCTCTCTGAAACCTGACTCCTCAAGTCCTGTCTTGATATATCTAGTATCTTCAAGTTAAAAAAAATTTTTTTTT